>NC_133338.1:33022224-33622224 GCF_030506205.2 Paramisgurnus dabryanus | reverse complement strand
TCAGCCTCCACATGCTGTTTTATTAAAGCAGGATAAATATGCTTCATTCTTTGAAATAAATTCCAGGAATAGAAATTAATGGAATCTGACTAGCATACCGACCATACTTTGGCTTTAGTGAAGAGATTTCAGTTCCAAGAGCATAGTCAGGTCGGTCATTTTCATCCACTTTAGTGTGTGTGTGTGTGTGTGTGTGTGTGTGTGTGTGTGTGTGTGTGTGTGTGTGTGTGTGTGTGTGTGTGTGTGTGTGTGTGTGTGTGTGATGGCTGGCAGGTCTTTACTGTCGTTTCAACACTGTCTTCTGGGTGGATTTATCATCAAAGTGACCACTAACCCATGAGAGACAATCATCACATTTGTTCTGGTGATCCTTTTACCGTTAATATCTAAACCAGGAGTGGTCTTGATTTTCATTTAACTCTGCAAATGAAGTGACCAAGAAGGATAACACTGTACAATTACAAAATGTATCAGTTACTGATTACTGAAGCACCAAATGTACACAATCATCTCTCTGAACTGTCAAACCCATTTGCACTAGTTACTCAGCTGTTTTGAGAACAGGTTTTATGCGTCATTTGACTTGCTTGAATTTATTTGAATCGTGCAGCATTTGTTTTCCAAGTATGTCTGTAAACACTCTAATAAGGCTTCTGTCATTGGGAATGACACCGGTCCTTGTTAAGTATGTTTAACATGTTTTATAAGTCATCCAGAATGAAATCTGGATTTAATACAGAGGAATCTGTGCAGCAGAGGAATTTTCAGCCAGCTATTCTTTGAAGTCTTGAAGTCCAGCCTAAGGTAGCTCTAGATTTGCTCTGCTTGGCTGTAGATTTATATCGATTTGTTTTAGTATGGCAGGTTAACGCTAGAGCTATGGTTCTTCTTAGGACGGTAACTGTCTGTGTCTGGTACTCTTAAGCCTGTGTAGAGACAGACTCCTTCATCAGGTGCAGCAGAGATGCATGATCTGTCCCTACAGACATGAAATCTTAGAGCTCTACACCATTAAGTCTTAGTTTACCTTGGCTCCCAAACATGGGGCCCTGCTTCAGCAAAGAGAAACTATCTTTAACTCATTTCCAATCAAACGATGGTGGATTAAAACATTCAGAGTGATTCATTACAGGAATATTGAACAAAATGAGCCTAATTTTTTTATAGAGGGACATGGTTAATGTTTAAACAGTATTAGTACATTGTAATGTTTATTAATCAGCAACTTAAGGCATACAAATGTTGGCTCAGAAAAACAAAAGTACATCTTTGGATCTGAAGAGTCCTTCAAAGGATACTTTGGCAACAAATGTATCTGTACCTTTCGGAACCTTTTAAAGGCAGTGCCCCGGTAACAGCTTTTGTACCATTTTATCTGAGAGTGTAAAATAGATGATTTTGAAATAACATTTAAATGTAGTCTTTTAGCAGACACTTTTGTCCAAAGCGACTTACAAATGAGGTAAACAATAAAAGCAATTATAGCAACACAAGAACAGCAATACATAAGTGCACATTGGAATAGTCTCATCAAGTCTAACACAGTATACAGATAACACAGAAGTAGAAAAACACATTTAATCATCTATATGAAAGATAGTGCTTTTAAATAAATACAACTAAGTATAATTTTTTTTAAACCCTAACATAAAGCGTTTTAAAATTTTTTTTTAAAGCTTTATTTTTTTTGATTTATGCAGCAAAATTATTATTATTTTTTTATTATTTTATTTGTATTATTTATTATTTTATGAGGATTACTCCACTTTCATAAGAAAATGTTCTTATAATTTACTCACCCTCATGTTATCCAAAATGTTTATGTCTCATTCTCTTTAGTCATAAAAAAAATAAAGTTTTTTTGAGGAAAACATTCTAGGATTTTTCTCCATAATAGTGGACTTCAGTTGAACCCAACGTTTTGAAGGTCCAAATTGAAGTTTCAATGCAGCTTTAATGTGCTCTAAATGATCCCAATCAGTGTTTTATCTAGTGTAAAGATAGCCATTTTCACAAAAAAGTGTACTTTTTAACCACAACCACTTATCTTCACTAGCCTAGGATGCGTGTGCACCAGTAGCAGCTCGTGACTGCTTTTCTGAGGGGCACACATTCAAAATATGTGTTTGGAGTGTCATGTGTGTTGCTAATGTTTTCAAAATATGTGTTTGTTGCATCATGATTGTGAACCATATGCATCACGTGTATTGTCAAAATAATTGCCTGCTGCAAACGCATCAAAACTGTTTATGATAAAAGAGACGCTCACGTTCACAAAATACATGCAAGACACTCCCTCTGATGACGCATGAGATTATTCAAGTATCTGAAAAACTTGAGCGTCTATTTTTTTTATTATAAACCCTCTGCAGCCAGCACTTATTTTTTATTACAAGACATGTGATGCACACAGGTTCACTCGACGCGCCGAACACGTATTTTGAAATTACGGACCACACACATGACAGGCTACATACTGTGACGCATACATACAATTTCGCATCATGCACCCTCGAAAAAAAGCACTGGCCGCCATTGGTGTGCACGACCTTACGTTTTACATAATCACGTCGAAAGGTCACGTATGCAAAATGCAAACGTACAGACCATTTTAAACAATAAACTGAGACAAATTCATTAATTGGTGTCATTCCATGTACAAAAACTTCCAAACTGTCCTACTTCTCAACACTTTTTTAAACACTGGAGTGGTAGTTTCCCCTACGTCAAGCGTTACCTTTCGACGTGATTAGGGCATGGTCACGCATTACAAGGATAAGACGAAATGTTGTGATTAAAAACTACACTTTTTTTGGCAAAAATAACGATGGTTTTGCTAGATAAAACTATTATGCCTTGGTTGGGATCGTTTAGAGCCCTTTGAAGCTGCATTGAAACTGCAATTTGACCCTTCAAACATAATTGAAGTCCACTGTATGGAGTAAAATCCTGGAATGTTTTCCTCAAAAACATAATTTATTTTCGACTGAAGAGAAAAATACATAAACATCTTGGATAACATGTAGGTGGGTAAATTATCAGGAAATTTTCTTATAAAAATGTGAAGTAATCCTTTAATGTCCAAACTTATCCCCTGCTCTCCTCAAAGGAAACGATTATCTTTTTAGTGACAGCGAGACACTGAAATATGATCCTTTCTGCCGTCTCTGTAAATCATACGCCTGAGTCCGAGTCTGAAAACTGCAAAGGAATTTTAAAACAAATATGCACGATTTGATTAAAGTTTGCATGAAACCGAAATCATTAAGGATGAATTGAGGCCACCTGCCATTTCTTAACGTAAATGTTTGGAGACTCCCTCTTCCTGAATAATTTATTTTCACGTAATGAGTCGCAGTGGACTGATTGTAGTAAGTCAAAACATTTACGTTACATTCATAATTTTTGGCAGCTTTACATTTATAATTCTGATACAATATACAGTACTTCTCCCTAAAAGATCAAAAAGTATGAGATGAGATAATACATCAAAGAGAGGAACACTTAAAGTTAAAGAATTGTTGAATTTAATTTATTTTAAACATTTATTCTAGATCTACAAAGGCAAGGATCATTGACCTGAAAGCTGTACTTTTAACTTAAGATTTAATACAGCAGTTTCTGCAGACTGGCGTATAAAATTGGATCTTTGCAGACGATAAACACCTCTAACAAGAAGCATCATCTTGTGTCCCCTTAAATTCCTGCAAAGCTTTTCCTCCTCCACAAGATGTAAACAGGCGTCAGCAGCCTAAGCATCAGACTTGAAAAAAAATGAAGGATGAAAGCTAAAATAAAATAGGCTTCTAGGATCGACTTGCCACATGAATCTGATACACTGTCAGCATCAGCAACATTTTCAGTGACTCTCTCAGATGCTCGCTGCTCTCTGATCCAATTACTCTAATGAATATTTAATTTGGCTTACTTATTGTTTTTGTATCAGGACGTCATGCTCTATATCTGATGTTTAAGCTTCTTTAATGTATTATTCTGTTTTTGAAGGTTTCTTTATAATGTAAGTAGTGGGCTTTTTAACAGCCTGTTTGGATGAGAGACGCTATGGGGGAGGCACACTGGATGTGTGTGTGTGTGTGTGTGTGATGAAGAAAAGAAGGATGGGGGGTACTGATAGCTGTCGCTCCAGGCCTTTCTTCTCGCTGAGCCTCTGATGGCAGGGGCCCTTTGGAGAGGAGAATTCACAGGAGAATAAGCGTTCAAAGCCGAGGAGCACCATGATGGTCTTCCACCAGATTCTGAGACGTTTGAAAAGTTCAAGCAATCTGTGATGCTGCCATTGGGAAACAGTTTTAACACACACAACACCCTGGTGTGCCTCAGTCTGCGACTCGCTGAGTTTATCATACGGAGGGGGACAGGAGAGGGGGCGAACGAGGCAGAGAGAGGTAGGGAAAGGGAACAAATGAGCAAGGGAAGGAAAAGTGTGAGATGCAGATAAAAAGATTAGAGATTAGAAGAAAAGGCAAGCTGTGACCTCAGCAAAACTTACTATAAAGGCCTCTCACTGTCATCCCGTTCCAAATCTCTTTGAACTCAAATAATCGGACCGTCAAAGGAAAAGGTTGAGCATCACGTGCTTGGCTTCAACATGTGAGTCTCACTGCCTGGAAATAATTTTGTAAATGGCAAAAAAACTCCACTTCTTTTCTGTAGCTATGAAAAGAGACATCAGTTTTCCACTCTCTATGTATGCTCCATATATCCGGATTATAAAAAAGATCTGCATCAGTTTAATTCATTTTTATGTTTCTTGGTGAACTTTACATTTAGCACACAACTAAGTTGCACCCCACGGTCAGTAATACATGGTTCCCAAATTAAATTTCCACATCAATTTGGGAAATCCATGGTTGACGTGTAGCAAGGTGAAAGGTTATGTTGTCTACACCGTAGTCCAGAAAGCTTCACTAAAGGCTGATTACTAACCAGCCATCATTTCCTTCTCAGCTCTGCTGGACTTCCCACATTATGCATGTAATTTCGCTCTATCCAAAGTCCCTGGATTGAGATTGAATAGGTGTGGGTCTTTTTGTTCACGGAAGCAAGAGAAATGTTTTTAAGTTCAGCGTGGGGCCTTTTTGTCAGCGTTCCGCTCGGTTCTGTGTACGGCAGCAGAAGGCAGGGGTCTGTTCATTCTGTCACCAGAGACGTGAGGAGCCAAAGCTTCAAAGCAACTCTGTAATCTGCCTGAACATCACAGACACCAGGAAGTGACTGTCTACCCGATGCACCGTCCTCGCCAAGAGCGACGCACGCACACATACGCGCTAATGAAAGTGAGATAAAGGGATCATTCACACAGCAAGCACTGCCTGTTCTGATAAAAACAAAGAGACAGACAGAGACCGAGAGAAAATGGAATATCAGTGGGGTTGTTCTTTTGTGGCGTTATTTCATGTCTTATAGAGCGTTTCTTCAAGGATTCGCTAGTAGATCAACTGAGTATCCAGGATTTAATTTGTGTGGGCATATGTGTGGGTTGCAAGGTGATCTTTTTTCAAGCGAGATGAAGGTGGTTTAAGTGTGACAGTGTCTAGCATTATTGGTGGTGGGGATTACTGGTATGCCACATTCTTCTTGTGTTCTGCACATCTGCCATTCGAGATAATGGAAAAATCATGTCTTGAGATATCTATTTAAGTAATAGATTGAATGGTTTGAATAAGGACCATCAAGTTTAATTTTTAATGTTTAACAGGTGGGATGCACTGCAGTCAGAGAGCTTGATTGAATGACCCTTCCTGAAACACTGCATTCCATTACTAATACGTCCAAGATAGAAACACCAGTTCTACCTGGTACAGTATATGTTGGACATAAACACAACAGTATTATCAGTAACCTTAAGTAAATGTTTTCAAAATGTTTAAGAGTCCACAGAAACATTTATAAAGAAGAAATCTACGAAACTGATAGGAAGATATATGTTACAAGGTAGCTAATTCGTTTGAATTTGTATACGAAGTGAATCATACAAAATATATAATTATAAGAAAAAACAACGTACGTATTCAGTTGTACAAATTAGCTAACTTATATGAATTGCAATGAGACTGTTGAATAGTAACACACAAAACACACAACGAAATAATTTAAAGTAGACATTTCACAAGTTTTTTTTAAGATGTCAAATAAATATTTTGTGTTCCGAGAGTACATATGTGAAGTTTTAGCTCAAAATAGCATATAGAGAATTTATTTTAGCATGCTAAAATTGGCACTTTGTAGGTGTGAGCAGAAATGTGCCGCTTTTGGGTGTGTCCTTTTAAATGCAAATGAGCTGATCTCTGCACTAAATGGCAGTGGCGTGGTTGGATAGTGCAGATTAAGGGCGCACTCACATTATCCAAACCAAACCATGCCCCAGCGCGATTGTCACCCCTCCCTACTCCCCCAGATGCACGCACTCACACTGTACTTCTTTTCGATCCGAGTCCGGCGCGCTTTCGTCTTTAAGATGCGATTGTTTTGAAAAAAGCAGGAAGTAAAGCTCTCTCTTAACACTGGAACCCACCGTAATGATAAGTCTGTGTTTTTTATTCTGAGTCATTTGGTGCGCGATTACAGACAGCCCTCTCACATGTCTTCATATTGCTTAGTTGATCTGTCACGTGTGCAGCTCGGACATTCACGTAACCCCGCTGCTCGTAGCAAAAGGTTTTTACGGAGGCAGATGAAGGTGAGTGGTTGCGCAACTTACGTTTTCACCTTTTGAATCGCGCTCAGGCGCGATTGCGCTCACACCATAGCCTTCCGCGCCTGAGCCCAAGTGAACCGCGATCCGGCCCACCTCTGCAACCCGGCCGTGGCGCGATTAACCAATATGCGCACGGGCACGGAACAGAGCGATCGCACTAGTCAAACAAACCAGGCTTTGGGGGTTAAACGCGCCCGAGCGCGGTTTGGATAGTGTGAGTGCGCCCTAAGGGGTGGTATTATACCAATCTGACATCACATCGTATTTTTTCACATGCTTGCAGAGAATGGTTTACCAAAACTAAGTAACTGGGTTGTCCTTTTTCACATTTTTAGTTTGATAGAAGCACTTGGGACCCAATTTTCCACTTAAACATGGAAAAATCAGATTTTCATAATTTGTCCTCTTTAAAAAATCTTAATAATGTCCTGATAAAGAATACTTCTTATGTTGTTGTAGGTAGATTGGTAGGTAGATAGATTGGTAGGTAGGTAAATGCAGGGTTTCCCGAAGCACATTTCAGTTAAGGCGGGCCGCATAAGCTTGGAAATCTTACCGCCTTAACTAGGTCGTCAAAAAAAAAAAATTGCTGCACAAAAGGCCGTTAAGTGCATCTCGGAGAACGGGGACACGCGCCACACGGCCGAAATGAGAAAGACGTGGTCCGGATCGTCACTGTCTGGAGGATAACTAGCCAGTTGATAAAACATCTTGGAGAAACCGCGAGCGTGCACGAGCACCACACAGCCAAAACGAGATAAGACGTGGTCCGTCATGTCTGGAGGATAGCCAGTTGATAAAACGCGTGTCTGTGAGAACTGTAAGTGTACTTATTTTTTGGGGTTATTTAAGCCTGTTATTGTATTAGTCTATAGTTCTTACGATTTTAAAGTAAGTTAGCTGGTGATTTTGTTGTTTGTCCCTTTGTTTGCCACGCCCTCGTCAACTCCCACCCGCCCAACCCTACCACCTTAACTAACAAATTTTCTGCAGGAAACACTAAAATGGGTAGGTAGATAGATGGGTAGATCAATAAATTGGTAGGTAGATTGGTAGATAGGCCTCTTCTGTGTGGTTCTGCGATTTACCACATTTAATTACTATCCATTCTCTCTGATAAGCCTTCAGAAAAAGCATTAGTGAGCAATGCTCAGTAGAGCATAGATTTGTCTGACTTTACCAACCCTTTCTTTGCGGCTGTCTGCCAGCAGTAGTCAGGGGACTTGTTAACTGCAAGTAGACCACATTCTACAGGAAGCATACAGAGAGGCTGATTTCCCCTGAGCATCTGACGGATGACTGGACCCACAGCAGCCTGTCAAAACACCTTCATTTCTTCTTCATGGTTTGGGATTTCAAGTGTAGCTAAAATGTAAAAGCCATTTCCGCTAAAAGAGAACACGTACTGTAGGCATACTTGCTTAAATAAGTGAACATCATACCAGGTGCCTGGAGAAGCTCTAAAATTGTTAGTGCATGAAAAAATGTTGGGATACTTCTACCAAAAAGAATATTTTTTCTACTTGGCATCGCATTAGAGAGTTGTCAAGAGATGGAAAAACTACAAAAAAACACAGAGGATGTCCAGATCTTACATTACAGATTTTGTCAGATTTACAAAACAATTGTTGCACATTAAAATTTCATATGCGTTTTATGTATCCAAAAAAATTGTCACACACAGAAACGTTGCACATTGAATCAGATGCGTATTATTTAATCCGTTGTGAAAAAGTTAGCAAAACTACACAAATGGTGTCTTCATAATGTCAGCAGTACTCGCTACAAATGTATGAATGTTATAAACAACAAGTTATTGTTTAGCTAACTTAATTATCAATATTTGTAATAATTCAGCTGTCCAAAACTTGACAGAGAGATCTTAAATGCAGATGTCAGATTTAATGAAGAAGACATGAAGAACATAATCCAAAACAGGAAAACAACATTAAGTACATACAATAACCGACAAAGGATAATGGAAACAAAAGGGCTATATATACACACGGCAATCCGGGATAACAAGACACATCTGGAGACAATTAGGGCAATACAAAAGACTACAATGACCATGAACATGGAACTACAATACAGACATGAGGTTCATCTCAATTCAGGGGCTGCGTCTTTCGAAGGCTGTCTTTGTAGGCCAATGACTTTTTCACATGCTGCCTGCAAATGCGTCCTTCGTTTCCATAGATGGATCAGAACTGTAGTTAAATAAAAGTGTATATTTTGCAAATGAAAGGTCCTTGTCACTGTTTTACTATTATAAATTATATTTTAGTGATACGAATTTTTATTATTATTGCAATATTGTGCATGCAGTGTTTTACTTTGGTATATTACTAAGGTTGGTAAATTGTACATACTGTTGGGTAGTTTAATCTGCATCAATGTGTCATATTTTCTCAATTAAAAAATAAAAATATGGGTCCATATTTATTTTATAAGTCTGATATGTCTCAGCTGTTATGTCCCGCTGACAGGCATGGTGGGCGGGAACATCAAGTGACGCAACTCCCCCATAAACCAGACCGTCTCATTTCAGCTTTGTGGACTTCAGAGGCTGCAGCTTTCAAATACAGAGTCTGGTCTTCAAAGTCTGTGTTCTTAAAAAGATCCACCCCCTGAATTGGGATGCACCCATGATCATTTCAAAATTAAAGACATGAACTACAAACACAAGACAGACAATAGCTTTGTGCTATGAGAGGTGATGTGGATCATCTTGTCAGACGCCATTCTGGATTTTGGTGTTCGCTTGTACGGTGGCTCTGAATTGCCAAAACCCCTTTCAAAATGCTTGCTATGAATGCAAAAATTTAAACCTGATGTGTTTATTTTTAACATCCAAAAATTTCGGACTTCGTGTGCAAACTCCATAAGACTTTATTGATAACAGAGGCGAATATTTGTGACAAACTAGCAGTGCATAATAAGATGATCTATAACAACCCAGAAGACAAACTATGTCATCTGACAAGTTTATTGACAGTGGTCTTAGAGGCCAAAATGGTACTAATTCACTTTTAGACAGAATAAGCAAAGAGGTTTTTTTATATCACTCAGATGTTCAGAACTTTGTGTCTGCTTTAGTCTGAAAAATACCAAGTCTTTCATCTCACCCCGCCCCCAAAGTGTCAGCTGTCAGCACACTAAAAAAATCTGGGATTTTGTGATCTCTCTCCAAGTTTGCTAAAAACAGTTGATGCAGTAAGACATGTGAGGTTATGTTTCTCATAATTCTCCCCGTACCACTGCGAGTCTTATTCTTTTGTCTTGTCTTTAGACCAAGACGAAAGTGACAGAAAGAAAAACACACAAATACTTATTTCTTTTGCTTGCTTTCTACAACATTCTAGTAAACCCATACACGCAAAATAAAACCCCAGTGTACTGATTCAGACAAACGAAAGAAATTTGTAAGCAAATTGTGAACCAGAATGTTAAAGAAATGTAACATTACACACACAGTAGCAGGCCTAAGACCTAAAACTGAATTCCTGGAGCTTTTTAAAAAATGAATAAGAAATACATATAAACTAGGAATTTACAGTGGAATACTTTTAATCAACATTTTACAGATTAAAAATCCTTGGTTTAGACTTATTCTTATTTATGACTGGCATTGTTTTTGTCTCTCCTTTGTATCTCATCACTATTGGCGCTTTTCCATTGCATAGTACCCCATGGTTTAGGTCGGGTCAGCTCACCTCACCTTGGCTTGGTTAGCTTTTCCATCGAGTTTAGAAAACACTTTGGAGTGGGAGGGATTATAGGCGTGTCGTTATATTTGCCCTGTGACATCATACAAGTGAGAGCGTTCTTGGAATGCTATACATCCCCTTACATTTGTTTTTTCTCAGTCCCCCACAAACTTTTAATTAATTTGACCACCACATCCAGTTATTTGAATATCACGTTTATAACTACCTCTGTCTCACATAACAATGTCTGTATACACACCCGTGGCATCAGTCGACGCACTCCACTGAGCCTCATTTAAGTTGCATTTAAGCATATATGCAAACGTGTGCATCGCGAATGTGCCGCCACAAACTGAAAGACTGGAAAAAACTGGTATGGTGTTCCTGATTCTCAACCTGTGGATGTATACTATAGGGAGTTTGGGAACTTACAGCAAAGCACAGATAACTACAGGTTTACTTGAGACAGCGCAAGCTAGCATGAAGGTAAAGCAAATTTTTTACATTATAATGACGGCACTGGTAGTGATGATTCTCTGAGACCAACCAGTGATCTACAATGTTTTCGCTTGGAACCCCAACAAAGGGTGGTTCAAAAAAAGTATCAGGTACTATGTACTGCACCCAGTGGAAAAGCCCCCAAAAGTAAGCTGACCCAAACCAAACCGTGGGGTACTGCAATGGAAAAGCGCCATATGTCACTATGTAGGGTACGTTACATCCTATGCTGAAACTCTTTGGTAAATTTGTATTGGCCACAACCGGAATCTAGATATTATAATTTAGAAAATGTAAATGTATAAAATTTTGGATATAGATATTTGTCTTAAAAAAATCTAATTGATTACCCTAATAAGGCCTTTATTAACCCTCTGGGGCCGTGTGGATTACTTCTGTGAAGAATTAAAGCACTTCTACTAAAAAAAAAAGGTTTACCCAAGTTCATGCAAAAATGTTAACATTGTAACATTGGTTAGTCATGTTGTGTATGCTTGTATTTTAGTGTGTGTCCTGTCTGTTTCTCTATCTTCTTATTTGTTTCATTGACACTTTTGCTGTTTCTATAGTGATCATAAATGAAATTCTGAAACTGAGACATCTTTTAACCTCATCTGGCCTTTAACCTCATCATTATCTCTTTTTAAATTACAGTAGAATAAAAAATAAATGCATCCAAAAGTGTTTGCACCTTTATTATTTTGCAGACTGCGTTTTTATGTTAATTATATAGCAATCAAATTCATCTTACATAATTACAGTCGGGTGAATTTATCCGACTCCTAGTGCTCTAAAAATGTGTGTTACTGGCCAGTAGCCAGTCTCTGGGTGTAAATGCAGAGAAAGCAGAGTTTCTCTGGGTGTCAGCTGACATTTCAGTTTTAGGGGCAGCGTCCCTCCGCCGTTTCTGTCTCATTCCTAAGGAGCCGTCATTTCAGTGAGAGTTGTGTAATTAGCTGGAGTTTAATTAAAGAGCGATTGAAAACAGGGAGGCTGAGAGGCACAATAAAGCTCCTTATAAAACAGAAATTAAAAGCTTTACAGCCTCTGTGTTGTCCTTTAAGGCTGTTTTGCAATTGCAGAAACATTTTACAAAGGTTTCGCATTTTATGTTCTGTGGCGTTTTTATGTCTCCACGGTTTTGCCGTTAAAAAGAAATTGGACTTTATCAAAAACACACAACAGATGAAATGCATTACAGTATGCTGGCTCCATTTGATACCGAAGCTAAGTATTACAAGTGATTTAATCGTTTAAAATGTTTGTGATTATATTAGGACAATTTAAGCAAGGCAATTAATATTTTATTAAGCACGATGGCTTTTGAATACATTTACACAAGCTTTACAACTATTTATTTATTGAATAATATGAACTGTGGTTTCTCTTTCCATGTGCAGTTATAATATCTTTCTTGGGAACAGCGTTTTTATTTGAGGTGATTGTGTAATTCTGCCTATGAGAGTTATTAGGGTGGAAATTAATTTTTTAACAGAACTTTACCTGAAACCACATTTCCCACAAGGCTAAAATTGTTTACTATTTAAATCTAAATTAACTTAAATAACTAGTTTTGCATTAGAGTATATGAGTCATATCTGGTTGATAAAATAGACAAGAAACTTTTTGCTTGTGTGTTGAAGCAGCGTGCTGCAGTATTTCTGTTTCCTGTCAAATGAAGTGCTCATGTCATCACCGTTTCTCACAGGATCATCAGCTGAGGTTATATTTTATGGGCCGACGCAGTCCTTTGCCAACAACTTTACTTATTTTGGAGTGGATTACAGCCTATGGAGTGCGGTTAACACCGGTGCCAGCTGAAATATAATTTCATGATGGATAGCCTTATATTCTGTGATTTATTTCAGACTCATAGACGTGGATAGTGGTTAAGCTTACAAAACCTTCTGCCAAAAGATCATTTTCTTCTACGTTACCCCTATTTTATTACACGGCTCTCTGGAATGCTTGATTCTGATTGGTCAGTTGAGACATTTGCAGGTTCGTTCTTTTCGAATAATAACCGCTCCAAAATAATAACGCATAGCCGGACTACTTCCACGAGTAAAATCGCTCCGCGCCAATAAAGATCAATAAAGATTACTGTCTGTTTGGCGCCATCTTGTGACAAACACTCGACAACCACGACAAGACACAGAGAGCTTACTGAGACTGAACTTGACAAAATAGAGCATGACAGCGAAGCCAACACACAAAAAAATACAGAATGGGCATTAAAACTTCTCAAAGACTGGTTAAAGAGAAAAAAATGGAGACAGACAAGTATGAAGCAGAGGATCTTAATAAGGTATTACGATCATTTTATGCATCTGTGCAAAGTTTCGCGGAAGGATAAAAATGTTAATTTAAAACAAATATGTCAATAAAATGTTTCAAATTCATATTCATGTCCAGTTTTTTTTCTTATGTGGCAAGTAGCCGTGTAATAAGCGGGATAATGTAGAGTCAGCCGGTAGTTATTGGGAAATAAGCCCCTTCAGTGTGATACAAGACCCTCCGCTTCGCGTCGGGTCCTGATCACACTGTCGGGGCTTATTTCCCAATAACTACCGGCTGCCTCTACATTATCCCTTACATAGTAAATGATCAAATGTGTTCTCGGCTCAATGATTCCCCAAAAGTGCAGAATGGAGGATTGGATGTGAAACAGACATTTTGACACGTTTTACTGAGCTTTAGAAAGCTACCGTGGGACACAGGTGATCGAGGGTAATAATTTTAGAGGAGGATTTGTCTCAGCCCTACTTACGGGGGGCAGAGTAAAATAGAATTTAAACAGGATGTCTGTTAAGTTCGACTGTTAAATAGAGTGTGTGAAACAGATCTTCAATTAAAGATTTTTTATTGTTGAATATGCCCAGACCACGTCTTTATGTTTACCAGGACAAGTCATTTATTCAACAGATGACAAGTCTGACTGGCAAAAGAGAATTATTGTAGAATTGTGCCAAGACTAATTAACTGACTTAAAATGATCAAAGCCCAACAAAAAAATGATTAAAACATTTATGATTAATATCATTTGACCGGAGTGAATTTCCTTTAAGCCTTTGTTGGAGTAGAGTTGAGAGCTTTGATGGTTTTAGCAGATGTATCGGGCTGAGAGTTTTAAAACCAGCTAGCAATAATTTTTTATCACTGTGTAATATTTCACCACTTTTATTGTCTTTACAGATGTAGACTGTAAGATTTAAGGAGTGATACAATCAGTAAATGGATTGTTTTGTTGAGTACTTCAACAAAACTCTTCATCTTCCTGCGAGAGCTTTAAACAGTCACAGATGCTAAAGTACTGTGAATAGAAAACTTGCACTGGTTTTGTTTGTAGAGACGATGATCATTAAATATATAACTTTTAAAAAGGCTCTGTGACTAAACCTTTGACTATCCTTCTCTAAAACTCTGGCTTTTAATGATGTTGTGTATTAATAGGTGAATAATATGTCCGTCTTCTGGTGGATGTTCAATGACAGCAGTTAATACTGAAGCATTGTAAGGATGCAATTTTCTTTTGGATATACCTTTTCTTCAGGATGTCTCTTGAGAAATAAATGCTGTTTAATGGCCAGCTTTGCAAATTCATATTTTGGATGAATACAAGTGCTCACACTAGTGATGTAGTACTCGAGTCCGGTCTTGAAACCAATTTCTGCTTTCTCTGAATCGTCTCGGACTTGTTTCTTCAAAGACTCGGTCTTGACTCTATAATGTTCATATAAAAAAAAACACACAACACATAACAATAATTATAAAATTCAATGTTAATGAGCATTATTTGAAAATGACATCCCATGGTGCAATGCAAAGATACTGCCATCGGAGCCACCCTTACAGAAAAGTCACATGAATTTCACATTTTTGTGTGCATCACATGTGAGACACATGTGAATCCCATGTGAAACACATGTGATCACATGTGAAATCAGTGGATCACATGTGGTGACATGTTGTCCACATGTCAAAAATTGTCACCACATTATGCACATGTGATCACATGTGTTTCACATGGGATTCACATGTGTTTCACATGGGATTCACACAAAAATGTTCCAAAAACACACATTTCACATGTGATCGCATGTGTTTTTTCACATGTGAAATTGGTGTGGTAACATGTGAAATTCATGTGGTTTGTCTGTAAGGGCATTTATTTATCTCTAGAAAAATAGGCAGAAGATGATGCATGTGGTAGGGATTTTTTTAATGATAGTAAAAGCATAGTCCATATTAAGACGTTAAGACTGCTCCTCTAAACAATTCCCAATCTAGCTTAGTCTGTAGACCTAACTGTTGATTATTAACTGGGGTGATATTAAATCATGAATATGAAAACTGACATGTTTTCATGGTCTTGGTCTCGACTCCTAAAGGACTCGGTCTCGACTGTATTTGAAAACCAACGGTCTCGACCCTTCAAAGACTTGGTGTTGACTCGGACTCTGCGGTCTCGTCCCCATCACTACAACACACTGTCAGACACAATCAAAATATGCACTCCAGCTGTCACTGGGGCTGTACCCTTTTTTTCTTTTTTACAACTTTGCACCTCATTTAATTTGGTACCATTATGTATACCTCTGTATACGTATCTGTGCCTAATGGTACTTTTTTAAAAGGGTACTGCCCCAGTGAAAGCTGGGGGAAAAATATTTATACTTTTTTTTTTTAACAGTACAGACCCACAAGCAAATGATCTTATGTTCAGGAATCACTGATTGAAGCCGGAGTATTTTCTTTGTAGACGCAGAATAAATGCGTCTAGTTCTGCTGGACCGTTTCCTCTCTGTCTTAACATTCCTATATCAAAGCCACATGCTTATGCGCGTCTTTATTCCACCTCTTTGAGAAAGCCGATCCGTCACTCTGCGCTCTGCAGATAATGGAACGGAGAAGTTGATAGTGAGGCATGTCCTCTCTAATTGAAGCTGAATGAATAAGAGAGTGTATCTTTCCGAACAGATCCAACAGGGCGGGACACAACGCCTCGATTTCTGCTCACTCAAACACAAATCCCCTCTTTGGAATAAGCTAGCATGACCCTGTTTCCTAAGTGTTTAAAAAAACCACAGACATCGGAGGAAGGGGAGCACGAGATGAGAGAAAGAGAGAGAGTTAGATGGGGAGCGCTAAAATAGGATGGAGGGATAACTTCAAAACCCCACATCAAAAGGAATAAATAATTGTTTCTGCTGGTTGTGTTGTTGTGATAGGGATCTGCGAGAGGCATGCAGGAGTCTTTGATTGGAGGCTGCTCTCCTGGAGAGAGCTCCTTCCTTCTGCTGCTCCTGTGCTGGAACAGGAGCCACTGATTAAACCCTGTTTGTTTTAATCTCCTCACAAACCCATGGGACCCCCGACCGAGGGGGAGAGAGAGAGGGGGCAGGGGTGAGGTAAGGATGGAAACCGGCAATAAATGATATAGAGATGAATGGGAAAATGAGAACGAAAGACAGAACACAGAAATGTGCAAAAGTTACAGTGAGGTAAAGACTTAATTTTTTTTTTGTATTTAGAAAGACTAATGAATGTCGGATTATATGTAATTAACATTTTGTTAATTGTTAAAAGGCTGGTGTTTTTCTTTAAATATCCATTTACACCCCTTCATCATTATTTCAAAGTCGTTTGTTTTTTTTTCTCTTGCTGAGGGTGAGTCTGTTCAAACTGTCTTGCATTGCATTCAAGCAATTTCTTTTATCGCGTTTCATGTGTGCTGCTTGGGATCGAACCCATTACTTTTTTGGTGCCAGTACCCATTAAAGCAAAATGAGCAATTTTATGTCCCTTTTCAGTGTGTAATTCACATTCACAGATCATGCAGACCCTTCACACAAACCTGTTCACATTGTAAAACTGAAAATAAATATGATTTGGGCTTCCGTTCAAAAGCATTTTCTAATGCTGTCTATCACAACACCGTCAACCAGTATATATAAATGGCTTCTGTCATGCCTTTATTTGTACAATTTTTTTAGTATACTGCATAGTAAACATCACATTAACTTAACTATTTGAATAGTCCGGGCATTACAGTCTTTTATCTCATTCGTTGATTATTTAAAAATGTGAATAGTTTATTATGGCTGACTGTTCTAACTCTCAGTCAGTGACCTACAAACATAAACAGAGCAAGTAGTTTCTGCATAACTGATGGGTTACTTTACTACAGTTCATTTACTTGATCTTTTTTTTGTGTAGATTTACTGCTGTAACTGTATTTGGATATTTCTTTCCAGTCTTCTGCTCTCTCTCTCTTTTTTTCTCTCTCTCTCTCTCTCTCTCTCTCTCTCTCTCTCTCTCTCTCTCGCTTTCTCGCTCTGACTTTCCAGAGTTATGTTTAAATAGGCTACTGAAACAGATGAAAAGATGAAACACTTCAAAGCTTCCTCATTGTTTAGAAAATGCCTCCCGCTAAAACATGCCCCCACACCACAAACACGAACACAAAGTGGTACAGGAATCCTTCTCTAGCTGACCTTGCCACGGAAATAATCCTTTGGCTGCTAAGGTCAGCTGGCTCTTTAAAGTTGTTTATTTAATTATTTTTGCAGGATAACAAGCACATTCCACATTGTTATTCTAGTTTTCTTGTTTTTTTGCCTTTTGTCTTTCATTTTCTCTCTGCTCTTATCTGTCTTCTGATCATTACTATGACTCTATGTAGAGCACCTTGCTAGAATAAATAACCATAAACCCTGAACTTCACAGATGACTCTGGATTCTAATGCATCCCATTCTTCCAATGTCAAACAGCTCTACATAATCACTGTTGAGAAATTTAATCACTTTCGAAGTCATCAAAGTAAAGTCAGAACCCACTTTACCCATGCAACTGCTGTAAAATTCCCGCAGTGCCTTTAACACTAAATGTGACCAGTCACGGAAAGTAGGGACACAAGTCGGATCTGGGCATTTTGAGTTATTCACAGATTCTGAAAGTGCAGTTTCTAAGCTTTCCAACGATGTGTAACACATGGAAATCTGATAAGATTTGGAGAAGTTGTGGCCATTTGAATATAGGAACTCAGAAATACTCAAACCGAGAAAATCGAGACGAAAGGGACTCTTCTTTTCAGCTGGGGGAGACAATAGGGCTCATTTACATCTCATTTAGCTAAGCCATGCCCCCTGTAAAACCCTTTTTGAGATGTTCTAGCATCATATGTAGTATTTTATGACCAAATGACAACCCGCAAAAATAAACATGACTCTTTTACCTTTGTGGGGATCACAAGTCGAATCCAGTCTGTTTCAGATTATCCAATGTCCATATTTGTGCACAAATGCGTATAATCCGTGAAATATAGATTGTTTACATCAGATTTCGCATGAATGTCTGGTAATACAATATAATATATAATCTGAAGACTATTTAAATCGTAACATGTAAGGGTATATGAGCTTACATTCCGTTAAACACATGAACCCGCCTTCAAAGTTTGTATTTAAAATAGGGAAGTAGTATAATAGATCATCCAAACAGCGCCGTCGAAAACGTGACATCCTTTAGAGAGGTTACCAATGGCTCGCTCGTTCCTCCATCAGCCAATGACTTCATGGAAAATATTGATAGACAAAACATGTAGCCAATTACATGAAGAATACATCTATATCTGTGTAACTTCTGTGTGTTTGGACTCATGCTGCGCTGCAAGAACTGACATACAGATGACGTCAAAGTACCGCGAGAGCGAGTCGAAATTAAACTACTCCGTAAGATTTCTTGAAAAGCTCTCGCGGTACTTTGACGTCATCCGACTGCGGCGCCGCATAAGGTCAGTGACGCGGCTGACGTACGATGCGGCTGACTGTTATTTGTTCCGCCCCAGCTTCTTTTATTTTTCTTTTGTTTTGTGCGCCCGAGCTTTACAGTCTGGGGAGACGCAGGCTATAAGTTTGAAAAAAAAAAAAAACTTAGCAAACATGTCTGAGGAACAGGGCAGCGCGTCACTACAGTCACGTGACTTCACGCTCGAGCCGGAAGAGAAGACAATGCTGAATAAAGTCGTAATTCTGCTATTTTTGGACCAAACTGTATTTTCGATGCATCAACACAATCTTCCTGACCCACTGATGTCACATGGACTACTTTGATGATGTTTTTATTAACTTTCTGGACATGGAAACCATACATAGATTTTCAATGAAGGGGAAAGCTCTCGGACTAAATCTAACGATAAAACATCTTAAACTGTGTTCCGAAGATGAACGGAGGTCTTCCGAGTTTAGAACGACATAAGGGTGAGTCATTAATTACATTATTTTCATTTTTGGGCGAACTATCCTTATTTAGTAGTCACGCTGTTCCCTTTGTGGGCGGAGGCGAAAACACAAGCTTATACAGTATGTAAATATACACACAGACAATGACGCCCCCCGCTGCACGCTAGAATCTCCGGAAAAACAAGCCTATTTTAACCGCAAAATGTACGCTTTTAAATATACAAAAACTGCTATCTCAAACATGGAGAGGCTTCTTCGTGATCTCAACTAACAGATTCTTCAATAAAACGAAAATCACAAATTTCGAAAAAAAAACTTTGTTTCTCATTTTCTCGAAACTTGTGCTGCCGACTTGAGTCCCTGGTTTCCGTGACGGGTCACAAATGTCCCAAATCAGCTGTTTACACACAAACAGCTTTCTTCATTTTTTTTTACCATTTAGACATCAGCGCCATGCTATTACTAGAAATTACCCTTAAGCGGCTGACCTGGAAAGGCATCTAGTTTGAAAACATGGCAGTGGATGTATTAATGCAAACTGCCCGTAATGTTTTTGGTATTTTTATTATCTAGGGATGCACCGATACCACTTTTTCCATTATCGATCCTGTTTCGATTTCGAGTATCGGCTAATACCAATCTGACCAATCTGATACTACTGTATTTTTTTACAATTTAAAATCTCTCTTGCACACACACACACACACATTCTGGTTTCCATGTTTTGTGGGGACATTCCATAGACGTAATGCATTTTATACCATACAAACTGTATATTCTATTCCCCTTACCTGCCCCATTCCCTAACCCCAACCATCACAAAAACCCTTCTGCTACTTCACATTTTCAAGAAACATCATCTTGTTTGATTTATAAGCTTGTTTCCTCATGGGGACATCAAAATGTCCCCACAAGGTCACAAAAACACTGGTATTCCTATCTTTGTGGGGACAATTGGTACACGCGCACACACACACACACACACACACACACACACACACACACACATAAAAAGTGCTCAGCATAGTTTATTGCATCCATCCAACGGTTTACTGAGACTTTTTTAATCAGATGTTTGAAATACAGTTTAGGTGACACACAGTATTTTGATCACTCCCATTAGTCCGTTACCCGATCAAACAAAAAGGTCCGGATCGGGCCCAATACCAATCCTAAGTAGAATCTGCATATTCCTAGTATTTTCTGTGAT
The DNA here is from genome assembly GCF_030506205.2 of Paramisgurnus dabryanus. Taxonomy (NCBI): domain Eukaryota; kingdom Metazoa; phylum Chordata; class Actinopteri; order Cypriniformes; family Cobitidae; genus Paramisgurnus; species Paramisgurnus dabryanus. Next base: position 33,601,844 of record NC_133338.1, on the reverse strand, counting down.
TGGCTCAAAGCAAACTCTTAATATCAATCAAGTCATGTCAAAACATGTCAAATAATTAGCGTCTCCCTAGTGAAAATAAATACAGTATAAACCAGACAAAGCATATTTTTTGGTCTTCCAGGCCGGTCTAATATAGTGGTTTAAGAATGGTTTGGGGCACTTCTCACCTATATGGCGAGGTCTAGAGATCTGCTGGCTGACCAGTTATACCAATTAAACAGATTGTACAGCCGGGAAAATATCCAGACCAGCTAAGACCAGCAAAGTAAAGCATATAATTCAATAAGGCCTGTATCTAAAGCATAGCTTCACTGTCTGAAACAACAGTCACTGGCAATAATTTTGTCAACCGTTTCACTTTTTCTTCATTTGGGTGACATTGACAGGGACAGCGAGAGGTTTTGATTTGTTGTGAAAGAGTTAAAGGCTGAGTCTGCAGGGCTCATGAACGGCTTACATTCTCTATAACACAAACCCTTCTCTCTTCTTTCATCTTTTAATCCTGCGCTCATAAGGTTGCCAGATAAGTGGCCATGACTAACACGTCTCTCTCTCAGTCTGTCTCCCTCACTCAGCCTTTCTAATGGGAAAGAAGAGGAACAGCCCACATAATGAGAGACTTCTTTTACCTTCTTTTGAAGACAAATTGGACTGAAATTCCATCTTTGATGAATCTCCCTTTCAAATGAGCAATGTTTAAAGGCGGAAGCACTAGAAGAAGAAGATGAAGGAAGACAAACAGGCGTGGGATAGATATATACTTTAGAAGTGTAGAAAGTGAGAACGATCATCTACTCTCTCTCTCTCTTTCTCATTCTTGCAGACTTGCATCTCTATAGGTCTGTTTGTTTGTCTATCTTGATTTCAAAGACCTCGAAAGCAATATCATTTTGTATCACTTCACTTCAAGTTGACTTATCTTTGCAGACATCTGTCCGTCTCCAGAACACTCTTGTCTCCATCATGACTGTTTGACAGGACTTTATGTTGATCATGCAGACTGGGTGGGTGTGAATTATTTTACTCTTTACCACACCTGAATTGAAAAAATCTACCGGCCATAATTTTATTTACGATTCCTGTGACACTGGGATTACTGTTTTTTGATCTTTTCCTTAAATATTTGACTAACAGTAAGGGCGATTGAGTCATTATCACCATTATGTACAAGATGAATCAATGTCAAGCACTTGCCACAAAACAGTGAAGACACATCATTTCATATTTAAAGGATTAATCCATAAAAAATTTCAGATAATTTACTCTCCACCATGTTATCCAAAATGTTGATGTTTTTCTTTGTTCAGTCGAAAATAAATTTTCTGAGAACAACATTCCAGGATTTTTCTCATTTTAATGGACTTTAATGGACCCCAACACTTAACCGTTTTAATGCAGTTTAAAATTGCAGTTTCAAAGGACTCTAAATGATCCCAAACGAGGCATAAGGGTCTTATCTAGTGAAACGATTGTCATTTTTGGCAAGAAATATAAAAAATATGCACTTTTAAACCACAACTTCACGTCTTTCTCCGGTCCTGTGATATGCGCCAGTGTGACCTCACGTAATTGCGTAATAATGACGAGGAAAGGTCACGTGTTACATATATGAAACGCACATTTGTGGACCATTTTAAACAATAAACTGACACAAAGACATTCGTCATCTGTGACTTCTTGAAGTTATGACATATTGCGTGAGGTCGCGCTGGCAGGGTACTGGATTAAGACGAGAAGTTGTTGTTTAAAAGTGCATATTTTTTATTTTTCTTGCCAAAAATGACAATCGTTTTGCTAGATAAGACCCTTATGCCTCTTTTGGGATCATTTAGAGTCCTTTGAAACTGCAATTTTAAGCTGTATTAAAACTGTTAAGTGTTGGGGTCCATTAAAGTCCATTAAAATGAGAAAAATCCTGGAATGTTTGTCTCAAAAAACATAATTTCTTCTCGACTGAACAAAGAAAGCCATCAACACTTTAGATGACATGGTGGTGAGTAAATTATCTGGATTTTTATATATACACAATATTACCAATTGAACATAGGCTATACTCTCTGTTTCTATGGCTTTCGTTCTTTCGCTACTGCACTTTCTTCTTCTTTGTCTGTGTGTCACAGACTCTCTTTCTCTCTGGCAGAAGAGTTATTTACATCTCTAATGCTTTCATCTGGTATTCCCTTTGTGTCATTGTTGTGTACCCACAAAGTCTCTAAAGTCAAATCTCAGAAGTCTTCGCTGGCTTAACAAAGACACCATTTCTGATTTTGCTTTACTGACTCATATCTCAGTGTCCTCTCAACTTAATATGATCGCGGTGGAACGGTTACAGTTTTATGAAAAAGGCCAGAGACCCGATCCTGGTTCTGGTCCAGAGGCCTGGGTGGCACTCTGGGGACATCTAGATGTAATATATTATAACTAGGCACTTCAGAGGAAGTCTCAGACGCCTGCTTGCTGTAGCTAAGCCTTTGAAGCTACTTGAAGGAGAAGAGCGCCATTGTCCTCAAAACCCTGTAGGCATGTTGCAGGAGAGCGAGAGAGCTTGAAAGAGAGAGAGGGAAATAGAAGAAGAGCAGACTTTTAGAAGGCTCTTTAAATGTCATCCCCATGTTGACGCAACACGAAATTCAATGGCCACTCGTGTCTCACTTTGTCCCTTTTGTCCTGTCTGAAGTGCATACAAATATAGTATGGCTATATCTGTGTGTATGCGTTGGTCTGTGTGGACCGCAGAGGTTTGAGTGTTCAAATCTGGGTATATGTCCAGCATTGCACCTGTTTTGTCTTAAACTGTTCTTCCATGACAGATGAGCTAAAGCCTCTTTAACAGAACACAGAGGCTGGTAAGCCGCAATAAAATGCCTCGAAATGACTCTGGATGATTCATTACTGTATTTAGCAGCTCTACAGAACGGCAACTGTAAGGCAGTGTTAATTTCGTGGACAAATAATTTCGTTGACAAATAATTTCGTTGACAAATAATCGCAATAGTTGTCGTTAACTACACGCCAAAAACTCCTTCAAAAAACTATAACAAAAATCTATTGACATTTTCGTCAACGAACAAAACGAGACTAAATAGGTTAAACGCACACAACTGAGGGAGTTCATCTGGCGCAACGCAGGGTGATCATATGAAATCAAAGTACTGCGAGAGGAAATCAAAAGCATATGGAGAAGTGTGGTTTCGCGGTACTTTGGTGTCAAACGTTGAACGCCTTGCGTAGAGCCAACGTAGCGCGAATTATAACACAGACACAGAGGTAATGTAATGATCTACTCTGCGGGACATCAGCTTGCTGCGTATATCATAAGCTGTACAGAAAAGTCAAGAGAAGAGATGAAGAGCAGGCATATTGATGCATATCACATTTCATTTTGTTAAGGAATCCTTTGTTAAACTCATGATGCTACAATCAAAGCAAACGTGAAGCGTGACTGTAGGAGAGTCATCCCGCAACTCCTTTTATAGGCAAGCATCAAGGGCATTTTAGTCATTTTGATGCCCAAGCTAAAACCCCTATTGGCACCCCCCAAACAAGATCATGCATTTTTATATGCAATATTACATACAAAAAACCCCACATCATGTAAAAATGATGTGTTCATGTATAACACTCAAATCTTAAATGCATTGAATTCAACAAAGCTGTTAAAAAAATATATATATATTGTCATTAATAATAATAATAATTTTGTGTGCTTTTTACTGAACCAATTTTTTACTGACCTTTGAACGCTAAAATCTAATGGTGGTGTTGAGCTCTGAAATGCAAACTTTACATGTAATTAAAGTTGAAACGAAAATTGAAATTTGTTTTGGAATATTGTGGTATGTTTTACAAATGTCTTATCTGTGAGCTTCATTATTAAAAAAATAATAATAATGTGCTCTCATAATCTTTAATCAAAAACACAAATCTCCTCCCAAATGATCTCTCTTTATATCCGGTCATATGGTATGGCAGGTGGGCGGGGTCCGGGAAAAGATCGGAGCGATTAGCAAGTAGCAACATGACCCAACCTCTAGAGATCCAATTAGTTCTCGATGGATAAATTCAAGTCCAGCCCTACCATTTTTTTTTTCATTTGAAAAATCTTTTCACTCGGATATACGTCACGACAGGGAAAATAAGACGCTACTACAGTTTCATGGCAACTTTAATAATCAGGCAGGAACTGATAGCCCTCTGATCCAATATATGCATCAGATTGACAGTACTCCAGCCTAATTGTTGTAGGGGAACTGTGGGGTAGCAATCACATTTTAGGGTGGCTGTGCACAGGTTGTGACACCCGTTGGACCAGAGGTGGGCAAAAATGTTTGACTCAAAGGCCACATCAGGTTTTGACATACTTTTGAAGAGCGACATACAGTGTGAAAGACAAATTTAGATTTATTTATTCCAAACCAACACTATTACTATACTCACTGGATTATTTTTGACCAATAATGGGTAAATATTGGACAGAACACATGCTGGGTTAAAAATTACCCATTGATGGGTTGTTGTTATGCAACCATGGGGTATAATAACCCAGCTGTTGGGTTAAAACAACCAAGCGTTGGGTCAATTTTAACCCAGTGGTGTGTTCTGTCCATTATTTACCCATTATTTAACCATTTTTAGAGTGCTATACATGGACATTTATCTTTACCCTGCTTTTAAGAACACAATTTCATATTTTGGAAAAAACTACCACTGCTCTTTCAAAATCTAATTTAGATTTTGTTGACTAAAATATCATGGTATTTAGTTGACTAAAACTAAAAACAATTCAGATGACTAAAATATGACTAAAACTATATTAAATTTAAGTCAAAATACTAATTTAAAAATCTGCTGTAAAAATTAACACTGGTGTAGGCAAAGATTTTATGTTGGAAATAAACACTTCTCCTGATCTGCATCTACAGAACTGAGGGGAAAGATTTCTAATTCATGGTATTAAATTGTTAAATTAATTCTTTATTTATAAATTACACTGTGATCATTTATTTATAAAATTACACTGTGATCATTTAGAGCTAAACAAATTAATTGTGCCATCACCTAGACTTTTGTGAGCCAGCAGGGTTGGAGAACACACAGACTCACACAGACACAAACAGACATGGATTTTTGTGCACACACATCAGTTCGTGTTTTCGGCTATAGTGTGAGTAAGTCACTTTTACAAGCATGAAACGTTAAGATATTAAGAAATAATTTTAATTTCAAATACTTATATCACTGACAACAGTGGTCTGGCCAGGATGTTGTTATTTAAAAAGTGGAGTTGCACCCCTCAACTGATGTTTATGTTGTCATGTTGTGTATTGGCCACCAGTTGTGAGATTGCAGTACCAGTTTTAGCCACAAGTTTTGTGGTTGCAATACCAGTTTTGTCCACAATCCATCTTAATATAACAATTGTGTTTATATGTGTTTGCATAGGTATGAAACATCTGACCGCACAGGTCATGTTGGCATTTTATCTTTTCTGATGAATACAGTTAGTTCGTACAAATATTTTCAAATGATAAGATCACCAATATGAACTCTGAATAATGAACTATTATGAACAAAACAGTGTGAAATGGCTGAAGAGAAACTCGCTACATTAAAGCAATAAGCCATAGGCTAAAGCGCTGCATTCCCTCTAATGTTTGATGAAAGTTTGCATTTGCTGACTTGCATTATAATGTTATGTTTGCCTCAAGTACACTACTGTTTAGTTGAGTGGTTCCGTTTTGAATCATAAAGACCTTTCTGTTTGGTTTATAACATTAACAGTAACCTATAAATCATATTAATATTTTGTAGGAGGGAGCTAGAACAATATAAGACTCTCACAAATACATTTTGAAGGACCCAAAATACCATCTGTTATTGTAAATGGCAAAATGATCTCTCACCCCTAGGCTGCATACATGCACTAAAGGTAAGCTATTTTTAGAGTAAAAAGTTCTTTTACACTTTTATGCGCATGCCCAGTGTGTGTGAAGGGTCATGTTTCATGTGTTTATGGTCGTGTATGGTCGCTGTAGCATTTTCAACACTGGCTTAAATACCAACTAAAACATTCCCTGAGATATGTGCAAAAGTCTTAGGCCGCCGCCACCACCAGACTTGTTGTTTTAGAAGTTTTAATGTCCATCCATATTTATTTTATTGAGATACAAACAGAAAATACAGGAAAAATGTACAAAAAAAAAAAAATTCAGGACTAAAAGTCTTCTTTAGGCATCATCTGTGTTTAGTGTGACCTCTCTTGGCACTTAAAACATCTTGAGTGTTTTTGAGCAGAATGACGTAAAAAGACTAATTTCTTTAAAATTAGAAACTAGGATTTAATTTCATTAGGTTTAAGAGATCCTGCAGTTTCCTGCTATTGCTCAAGTGGAAGGGGAATTTACCCTAAAAACTTAACACAGTTAAAATTTTATACAGTTTTTAATACTATATACACATTTCCTGTATTTTCTGGATGTATTCTATTAAATAGACTAAGAAACAATTATATATGATCACTATAACATTGCAAAAACAACACATTTAATTCTGGCATGGTGGCCTAACACTTTTGCACAGTACTGTATATATATGAAGAGTTTGGTTCCAAAACATGATAAACCATTTTTAAAAAATAAGTTACCACCAAAATCAGTATTGTAAGGTCAGTATTAAAAAGAAAATTCTTCATTTTACGCAAAATCCAATAACCGCCATGTTATTCTGTTATCTTTTCTCCCTTTTTTCCAAACTGCGACAAACGCCAGTCCTTCTCTGCAGACTGCAATAAATCTGCTCAACAAATCACAGCACACCATTCCAGGCACTGTAAACAATAATGGCAGCGCGTTGAATACACACAGAATCCAAGTTTTCCTCATCTACTTTGTACTTTGTGATCAACAAACAAACAAAAACAAAGATGAAGTCACGAGTTAGTGTATACCACTAGTCAACCAAATGAATACATGGCAAAAATGAATGCACATTTATATATTGATTCAATAATTTATAGCATTTTGAAAAAAAAAATCAGTTTTTATAATTAATCTTTGAAAATCAAATTATGGATTTGACATGATGTGAATAAAGACACATATACCCTAAAACACTCAGTAGAAGTTACTTATGCGATAGGAGGACCAAGGCACCGGATTCCCTTGAAATATGATACGCCTAAACGCCATTGTGCTAGGTTTCCGTCAATCTGACAGTGCCCAATGCAAATGGATTAGAGAACTGTCAATCACTACCTGGTTCACTGCCTGCCATCATTAATAGGAAAGATGAAGCGAACTACTGAAACTTTTTTCAGATTTACAAACAACCTCGCAATGCTACATCCCAGTTTTTAGCTATCAGTTCAAGCTAACTATAGTAATCAACATCAGTGTTGTTAGCCAGCAACTCAGCTAACGATTGCCAAGCGCCCTCGTCTGCTCCATCCGCCTCCCACACCTCAAGTCAGAGAGGATGCTGACAGAGGGCGTTTTCACATTAGCACTTTTGGTGCGCACCCGGGTTCGATTGACATCAGAGTTCGGTACATTTGGATGATGTGAACGCTGTCTTCCGAACTCGGGTGCGCACCCGCGAAACGTACTCGAGTCCGCTTAAAAAGGGTGGTCTGGGGTTCGTTTCATGTGAACTCCAGATCGGTTCGCTGCTAATGTGAGCGCAATCGTACCAAATCGCGGAAGTGAACCAGTGTTAATTACGTATTACATGGAATGTCCCACCAAAACAGACGTGTGTGTTTCTGTGCGTGCACTTACCTTGACAACAAAATGCATAGAAGGCTTGCTTGAGTTTTGTTCTTATTTTTTTTAAACCTTTGGTTTTGTTTTCAAAGAAATAATACAGAAACGCACTTTCGTCTGTCTGCCGCAAACATACTAAAGTCGTTTCGATGACAACGCGGACTGTCCGCCGACGTCAATTTTTGCGGAGGCATTCAGAAATCATCTCTCTGCTTGCAGTTAAGTCAATCACACTTGTCACTTCTCGTTTACAGCGGTTGCCAAGCAACATGAGAACGCGCCGGCTGCAGCTTGATGATGCAAGCGTACCACGGTTCGGATGCAAAAATAATATGTGAACACAATCCATGGGGAGCATGGGGAAGGGGGAGCAATCGAACTCGGGTTCGGACCAGGCAATCGCACCAAATGTGAAACCGTCCAGAGATGCAGCCTGTCCCGCTACAGTTTCCAACGAAGATGTCAACCAAAGTGAGCACTTTAAATAACAGGAACTTGTAAATTATGTTAATAACTTATCGCAGGGCTCGAAATTACAATTTGCCCAGCCATCGCTGTATGTCAAAACTGCACTGACAATGAATCCTTTTAAAATCATTAAATCAGTTATTTGTTATGTCACATTTAGATAAGTTAAGTGTTGCAATACCCAACTACAGTACTTCACATTAGGTTCCTTGACTAAAATATATAAGCATCAATTTATAAACCCTGCATTGGGTTAAGAGTGTCAAATGTTGTAAAATGTATTTAAATACAGATTAAATAGTTAGGGGTCAAGCCCAGATTGGGCGAAGACCCCTATTGTATCTGTTAGTTTTCTTTTTCTTCCTCCGCCATTGCGGTCTATGGCAGCCTATAGAACCGTATGTAGGAAAGTTATGAAATTTGGCACACTGATAGAGGACTGTCCAAAAAGTCTCCACAGCAAATTTGAAGCCTGTACCTCTAACCCGCTAGCGCCACCAACAGTCCAAATTTGCACTTATGTATTTGCTTATAACTTCTGCCCCGTCAGTCCTAAACACTAAATTCTTGTTTCCTCTGATTCCTTGGCTCAAGATTCGATTGGACTATATGACGTCATTTTCCGTCATGAAAAATGTTGCGCCATTTTGATTTATTCATAAAACCTACTTTTGCGAACTTGTCCTAGAGCTTTTGCCCAATTGCCACGAAAAACGGTATGTAGGATCTAGAGACACTCAGGGAAAAAGTTATTAAAAGAATTTTGATAAATCATTCCGTTTTCGTAGAGCGCGTCAACAAATTTTACGTAGAGCGCAAAAAAACAGGTTTTAGTGTGTATCTTCGCCAATCTTATGTCTATTGATGCCACACTTGGTAGTTGTGATGCCAGTGAGGATCTGAGGGGGCATGCAGAGTTTCGTCACAGCGCCACCTAGTGGTCATACGAATGCTGTACATGCTTATAACTTTGACTGTGATCAACGTATTTTCACAGGACTTGATTTTTGGAGTCCTGAATAGTTGCCAACGATACCAAACGATACCAAGTCCAACGATACCAAACATGCCAGGATTCGCCTTACGGTTAGCCCTGTGCATCAAAATAGCACTTAAAAAACATACGCGAATATCTCCGCGAGCATTATTCCGATCGACTCGAAAACACCATAGGAAGAACATTGCATTTGAACAAAAAGTTCTATTGGGGTTATATTAAAATTTTCATCAGAAATGGCCGAAAATTGAAAAAAACGAAAAATTACCTTTACATGTTGTGTTTTTACACATAAATGGTTATAACTCTGCAAAAAAATTTGATTTTTACACCAGATTTGAAACACTGATGTATGAGCACATTCTGAGGCCACACAAAAAAAATTGTATGCTTGCACCACTAGATGGCCTTCTAATTGAACAAAACCTTTGATATCAAGCCAGCCCTATGGTCATACAACTGTTTCTTCACTAAACTAAAGTGTATAGTCATAAAACTAGCTAGATGTAACACAATCATGACCTGATGTTGCATGCACAATTTTGTCATTACGCCATCTACTGGTTTTGGCTTGACCCCGGTATTGCTGCTTGCAGCTATATTTATTTTTATATTTTTATGAAAATATTAAGGCTTTTATCCAAAGTGACTTACAGTGCATTACAAAGTATACAGTATATTTAAGTTTGTTAAAAAAATGATAAACTATAATTAATAACTATGAACTAATCTCTTAAAACACCATGCTTCCCTCATCTTTAATGTTTAAGAATATAGTATTAATATATCTTTTATTTATGTATTAGGCCTACCTGTAATATTTGCAAAATGTCCCCCTAAATATATAATGTTGGCATACTCTGGCCTACACAATCTGTTGCAAATCAGCTGTTCCAAAATATAGTTTACAAGAGAAACTACTAGACCATATGTGCAAGGTGAGATAATAGTTTTCTAATTTTAATGTGTGAACAGGCTAAAAAAAAGTGTACTCACAATTCAAAATTAGTTTACTACTCCTATAAATAGTCTGTGAGCCAGTAGGTCTATTTTCTGAAAAATGTGCACCTCTTTGTGGCTTCAATTTCATAATGATCCTTACTCTATGAAGTGAATCATCAGAACATCAGAAATTAAGTGACAATGTTTGAATACTACTAGCCCATTTTGTGGTGATCTATTAGCAAGACTATTAACATGCTGTTTATTAAAAAGGGCATTTATCTGTTGCTGGGACGCTTTAAAAAAATTGGGGGCAAAATTAAAGTCGCAATGAAAGTAAAATAAAAAACTGTAATTTGTTTTGTAATATTGTGGTATTTTTTACAAATGATTTATCGGTGAGCTTCATTAATTTTAAAAAATTCATCATGTGCCCTCATAATCTTTAATCAAAAATGCAAATCTCCTCCCCTCCTAAAAACAATCTCTCTTTACTTCCGGTCATAATGTATGGCAGGTGGGTGGGGTCCGGGAGAATATCGCTGCGATTAGCAATTAGCAACACGACCCAACTTCAAATGATCCAAGCAGATCTTGATGGACAAATTCAAATCCAGCCCTGCCTTATTTCATTTCAGAGGCCGGTTTTACTCGGATACACATCACCACGGGGAAAATTAGGCAATTGATACTTCCGTTTCATGGCGACTTTGAGTATACCCAGTTCTCCAGGCACCACTACACCACTGAATATATATATATATATATATATATATATATAGAGAGAGAGAGAGAGAGAGAGAGAGAGAGAGAGAGAGAGAGAGAGACGAGGAATTACAATGTCATTCTCATGTCTCTAAAGCGATTTTCACACAGACATTCCGTAAAATACACGGGAAAGGCATCCTGGATTTTTCCGGAATCGTTAGATTTTTTGTTCATTCACACTGCCATGATTACCTGGCATCTGATGGTCCCGGAGAGACACGTGACCTGTTGAAAGTCCCATCCTCTCTTCTACGCAGCGTATGAAGTTTGCAAATTATTTATTATTTCTCTCTTCAGAAACCACTCGCGTGCATTTTTGTTTATGATAAGACTATAAAGGAGCGCTTGAACGCACAGTTCTATGATGGTGAATGATCTCAGCTTCTGAGTGGATATTTGACGAGCTCCCTGATTTCTGCTTTAATCCAGGTTTCAGACATTTCTAATCGTGATTTTTTTATGCTGCTGAATGATCTCCGTTTCAACCAGAGTATGTGAGCGGAGCGGAGTGGAGTGGAAAGAATTTGCGCTCCGCGCTCAAAGCATTTCATAATTACTCCGCTCAAGCTCCGCTCTGGGTATACAATTTTCCGCTCCTCGCTCACTCCCCGCGCCGTCCTTACTTACGAATCGCTCCGTTTTCGCTCTACGGCAAAAAAATTTTTTTAAAACAACAACGAATATGCAGTACTAAGAGAAGAACGTCATATACTTTATTGGAATTTGAAACAGTAGCTAATATTAGCCGAAATTAGGCTATTATTTAGCTCACTTTTAAACAAAAAGTGTGTTGAAATTAAATAAATTATTAAATGAAAAACCTCATATAAAATAAATAATCAAACGAAAAACATCACATTAAATCAAAGAAAGAAATCACAAACTGAAATATTAATTTAAACAAATAGCCAAACTAAAAAATATAGAGCTACTGCCTTCACTGTATGCCAACTTTTATAGGCTATTAATTACAGAACTATTCTGAACAAAACAAATGCTGGCTGGTTGAACATATTTTTTATTTTATACGCAGTTATTAACTGAAGAACATCACATACTGAAATAGCTAATATTAGCACAAATTAAGCTATCATTTAGCTCACTTTTAAACAAAGCAAAACAAAAAATGTGTTGAAATTAAATAAATGATTAAATGAAAAACCTCATATAAAATAAATTATCAAACGAAAAACATTACATTAAATAAAATAAATAAATCACAAACTAAAATATTAATTTAGACAAATAGCCAAACGAAAAAATATAGATATAGTCTACTGCCTTCACTTTAAGCCAACTTTTATATTAATACTAGAACTATTCTGAATCTAAACAAAACAAATGCTGGCTGGTTGAACACATTTTTTATTAAAGCTACATCTCCAATGCTGTATTCACTTTAAGAAAAACGAGCTTTTGCCGAGTCGCAGGTGCCAAGCACTTGCGCTGAATTTCTATCCGCTCTTGCCCTGAGAGTGTGCACGCAATTTATATCTCTTCAAATACTTCCATGCAATTGTTCTATATTTCCCGAAGTGTGTATGCGCTCAGACTGCGTCCTCTTGTGCATTCGCAAATCCATCAGCCCTCGCGCGCTCTCTGGAAGGTGGTGCTTTGGTCCGCAATGCTCCGCTGATCGCGCGCGCGTCTCAACAAATGGTCTCTTTGCGTTGCGCTTGGTGCAGAGTGCTCATGGGAGTTGTAGTTTCCCAGTGTCGCGTATATAAATGTTTGTGAAAGTACTAGTAAGACAACAATACAAATGCAAACGAATGCAAAATATGTTAAGAAACATTTTAAGTCCCCCTCCGTTTTTATTCACAGTGGTTTGGTCCGGAGTCTGACGAGTCCTGGCTCGTAATTGAGCTATAGTGGAGCGTTTTCGGAGCGAGAGAACATCACAACGCTCCGACATAAAAAAAAACGCTCCTCGCTCCTGGCAAAATTACGCCACTCCACTCCTCGCTCCGCTCCCACTCCGCACCGCTCACATACTCTGGTTTCAACGCAGTAAGTAATAATCTAACTTATCTGCTTCAGTCCAGTTTGCTGACATTTCTCGTAGTGAATGTTGTAAATCCCTCATTTTAAAGAGTTGAACCAACTTCATGTTGCCATGTCACGCACGTCCTCACCACGGCACGTGCGTCATTGTTTATGCGTCTCATTTATCATTTCCTGATAACTGCTTCAATCTAGTTTGCAACATTTCTCGTGGTGAATGTTTATATGCATGTTATCTCTCGTTTTAAGGAGCGGAACCATAACTGTTGTTGTGCTGATGCGCGCGTCCTCACGACATGCCCATTGCGGCATTCTTTCGGCTTCTTGTTCACACAGAGGGTTTTCCGTGTATCTGACTAGGGCCTCTTTCCGGCAACGATCCCAGAAGATTAACGGGACGAGTTTGTGTTCACACAGACGCTTGTCTGGCAATTTTACGGGTATTTTCTGGGACCAAAGGTCTGTGTGAATGGGGTTTATGACACCTCTCTAAAATAGTCATGAGAGAGAGGCATTGTGGTTCTATTTATTTACTGGTCAGCTGATGAGAAGAGTCTATAGAAAGGACATGACTTTGTTCTAGTCGTGGGAAAGAATTCACCTTCATATTTCTCTGTCAGAACTCTGCCAACATATAAAAGGAAAAAAAATGACATTTCCATTCACATCTGACAAAAGAATGTAACACTGAAAACTGGATTTTAGTTTAACCATTGCAATATTTCTATTAATCATGTTAAGAAAAAACGTGTTATGTTTTAATCATTAGGTACTAAAGTAGGTTTAAACCTGCCTACTGAAAATAAATCTCTCATAGAAAGGATAGCTCCTTTTTGAAAGTTGTTTATCTTACTTGTTTTCCAAAGGATGTTGGCTTTTCAAAAATACACTGAGATTTTCTTTTCAAAAGAACACTCATGAATTAATAATGATAAATACTAAATTTTCTGTTCTGTGAAATGCCATCTTATGTACTTCACAAGACATCGCTCCTTTCAAATACGTGTCATTTTACTCATTTTGATTCATGTAATTTCATTACTTGAATTTTTAATGTAAGATTTGACAAACTGGGATTTGACACTAAATGCAGTCTTAGCAAATCCATCCAATCAAAAGAAGATTCACCTTACTGTGCTAAATGTTTTGGCTTAGTGTAAAAGCTCAGCATGAGCTCATTAATGTGAGCTGTCATTTGCACAGCTGTGCCTGTAAGCGCTATCAATATTGCCCCAGACCGCTTTACCCATTAGCCACCTGCACGCATTGAGTCCCAATTCTTGTTCTTAATTCCTATCTCTTATTAACGTTGTAGGCTTTTACATATTTTGTATTTTTCTCGGTTTGCTTTTTGTTGTTGATTTGTTTCTTATTGAATTTAGTTTGATTCTTGTTTTGTTGACGATAAAAGCTCAAAATGAGAGCTGACCAATTAGCCGTCTTGTTAACAGCAGGTGGTTAAATGCATTTTAAAGCACCCAACCTGTTTTCAAAGGGTATTTTAGAGGGGAAAAAATAAATCTCTCCCTCGAAGAGAGAAAACAGAAGGATGATTTTTAGGTCAAGGGATGTTTGAAGATAACACAAAGGGTTTTTTGATTATGTCCAAAACCATAGAATATTCCTCCTCTTCTTCTGTCCATCAAACAACAAGGCTTCATTGCACACAAGTCTCTCATCTTAAGCCAAAGTAATTAACATTGTACAAATCCCACTTACTCCAACAGTTGTAATGGGCCACACTCACAGCGCATCTTTTGAGTTATCTAAGCGTAAACTCTTCCAGGCTCTCTGAGCTTTCTCTCAGCCGGCCACATGGTCAGCCAGCGCAGAGTTTAATGCGGCGCTGGCTATTGGACAATCTCCTCTTTCATCTTTCAGAGGCTAGGAAGAAACCAGCGGAGTCTCGCATCGCCCTAGAAACTCACGCAGCTTAAAAACTGTAAGGGCAATGTTTTTCATTTGAGTCGCCCAAAAGATTTTTTCTTGCTAACCTTTTGATCTAAATCTTCTTAAGTTTATATAAAATGCTTTGGCTTGCTTGAGGTTGCCAATCGTTTCCATGCACTGCTCATCTGATAGAGCAATGTGAAGTCTTAAATTGAAGCAAAGATTCAGAAGGGTCATTTAAATTCCAAACACAACTTTGAATCACAGAATTTCTCAAAACAATAAAACAAATACAAAGACATCATAAGGAATTTATCAGCAACAGTGCATATACATTTATATTTTGACATTTAGCAGACGCTTTTATCCAAAGCAACTTACAAGATTAGGAAACATAAAAGCGAGGGAGGCAATAGTAACAAGATACAAGTTTTCACTATTCCGAAACAATACCTGTTGAGAGAAAAACAAAGAGTTAGTGAATCTGTAGCCATATAGTGAAAATGAGAGAGGGGGTCTACTAGTGTTTACACAAATGTTTAGTTAGTCGTTTTAACATCGTTAATGACCCATAAGAATGATTACTCCTTTTATGTAGTTAACTGGTTGTCATTGTCCTGATTAAATTAGCCCTGAAGTGTTATATTATGGTGAGGTAAGTGTTAACACTGTGACACAGAGACTTGAAATGCATGCTATTCCTTTCAGGTTTCTAACCAGCTGCGTGAGAGGGGGTCTCGAGGGGCTTAAACCCCTGATGTATTATCTTATGCCCCTGGCCTAAACCCCTTTGAAGATTCACTATGTTTTTCTTCACAAACAAAATGTGTTTTCGGACTTTGTCTCTGTTCACCCAGGAGTCTGTTTGTCAGGGATGAAAAGCAGTGTGTGCAGGCCGTGGTAGATTTCTGCTTACTGCATTTCAAAGCATTTGTTTTATGCATCCAGCATTTATAAACCCAGTTGTTGAAAAGTGCCTGTTCCAGCCGGAAAGTAAAACAAACATTGATGTCAATGATATAATGAGGTCATTTGCATAACCAGCTACTAGCCTACTATTGATTTCACAACTTGTGCCTAACTTCTGTGTTTGACAATTTGTTCAGAATTTATAATATAACAAAAGTTTATAGTTTGAAGGTCGTGGTGTATTGTATTGTATCATAACATATTGTATTGAGCTTATTAATTCGTTACAGTGGGGTGGGGGAGCTCTAACCTATAACAAAGATTTCTATAAATGCTGAAGATCTGTGATGTCACTCCTTACTTGAGACTATATTATGAAATACATTTTCATTGTTCATTACGTTAAAAGTTTTCACGTAACTTTTATTAAAATGACCCAAATTTCTGGTACTTATAGCTTTGTAAAACTTGTATGTGTGTTAGTTTTGCAGAAAGGCTAATGACTTGTGCATCGGATTTGCCAGAAAGTTTAGGTAGATTTGATTGTATAATTAGGGCTTAAACTACCGAATTCAAATCAATATTTATAAATCCAGTAGACAAAAAAGCCTTTAGCATTTAGGTTTTTGTTGTCCCACCCAAATTTTGTTTTATTAGGATATAAAAATACAAAGTCATAAAAAATACATGCAGAACATAAAAAGTATTTAATAGTTTTTTAAATGTGTCAAAGAATTGTAGCTGAATAGAAACTTGTTGTTAGAGGGCTGCACTGGGTTTGGACTCCATCGGGGCCCAAACCCATTAGCATTACTACATTACTTAATCTTATTTAAATGCAATTATGTTTAATGTTTGTTATTCTTGATGTTAATCTGAATGAATGTTTAGTCCGAGCAGTTGTGTACATTTTTCACAAGCTCTGAGAAAATCTATGAGAGCGAACACAAACATTGCAGGCAGGATAGGAATGGCAGGTTGCGGGAGTGGGCGGTCCTGGGCAGAAATTTGGCGGGTGCGGCTTTAAGAAAACAATCCCACACCGGGCTCTACTTGCTGTCTCTTCTTATTAAGTTCACATGTGGTGCATTTAACTAAGGGCACCCTCACATTAACCAAGCGTGTTTGACCCCCAAAGCTTGGTTTGTTTGACTAGTGTAATCGATCCGTGCCTGGTTTGGTTAATCGCGCCTTGCCCGGCTTGTAGAGGTAGGCTCAGGCACTGTTCACTTGGGCACAGGCGTGGAACAGGCAGTGTGATTGCAAATCGCTCCAGAGAGGGGTTAAAAATGAGAGATAAATTGCGTGACCACTCACCTTCATCTGCCTTTGTAAAAACCTTTTGATGCGACAGCATGATTACGTGAATGTCTGAGCGGCACAAGCGACAGATCGACTAAGCAATATGATGCTTATGTGAGGGCTGTGTGTCATCGTGCCCCAAACGACTCAGGATAAAAAAACACAGACTTAACATTGCGGTGGGCTCGAGTGTTAAGAGAGCACTTTATTCCCTGTTTTCTTCAATACAATCGCATCCTAATGACAAAAGCGTGCTCGGACTGGTCTAAGTGTGAGAGTCATCCAAAAATATTTTTAATGATATTCGGGTCACGGTCGGTCGGGTCGTTTGAAATAAAGATGCCAATCAAACCTTTGTAATTTATAAAGTACTAGTACTAGTAATGCTGGCCAGGAAGCGGGTCAGGTACAATATTTTTTTGCGGGCGGGTTAGTTGAAAAATGTTGGGTGGGTGCGGGTTATTTATACATTTACCCGTGCATCACTGGTGTGAGTGCGTGCTTCTCAAGGTGCAACCTTCCGATCTCTCTGATGAAGCCCATATGGAAGTGACTTAAACTGCAATTCATCGACTGGCCACTAGAGGCTGGCTCCAAAAGGGAGTCAATTCCCTATAGACCCCCATTTTAAAATGCCCAACTTTACAGTAGAAAATATGTTTACAGCCTGGTACAAAAAGTGTTTTTGGTCTATATAGCTAATCGTGCCCTTCATGACAACTATGAGGGTTTTTTTTTCTAACTCATCCGTTTAAATTATATTAAGCCTTAAAGTTCTGCATAATTAAGGGCGTGGCCGCTTGAGTGACGGTTGAACGGCCACTGCTGGCACTAGAGTCGAGCTAGGGGGCGTGGTTTAGGCAAAAAATCACCTCAGCTTCACCCATGTCCCGCCTCTTTACCCATTTTTGGTTTCCGCGAGTAATTCGTGGTGACGCGGGGCCAAGATGGCAATGGCAGGCAACGTCTACTCTAAGTCACAGACACTACGTCCATCTTTTTTTACAGTCTATGGCGGTGAAGTGTGGGCAAGGTGGCGACGGCAGGCACCGCCTAGGTGCTTCTTGGGGGAGTAGGCAGGAGGGACAATTGGCCTCTGGCGGGGTTCGGTTGGGTTAGATATAATATGAGTGCACACTAAAGAACAGGTAACTTTCAAGCACAGACTTCACTTAACAGGTGCATCTCTCTGTGTGTGCGTGTGTGGGTTGTGAAATCTCACAACAAGGCTTGTTGCAACTGCACTTGACTGAGTGGTGTAAAATGAGCTTTTGTGTCTGATTCCCTCAATGCATACGTGTGTGTGTATTTGTGATACTCTGCCATTGGCTCAGATGAATCTGTCTCTCTGAGATCACTCACCACTCCGCTGCCTTTTCATCTCTTAAGCCACTTGGCCTACGGACAGACGAGGAGACAGAAAGAGCGATGGACAACGAGAGGAAGAATGAATGAGCTGAGAGGGATCTCTGGCTGCACTTCCTCTGTGATCGGGCTCTTTCTTATTTGTCCTCCCACCCTTGGCATTATCCAGCATGAATTCTTTGGAACGCTTTGGTACTGCTTAATTTACATGTATGCCAACAGGCTTTTAATGTATTTAAATCTTGGAAGATGTTCAAAGGAAACCCATAATTCCTCTGAAATAGGCCTTTTGAAGGTTTTATCTCGCTCTTTCTCTCTAGCTAATCTCACAGCCCCTCAGCATGCCACAGCAATTTTACTAATGCCAATTAAGCTTTGCATTAGCATAAAAACAGCCTTTAAAGTTTCGCCCTTTTTATATAAAATAAAGAATAATATTGAATGGTTGACCATTTACAACTTAAAACAAACGTCTTTGGAGCTTTTCACTTTGGAGCTACTTCAGGGAAATAAAGCACTCTTTCTCCATGGTTTCCGTTGGTGTTTCGGTTGAACGGGGAATGGGGGAAAAGGTAAAGGAAGCAATCCCTTAATGACAACTCGACAGATTTCCCTCTAATGAGCAGAAGCCATCTTCGATTCCTCTTTTTGTTTAAATGAAGGTTATGCTATTAATGTTCTACATGCTTGGCACACCAAGCTCGCCTCTGCAGAAATGTTGTAATTGCTATACAGTTTTGTTAGGAATCAATTAATTAGCATTAGGGCTGCACTCCAAAGCACAAGAGCTGCACACGGCAGAGTTTCATTAGACAGTAATGTGCAAATGCCACCCAGAGGAGACCCACAAATTCTTTCAAATTTCTTGCATGTTTGTGTGGAAGTTTAAAGCATTTCTTTTCTCCGTGTCCCATTCTCCGGGAGGCTGGGAACATTCCTGTCTCTCCCTCTCTCTCCCTCTCGATCACTTTTTCGTTCTTTTTACATACTGCGAAGAAATGTGGGAACCAACCACTCCCAACACTCAACCCAAGTAAATCCTGTTCAGAACAACTTAATGGTCATTAGAATGCTACCTTAAGGGCAGACAGTCATTTTTCTTCAAAATATGGTTGTTGTGAATTCCCAAGGTTGATTTAGAATGGGTGTCACAATTCACTGTAGATGGGTGCCAAAGTTTAGTGTTGATTTGGATAAATGAATTCCACTTTTATAACTGGAAGTGCAACCTGTATAGTACTCTGTAGACTAATGTAAAAAAGAAGTAATTCTGAGGGTAAACCCAAAAACATCCAGTATGTAGGATAGTTTAAGCATTCACTTGGAAAATAAATAATTCTGACAAGAGCAATAAGCCTCTGTGTTTTTGATCTGTTCAAAACTAGGTTTCCAGAGAACCACCAACCAAGTAATTGCCTTATAAATAATCTTATCAACCGAGAGCGTTCCACTTTTTTCGCTTAGCTGTTGTCACGTAAGCACATGTCATTATTTACTTGTGTTTATTGCAGCTCAGGGATGTAAAAGTAGCCTTAAAAGTGAGAAAGTATAGCACTAGACACAAAAACAAATTGTTCAACCTATTAAGAGCTAGTGATTGAATGTCAAGAAAGTGCTTTCATCCCAGCTGCTGACAGCTCATTTCAGACAAACAGATTTTGGGCTCCGTGCTTAAGCATTAAATCAGATAATCAGTGAGATTTTAGGATTTGTAAAGGTAGCACTGAGGATCAAAGTAGGCCAAGTGGGTCAAAATTACCTTGACCATACAGAGCTCAAAAGAAGGTAGGCCTAGTTGTAAGCGGCTGTCTAGCGTTCACTGAGCAGACTACATCAAAGAGGATTGAAAATCTTGTCCCTCTTCCTCCCTCTTCTGTGTGCTCAATTGAACATTTAGCCTTTGGGTTTTGCCTTTTCTCCTCTCATCCTGTTCCAATTTTACCTGTAATGTTTTAAATTACCCTGCATTTTAAGTAAAAAGCTGTGCTGATGGAGCCCATTAGATGAGTAACCTATACTTTTGTTCTGTCCCTTATCTCACTTCCTCAATCATAACATATTTTATGTTTTTCTCCTGTTAATAAACATTCTTATATGGCAACGAGATGTTTGTTGTTGTATATAATATATACATGAACTAATTTGATACATTTTTGCAGTATCAGTTATAATATACAAATAGCATACTAAAAAACAGCTGGACAATGTATACTACTACTACCACTGGACAATGTTATTTTTAGCCAATAACTCCAATAGTATAACAGCACAATCTTTTAAAGTAGAATACCCTCTCTTGAACTTCTGGTAATATCATTGTGCTGTTTAAAGATGCATTGTTTCTCAGTTGGACCTGTGTTCATGTAGCTGTAGGGGTGTGACAAAACATAATAGATTAGTTTGACACCAAACTGTTGTAAAACCATCTCAGCGTGGGTCGACCACCATTTAAGCCCGAAGTCAATAAGATTATAACAGGAGGTTCTACAAGTGTCTTGTTAGTTCTCCAAAAAATGTCAATTAGATCAATTTACTCAATTTTGTCCTGAAAAATGAATGCTATTTTGTTTTTTGTTTTTTCATGAAGACAAAATGAGACATTTCAGTTTTGTCTTTTTCATATAATGGCTTAGATTATTCAAAAGCACCAAAAAAGTAGCAACCCATTTTATATTACTGTATATTATTGCAAAATGTCAATTCTGATTAGTTTTGCATTACATAGACTACCGACCAAAATTCTAGTTATTATTTTAATATCCCAGCTAGCACTTTTTGGTAAACAAGTGCATCAGGTTCATGAAACAGATTATTTTTTCTATTTTAAAGTGCCCATATTATGAAAAACTCACTTTTTCTGGGTTTTGGGGTGTTCATTTGTGTCTCTGATGCTCCCACACACATACAAACTTGGAAAAAAATCCATCCATGCTGTTTTGAGTGAGATACAGGTTTCTGAATGTCCTCTGCCTTGAGTCTCAGATTGCGCGAGTTAAAACTCAGCTCCGTTGTGACATAACAAAGTTTTGTCACATTCAGTTTGAATTTTCCCGCCCACCACCCCACTCGCAGGTCTCCACCCACCAGGTAGCTAGAGAGCATAGAGCAGTCACTTGAATGAGACCCTCTGTGCTGTTATCATGTCTCACGGAAATAACAGCGCTATTTGGATATTATGGATTATACTTCCACCTACTTTTAAAAACAAAGTTTTAAAGCGTGGTTATTGGAACCCGGAGTAATCTTATATACAATGTGTTACGACGCAAACAGTCCTCAGATTGTAGGCGATAAGACCTTCATGCGAAATCTGATGTACACAACAGACTATGTATCTATATTTCACGGATTATAAGCATTTGTGGACAAAAATGGTCATTGGATGTATTTTATTGGACTTTCATGGATCATTCACACATCTGAAACAGACTGGATTCGATTCGCGATCGCGTTGTATCATCACAAAAGGTAAGAAGTCACGTTATATTTTGCATGCAAATACTACATTTATGATGCTAGAGCTAAAAGCTTTTTGCCAAACTAACCGAGACCGGTGGCCGGTTGCATAAACCTTAAAGACTAGTCTTAAAAGTTAGTCAAGAATTTTTTTCTTCAAGACTGATCATACCTGTTTTAAGTATGTTACATAGAAAGGTAGATTGGTTTAATTTAAATACAAATAATAAGACTGATTAGCCCTAACCAATTGCTAGTTAGTCAGAATCATTCTTAAGACGCAGTCTTAACATCGCGGCTATGCAACCGGCCACTGGCCTTACTCCGCGGCTTTTCTGACGAGGCGAGCCTCTAATAACTTTACGGTACGCATAGATATGTACACGGTCCGGACCTCCCGCTAGCTTCTAGCAATTAGCACGCGGTCCACAAGCATTATACATCCCCCGCCGGGTCTTAATTTCTGTAATTTGCGAACATAATCCGTTTGAGAATGTTTATAACGGGAATATGTTAGTATTGTCCAGGGAAAACGAGTGTATTGTTGAGACTGTTACATCACAATTTACGCTGGAATCTTTGTGTGTCATGATGAGTTTGACACACCGAGACCGGGCCTTACCGCCCCGGCTTTTCTGACGAGGCTAACCCCCGAGCCTCTTTACGGTCCAGACCTCCCGCTAGCTTCTAGCAATTAGCACGCGGTCCACAAGCAGTATACATCCCCCGCCGGGTCTTAATTTCTGTAATTTGCGAAAATAATGCGTTTGAAAACGTTTTATAATGGGAATATGTTAGCATTGTCCAGGGAAAACGAGTTTATTGTTGTGACTGCTAACGTAACATCACAATTTAATCTGGAATCATTGTGTGTCATGAGTTTCTTCTCCTGTAGTGTACTTATTAGTGATACTTTTCTGCATGATTTGTCTGTTGGCAACATAAACCGTTAATAATAATAATATATAATATAAAAACACAGTATGGTCTGTACTGCTCACGATACCACTGAGCACGCGCACGGGCACATGGCGTTAGTAGTGGGGCGTGATCAAAGGAGCAGCAGCTCATAAATATGTAAAGACTAGCTCAAAACGGCACAATCTGAAATGCCCTGAAACAGAGGCTCCTAGAGATGGGTAACAATCTTTTCCTACAAGCTATTTCGAGCAAACAACTTTTGAAACATGCTTTATGGAACTCATACACCTATATAACTTGTGGAAAAGCCGTCATAATATGGGCACTTTAAGAATACTTTTCTCTGTCTCTTGGAACTCTACACACATGGTCACTATATACATTGTCATCATATTTGTATTGTCTTCTTTTTTTATTATTATTCCTATTATCTGTCAGCAGTTGTTCAATGTTCACTGTAAGTCACCAAGACAAACTCCTTATGGATGTAAAATATAAATGCATTTTGATTCCTAATTCTTACTTGTAAAAGAGCTGCGAGAATATTCTTAAAAATAACAATTATAAATAAATAAATAAAAAAACAGCGTCCACAAAACACTAGATGCCCATTCACTCTTTTCCATTTAAGAGCACCTATTTCATTGCTAAATAAAGATGTTATTTTGTGTATTTGGTAGGGGTGGAACGGTACACATAAGTCCCGGTTCGGTTTGTACCTCGGTTCAGGCTTCACAGTTCGATTCAATTTCGGTGCAGTGGAGGGAAAAGCAAAACAAAAATGCAGAAGGCACATTTTTTTAGTACTTAAGATAATCTTAAAAACATAGGTGTCCTTATCGGTGTTATTTAGAGATGTCATGAATATGAACTGAAGTGCATTTAACGTACTATCTCGTATTACAAAAATGTATACCACTTTAAGAAATCTTGTACTCATCTTTCATACAAGTATGGGTTCAAATGTATTATGAGTGTTACCTAAATACATTTTAAAATTACATTTTGGCCTTATTTCATATTAATGTACTAAAGAACAAAAAAATATACTTGTAAGATGAATTAATAGGTGTGTACGACTTCACGAGGCGCTGCAAGAAACGACAAGTGGATGACGTCAGAGTAACGCAAGAGCGATTTGAAATCAGCTTCCTTCACAAGATTTTAAGCGGTACTCTGTCACTGATAGCTCTGCGTAAAGTTGAGCACACTTAAAAAAGCAGCTGAACTCGACTGAAACTGCCCTACGTATGCCTGCACTTCATCCATTAATTGTATATAGCAGGACAATTTATCTCCTACTTCTCAGCGTGAGAAATACAAAGTGTGGCGTGTGAGCGTGTAAACTGACTGAAATGCGTGTGACTTGAGAGCCCTGATTAGATGTATTTCCACTCACATACCCAACCACTGCTGAACAACGCCGACGCACAGTCCTCGTCTTTTCCACCACTCGCCTGTACTACTGTAACTTTTCTCGCCTGTACTACTGTAACTGACTGGAAAACCGAAGTTTTGCCAAACTTGCGATCTTAAAGAGGCCGGCGGATCTCCTAACTCTTGTGGAACACCACCACTTGTCACCCCTCGTTCAGACAGCCAGCTCGTCTCTTTCAATGAGGCGTTTCTAAATCTGCTTGTCATAAACAAATGAGTACCATCCACGCCAGTAACTGACGAGAGAAGGATGACGTGAACTCCACTGCTTTGTTCTCATTGGTAGTCGCTCCCGAAAGTCGCTCGACATTTGCATAAAGTTAAACTTTTCTTAACTTTCTCGCGTTGCTGGACACGCCCATACGGTCGCCAACGGTCACTTTCGCTTGTGTCGCCGGAAGTCGCCAGGTTTCCATTGAAATGAATGAGATCGCGTTGCTCTGCTACTGCTTGTCGTTGGCTGTCTGAATGGGGCGTCATACTCGCTGTCGCTGCTCACTCACTGACTGGACCGGCGTCGACCTGACAAAAACCTTCAGAGTGCCAGAATGTAGACGGGTTCTGATAGAGCACATACATAGGCGGAGCTCGGCTGCATCGGCGCCAATCATAGCTTCAGAGCTAAAGCGGGGCTACAGATTAGCTGTCCATAAAGAACCCGCGTATCTAACAGTAGTTCCGCATTACATTAATTATTTTGCACGCAAGTTTTTTTTTCATACCGTGTATTCTCCGTTTAAATTCATGCACTGAACCGTGACCCCCGTACCGATTCGGTTTGAAACGACTACATGTACCGTTCCACCCCTACTATTTGGTATAATACAGTGTGTTCTCATGGTTTTTTATGGTTAAGAAACACATTATTTTCCATATACCGTACATTTTTGTAGTTTCAGATTTTCTTCTCTTCCTGAAACACATTGATTCATGTAACAAACTTATCGATTTAGAAAGCGTTGTGTCCCTGATTGGCCAGCTAATCTGTACGTTGTGATCAGGGCTTGACATTAACACCCGCCAAATGCAGGTAGATTTCGGCTGTGGCGGGTAAGACAGACAATCCCACTTGCCGCTTTGGCTGGTTGAATATATATTTTTTATTGTAGTTTTCTTAAAAGTTATGCGAAATTAAAAACAATGCGCAATGACACTGGGAAACTACAACTCCCATTAGCGCTCCCTGCACCCAGAGCAATTGAGACTGTTTGTTGAGACCCGCGATCAGCGGGGGCTCACGTTGTGGACCAAAGCGCCACCTTTTTACCAGAGAGAGCGCGAGAGCTGATAGATTTGCAAATGCACGGGACGCAGTCTTAAATAACTTTTAACAGAAACCACAATCAAGCATATAAAATGTATTTATTGTAAATATATGATATGATCTATATTGATATTCCCAGATAAATGATGTAGTCTTAATTTGGGTGGTCAGTCTGCATTTGAAAGTCCATCTGCATTTAATCTAGCTAAATCGAGTACAATTACTCAAAGTCATTTTAGGATGCCAAAGTCAAGTTTAATCTTATAAAATGTATTTTACCAGTAACAAAATTGTGGCCAGTGAAAATGCTGAGTGGCTAACTGTGGAAAACAACTAACTACTTTGGCTGGTGAGCAAAAAAGTTAATGTCAAGCCCTGGTTGTGATTGATTTGAATACCTCTGATGTCAGCCAGAAATGTGAGCTCCTTACCATGTTTGAAAGATTTGGTCACACTCACAATGTGGGAGGAATTATGATAATGTCGGTCTTTTCTACATCACCAATCCCAGGAAGTAAACTGTTGCCTACAATCCGTGTGTTTGTCGTAGTCCAAGAAAAGAGATTTACATTGAAAACTATAACTCGCATTATTGTTTACTTTGGGATTTGTATCTTTTGCATATCGCTAACATGTACTAATATACACTTACACACCAAAGGAAATGTAAAATCGTGAATCGAATAATTGGTGCTCTTTAAAAAGCCCCAAAAGTTGTTTCATGGCTACATACAAAACAAAATATGCTTGGAGTCATATAGCATCATTGGCAGTGCCACAAATTTGAGTCCCAACTCCTTTTCCATTTCTTATCTTTCATTACATCCTGCTGCTATCCACTTAACACTATCAAAGTACACATAAATAAATTAGACCAGCATATGGGTTTACAAAAACATATGGGTAAGTAAATGATGAAAGGATTTCTTCTTTTTGCTGAACATTTTTTCTTTTAAGTTCTTTTAGTCTTTCTGCTGATAGTTATGCTTGTAATTTGTTCCAGAAGCCTTTTTGGTCCATCACAATAGGAATGTTCCAAAGCACACACAGTTCTGGATGTCTCAGAAAGTTTAAGGACACTTTGATACACTCTAAAAAACAAACGGTGCTATATAGCACCAAAACAGTTGCTTTGGATCGTAACGATAGAAGAACCATTTTTAGTGCCATATAGCACCGGTGAAGCACCAGTGAAGCACCAGTGAAGCACCTGTGTAGAACCATATAGTGCTATGTAGAACCATATGTGGTGCTATATGGCCCCTATATGGTTCTACACTGGTGCTTCACTGGTGCTTCACTGGTGCTTCACTGGTTCTTCACCGGTGCTATATGGCACTAAAATGGTTCTTCTATCGTTACGATCCAAAGCAATTGTTTTGGTGCTATATAGCACCGTTTGTTTTTTTAGAGTGTATACTCAATGTGACCCAGGCAATAACAAACTGCAAATCAAAGGTTTATTGTCATTTTTCTCTGCAGGGCAGAGAGAAAAATGAACTTTTGTTTTTCAGGAAACCTTGTGCCACCATACAACATATATGACCCTGCAGCACAAAACAAGAAGTCACATGGATATATTTTTAGCAGTAGCAAACCATACATTGTATGGGTCAAAACGATTGATTTTCATGCCAAAAATCATTAGGATATTTTGTTTATAAAGATCATGTTCCATAAATATATTTTGTAAAGTTAGATAGATAGATAGATAGATAGATAGATAGATAGATAGATAGATAGATAGATAGATAGATAGATAGATAGATAGATAGATGCAGAGGTCATGCTGCTGGCTGTGTTAGAAAGCAAATCAGTGGTCTATAAAGAGTCTGGCCTTGAGTCTGTATGGAGCTGTGCTTTAAAGTGTCCTGTGTTTGAAGCCACTTCAGTGCTGTTCAAAGCTGCAGCTGTTTTGGATGCTAGATGATGACAGCTATAACTGATGTTTATTTTGGCATTCATCTCCCGCATCCTCTCATGCAAATGATCCAGAGCATGCTGAAATGGGTCAGGACAGAAACAGAAGATGATATGTAGTGGGAGATATAAGTTATCTCTATGTTATATCTGTGTGTGCGTGCGTGCATGTGTCATTGAAAGTCTTCTATAGTTTTTGCACAGCAGTCAACAAAGTGCCAAATGAGAGACATGTACATTTAAAGAGAGAGAGAGAGAGAGAGAGAGAGAGAGAGAGAGGGGCTTAGTGTTTATTGGTTCCCTATTAAGGTCTGCTCCACTGTGCTTTACTTACTTGAGAAGCATTGTCAAATTTTTAATGAATACCTAAAGCAGGATTGAATGTATTCATTTTCTTTACTAATCCAACTTGTGTATGAAACAGTATTTCATATTAGTGAAGCATGCAGAACACAAATATCCCCAAAAGGAGCACATTTGCAGCCTTGCGGCTATCAAACATAATTGCTTTAAATTTGACATCTTAAATTGTCATCCTGAAATATGTCAATTTTGTGAAATATTTTTAAATTAGTTTTGAGACATGGCAGATATAATTGAAGATACAGGAAACAATACAACAATAAAGAGAGAGGGACAGAAAGCTCGGCCTCCCAGACATTTTGCTCTGCCGCACATTTCCCCATCGCCCACAAACCGCCAGAGCTGACATCACTGTGGAAACACGCAGAGGCCACAGGCCCCTCAGCGTCTGCTCTCAATTACACATACACACACACGTATACATACACTGAAAAATACTCTGAACACTTACAGTTTGGAAAGGACCGGAGATTATTAAACCTGTTAGAAAAACCACCACAAAATAAACCTGCTGTGGGCCGAAACAGCAGCAAGAACCCAAGCTCAGACTAAACAGGCTTTGTAGAGGTGTGTAAGTAGAAATTTCTATTTGGTATAACCAAGATACAGTGTATTAATTTCTTATATATTGCACTTAAAGCGATTAAAGGGATAGTTTACCCAAAAATGGCATTTATTCCCCCTCAATTTGTTCCAAACTTATATAAATTTCTTTGTTCTGCTGAACACAAAGGAAAATATTTTGGGCAATGTTTGTAACCAAGCAGTTTTGAAGCGGCATTGACTTCCATAGTCAATGGTGCTCCAAAACTGCTTGATTTTGAAAAGCTGATTGCATGCTTAATTTTTAGGTGAACTATCCCTTTATTATGCATTTTATGAAAGGATGGAATTTTGGAAAGTTTCATCTGGTTGTGCACATCACAAGTGAATTTAACTATTCGCGCAAGCAGATTACATACAAAGTCAATGCAAAGACACGAATAGACGCAAATTCATGCAGGGTAATGTGAATGATGCGAATTGGGTGGTGCGATTGCTGTAAACAAATACTATTCTCCTCAAACATGTCTTCGGCACAACTTGAAAATATTCAACTTGCATGACGCCAATTTAAACCCTGCAGGTATCTAGAGCAAGGAATAAGATGCTTTGCGTTTGGTGTGTACGCTGCATAAGAAATGAGACTTTGTGTGTCTACACCTCAGTACTTTATTCTGTGTTTTTAGAATGCTTTGAACTATTCCAAGAATAATTGTTTTCTTTTTGTATGAAAAGGTGCCAGAGTAGTTTTGTAGAATTGTCACCATTTTTTGTTTCTAAGTAGTTTAGTTATGAAATTATGTAATAATAGTCATGTGTGGTGTTACCAGGTTGAAGGGCCCTTGAAATTCTTGGTGTTATAAGTTTAAAAAAATAATAAGTTAACATAACTTTTTATATTTATCTTACATTCTTGGTCCCATTCTTCCTTTCTTTCTTGCACTCTCTCTTTACTGCATTCTTTATTTTTTCAAGGCTGACTGGCTTCTATTTTCTGTTTGGCAGGGAGAAATGTTTTGAAAAGCATTCCTCTGATTGAACATAAAGTGAGAGGTTTTAACTCATATCACTATTAGAATGTTCATCTGGGATTATGGCAGAGTTAATGGGGAGAGATCAAAGTTCAGCTGCCTTTGAAAAGAGAAAACATAAGACACTGCGGATAACTTGATGAATGGTTATAAACACTGAAAAGGTCAACTTCAAATGGAGAGTCAGTCATCACTGTTTTTATTAGATCATATTATATGTTGTTTTAATAAAGGGCCAAAAGGCAATAGACTAAGACAGCTTTTTGAATGACTGTAATCTGGGTTTATTTGACTTAAAAATACATTTTTTGTGCATTTTAAGAATCCAGGAAGCACTAGAAGGACTGGCTAAATTATAACTGTTAGTGTTAAATAATGTGGGCATATACATTTACATTAAAATTCAAGCATTTCAATGTTTTACTCTGACCACAGCTTAATTTGCCGAGTAAGCCACTCGTAGGTTGGTTTCCCCCCAAAGTATAAACACTGTGGCTTTGTGGGTCAGTCCAATCATTTTAGTATTTTTGAGTGAGCATCCTGACCAACCCGACATTGAAACATTAGTTCAACCAGTGGTATGAGTTTGGGGTGATACTGTTTGTCAGGCCGATGACAGACAGTGAAGAAATTTACGAAACCCTCTTTTATTCAAATCTATTTTACAATGCTAGTGGTTTAGAAATTGCATAGAAATGTGACATTGAGCTGCTTGTTTATTTGTTTCATGCTAAGTCACACTAACTGCCATCCTGGCATAATGATAGCATGATGTTTGATGGAGAGGCTTTAATGTCTGTTTGAAAGTATAACGTAATAGAATAGATACTGTAAAACTTACATCATCACTGTAAGCATAATGATTTCAGCAAGGACGAGTAAGCAAAGTAAGCATGTGAAAGGGAACAAGAGAGACAATAAGAAATGGAGAAAATCAGTCCTAAAAGCGGTGTCCCATACGTTCTCCAGATGTTCCTCAACATGCAGGAAGAAAACTTCAGAAAAGGCTGTGACTCACACACACACATGCACACACTTTTTTACGGTACAGTGGTGCTGGTTAGCATCACATCTACATCTAGAGAGCTCAGATCTCAACCCCCCCTCTTCATTCTTATGTGACAGCATGTGAACAATTACAGGACTCAGTCAATATTTTACTCATTTTATTTGACAGTTCATGCATCCATGATTTACATTTTTTGGTCTGGTACCAATTGTTATAGCATTTAATAATAAACCAACATCTGTATGAAAGTACAACCAGGCCTTAATCTTTCAGCAACATCCATCCATGTCTCCTTTCCCTCCTAATCTTTCCATCCTTCCCACATTCCTTACTTTCCCCTCTTTCTCCCTCCCTCATCTTCACAGCCGCAGGATACATTGAATGGCATTGTTTCTCCCTAGATCTTTGTTTTCTCTTGGTACAGGGACACATACTCTCACAAGCACATGACCTAGCGGCACACACACAGATGCTGTCCCACACTGAGGGACATTTTCCCAGGCCTTCAAGGGGCAACATAACACCAGCCTGATGCTTGGGTTCAAATGACATCATCGCTCTCTTCAGAAGAGTCCTCCCACACCTCCTCCCCTCAATTCACACGCACTCTTGCACGTATTCCTTATGCTCTCTCACTCTTTCTTTAAACACATCACTGATTTACTGTTAGGCTTTAAATGAGTGCTAACGGATCACTGCATGCATCACTCTTATATACAGTATACCTCAAATGCAGGATCACATCATGTGAATCTTAAGTGTCTCCTTTCTATTAGAGGTAGGGGGAAAGTTTTGTGAGAGTGCAGCAGGGTATGTCCTGGAGGTTCACATAGTTGGGTGGGCCCATGCAGGACATCAGGGCATCATATAGTGACCTTTCTTTCAGGGGTCAGTGAACACCGTGTGAGCTCATGGAGACTCTCGAGAGCATTTGAATGCACCATCCCGCCAGCTGAGAAAGAGAGAGAGTGGTTTTCCTATTCTATCTGAAACAGAACAAATAAAAATTATCCTTGCTAGCTACTTGACCAATGTAGCTAAATTTGTTTTCAAATGTCACACCCTAAGAAACAGGATGTATTTATTATGATGTTTCTTTGTTTTAACTTTTATTGATTAGTTGGCCTTAATGGAGCCTAAGTCAAACATTCCATTAAAACCCTTTAAACCAAAATTAGCAGCAATTGCTTTTTATACAATATATTTTAAAGACTGGTGATTGCCAGAGCAAACGTTGCAACCACACTGTTAAACCCCATTCAAACAGCACTGCGGTCCCAGACATTTCCGTAAAATTGGCATAGAGGCTTCTGTCTGAACACGAACACGTCCTGTAAATGTTCTGGAATCGCTCCCGTAAACAGGACTTAGTAACATTGACGTAACGTACACAGAAAGCCCTCTATGTGAACAAGACGCAGAATCAGTGCCGAAAGGGGTGTGCCGTAGTGAGGACGCGCATGTCAATGCAACCAGAAGTTATGGTTCAGCTCTTTGAAACAGGGATTTAAATGCAGATCAACATTCATGATGAGAAATGTCGGCAAACTGGACTGAAGCAGAGATCAGAGAGCTTGTCACTATCTGCGCTGAATCTGAGATCATTCACCAGCATGACAGACTTATCATAAAACAAAGTGCACATGCATGGTATTTTGAGAGAGAAATCACGGATAATTAGCAAACTTCAGACGCTGTGGAAAAAACCTACCAAGTGCAGGACTTTAAATACTGGATCTTTATGGTATTTGTGTGAATGTACGCACAGATTCCGGAAAATCATTGGCAGTGTGAATTAACCAAAAATCCCAGATGCATTTTCCTTGTATTTTCCGTAGTCTCTGTGTGAAAAGGGCTTTATAGTGTTGTGAGTGGTTGGCAGGCCATTGCTGGCCATTTATTTATTACATATTATTTTATATTAGCTTGGCCTTTTTTATTTATGTGGTAAAATTATGATAGAGAGTTATCCAGTTGCCATTTTCAGCATACCCTTGGCAACTTACTGAATCTTGGAACACCTGTGGCCTATGAGGTAAAGATATAAAAAGGTGATCAGCGAGATAAAACTTGAACTTCGGCACCACAGAGGCACTTGCAGTGATTTGGCTTTTAGCAAAAAAGTAATTGCTACCCACATCACAGATTTGTCAGGTTCATTTCTAACATTTTGGTGCTTTCTGGAAAACCTAACCATAAAGCTCTACACCTGACGGTCAGTGAGGCATTTGTGAATAATACTGCAAAATAGTTGGAACTCATAGGCCTGTGATTGCTTTGTGAATCCCGCTATGCTAGAGAACTACATACCCGTTTCTCTTCTTTCTTTCATTACAAAGACTCTTGAACGCATTGTGTTCAACCAGCTCTCCTCTTTCTTCACGCAAAATAACCTCCTGGATAGCTCAGTCAGTCACTGCTCTCAGTCATTGAAGCCCTAAGGCAGGCAAGATCAGCCTCCAAATCATCTGTGTTGATCTTACTGGATCTGTCTGCTGCTTTTGACACGGTCAATCACCGCATCCTCCTGTGTACCCTCATGGCTATGGGTGTCTCTGACACAGCGCTTCTATGGTTCAAGTCGTACCTCTCAGATAGGTAATTTCAGGTATCCTGGAGAGGTGACGTCTCCGAACCCCAACGTCTCGATACCGGGGTGCCTCAAGGCTCTGTGCCTGGACCGCTGCTCTTTTCGATATACATGACAACCCTGGGCTCTGTCAGGTTTCTCGGCCATCACGCCCTCCAGGACGGCCAAAAACCTGGGAGCGGTCATTGATGATCGGCTTAGCTTCACGGAGCATGTTGCCAGCACCGCTCGCTCTTGTAGATTCATCCTCTACAATATTAGGAAAATTAGACCTTTCCTAAATTAGCACGCTACGCAGGTCCTGGTCCAAGCTCTTGTCCTGTCCAGGCTGGACTACTGCAATGCGCTACTGGCAGGACTTCCAGCCTGCACGACCAAACCCCTACAGATGATTCAGAACGGAGCGGCACGAGTGGTCTTTAATGAGCCAAAGAGGGCGCACGCCACTCCTCTCTTTGTCAAGATACACTGGCTTCCTATAGCAGCTTGCATCAAATTTAAGGCTCTGCTCCTGACCTTTAAAACTACCACTGGGTCAGCACTCCCTTACCTTCACTTACTTATAGAGCCGTATGTACTCTCTCGATCCCTGCGCTCTGCCACCGAGCGACAGCTTGTGGTGCCATCTCATAAAGGCAAAAAAACACTAGCGCGTACATTCTCAGGAGCTGTTCCACAACTGTGGAATGATCTGCCGGTTGTGACACGATCTGCTGACACTGTAGCTGTCTTTAAGACTCTGCTAAAACCATCTCTTCCGCCATTACCTCACTTACTATCTTTCATTACATACCTTTTTCTTTATCTCTTTCTTTTCTCTTTATCTCTACATTTCTTAAAAAAAAATTTACAAACACACCCTTGGGTATGTATATTGTGTTGGACTTGATGAGACAATTTCCAGTGCACTTATGTATTGCTGTTCTTGTGTTGCTATTATTGCTTTTATTGTTTACCTCACTTGTAAGTCGCTTTGGACAAAAGCGTCTGCTAAATGACAAAATGTAAATGTAAAATGACAAAATGAATATCTGTGAAAACTGGAAAATGAAAGCACACAGAGGTTGAGTAGAGTATGTTTCATCTGCAATGAAGAAAAGATCTAAATTTGACCATGTATTCTTTACCGTATGGGGTACAACGTTTTCCCATGCCCTATGATGAAAGATGTCCACTAAACACATTTTTAGGGTGTTTTCACATATACACTGTTTAGGTCGACCCAAATGACGTGTCGCTCCGAGTACGGTGCGTTTGGGTCAGTGTGAACACAACAGCCGCACTCGGGTGCGCACTAAACGACCGCTCCGAGACCGCTCTAAACAGGTGGTCTCGGAGCGGCTGTTGCCGAACTCTGGGGCGACCCACCTGTGGTGTGAACACTGCTGGACCTCGGGCCGAACCAAATACAGGAAGTTCTCCACATGTTTGAGCCACTGGGCTTTCGTTGTGACGTGAGCCGGGTGTTATATTGTGGGTTAACAACAAACAAGCCAATCCTGGTCCGTTGCATAGAGATTCGCTGTCTCCTTTACGTTTGAGCTGATGATTTTATAAATGCATAGCTGTCCTCCACACACAAATAGTGACATTACGGGCTTTTAGCAAATGGCTCCGTGAGAAAGGCTTTGATAGAACAGCTACGCAATTTCGCGTTAAAGCAAAGAAACTTCGCAAAGACGTGCATCGTTTATCTCCACTCATTGATAGCTGCGCTCTCCCTGTCAAGCTGGTTGTCGTGGAAACGTGGGGGTGGTCATGAGACGGTAAGAGCTGTCAGAGACCAATGACAGCGCTGACCGTTGTCACATGGTGTACGGTGCGGCATTTCGAATAAAGTAAAAAATATATATATGTGAACACGGACCGCACTAACTGAAAAATGATACAATGTATTTTGGTGCGCTCCGAGGCCGCACCACGGTGCGCACCAACATATGTGAAAACAACCTTACACTGCTGGATGTAAGGGGGCCCACCATTATAATTTTGTCCTGGGCCCTGTGACCTCTAGAGGCAGCCCTGATGGTATCTATAGCTGTGTGTGTGCAGCTGCCCCACGCCGCATGGTGCGTGAGACTAAAGAACGTTTTCTTCTTCAAGGTCTTGTGAACACATCATGGAAAGCCATGACGATAAATGTTTTCAAGACACTACAACACATGCTCACACACACTGACACAAATAATCAAGAGTCCATGCAAAGGGAAGGTGAGTCCGCACGCAAGCAAAGGAAGACGCACATCTGTTAAAAGTTTTAGAGAGTGCAGTGATTTTGGGTAGAGGTGAGAGTTCCTGCCAAGCGTTTGATTAAATCCTAAAGGAAATTGTAGCTTCCTCTCAAAGTGGACAACATCCCAGACCAACACACAAGACTATGCGTACACAACTGCTTGACTACCCCTTAGAAAATTGGTATGAATGGCAAACAAAATTGTCTAAAAAGAGGCTGGAAATGAAGTCAAATCTTAAAACCAGAGTTTTTAATATTAGATTCTGCTTATTCTATTTGCAGTCAAATATTTTTTTATAATGACACAAATTGTAATTGACCGCTGTTCTGGTTTACGGAATTGGTTGTCGTGCAAATCTCTCAGCATTCTCTTCTTACATAACAAAATAAATAAAACTTAATTCATTTGTTTCATTTGTCATTTTATGCATTTGCCAAAAGCTTTTATCCAAAGCAATGCACAGTGCATTCCATCTATTTTTATAATCACTCTGTGTGTTTCTCCTGGGCATTGAACCCACAACGTTTTGCACAGCTAATGCAATGCTCTGCCAACCGAACTATCAGAATTCAATAAAGAAAATTATGTCAGCCAGTGATTTTCAAGTGTTATTTTATCATTATATTTTGCTAAAATGATTGACTGACTACTATCCCGTACCACAGTTTAGAGTGACCGCATATTCCATATAAATATTGTAGTTAGGTTTTTTGTGTCTATAATACTCTGAGCTAAGATTATTTGGTAGTATACTGCAAACCCAACTTTAATGTCTTGAATTTGTTCCTAACCACATCATTTAAATTGTCAATATAGTTGTTTTATACAATGGCATACTGTCATTTAAACTTTTTATAGGCTTAGAAGGGAGACTATAAAGAGTTACAGTAGTGCTTTAAGTGTTTTGACTTAGAAATGTCTCTCAGCCTCAACCATTTTCCTTCTGAATGTCAATGCGCTAAGATGAAAACAGCCTTTAAATGCTGGAAAATGTATTTTAAGCATATATTTAACAGTGGTCTTGCCTGCCAACATAGGCTTTGAGTTTTAGACCAACAAGACATTGTTAACATTTCAAAAACATAAATATTTCGTGTTAACAATCGAGTCTTTGTGTTTAGTTTGACCCCATCAGGTGCATGCATCGATATTAAGGGCGGCAGTGGCTCATGTAGGTTGTCTACAAACTGGAAGGTTTGTGGTTCAATCCCCAATCCCCTGACCAAGTGTTGAGGTGTCCATGAGCAAGACACCTAACCCCAGCTGCTCCCGATGAGCTGGATGGTGCCTTGCATGGCTGACACCACCATCGGTGTATGAATGAATGAATGAGTGAGTGAATGGGAGGCAACTTGTAAAGCACTTTGGATGGCCACGGGTCTGTAAGAGCGCTCTATAAATGCAGTCCATTTACCATTAAGATCATGCACTGAAATTCAAGAATTATTTAGGTGGAAACCCTTTACACTTATTACATCATTTCTTCTCTGCTTGCTTTTCCTAGCGCAGACTTTAAATGAATATGAAGAGTCAAGTTTCTCAAAATATTTCTCTAAGATCTGTTTCACCACTGAGTTTGCCATTTTGATTGAATGAATTTTGAGAGTTAGACCAGTCATGGCCTAATGGTTAGTGAGTCCTTGTACCTGCAGCCTTTGGGGTACAAGCCTACCCCAAAGGTTGCAGGTTTGATTCTCTCAGCCAGCAGTTAGCAAGTAAGGTACCCTTGAGCAAGGCATCCTTTGCAGAGTTGCTCCCGGGCTCTGCAGTGATAGTTGCTCGGCTCTGGGTGTGTGTGGGTTAAATGCAGAAGTACATTTTAAACATGGGCTACCATACTTGACAATCATGCCCTTTTACAATATTCAGCACATGGAATCTTCAGTGTTTTCCACACACGAAAGAACACATCATACTCCTCTGTTTCTTCATCAGCTTGTCTCTTTACCTCTGTTTAACCCTTGCTTTGAGAACAACAGCATCACACACATCTCAGTTTCAGCATAGTCAAATGTGGATATAGCATTTAATACTTCAGCATTGTGTCAAGCTGCCCAGGATAAAAGTGTCTGCCAAATGCATAAATGTAAAATGTAATCTTGTTAAAATAGTCTACTGGGCAGTGCTGGCAGTGGTTGTCACTTTATCCTTTGTTTCACAATAGTCCCATTTAATATTAAAGGGGACATTTCACAAAACTTTTTTAAGATGTAAAAAAAGTATTTGGTGTCACCAGAGTACGTATGTGAAGTTCTAGCTCACAATACCATATAAATCACTTATTATAACATGTTAAAATTGGCACTTTGTATGTGTGAGCAAAAATGTGGGGGGTTTTGGTGTGTCCTTTTAAATGCAAATGAGCTGATCTCTGCACTAAAGGGCAGTGCCATGATTGGATAGTGCAGATTAAGGGGCGGCATTATCCCTTTATGACATCACAAGGGGAGCCAAATTTCAATCACCTATTTTTACATGCTTGAATGGTTTATCAAAACTAAATTCCTGGGTTGTTCTTTTTCACCTTTTTTAGGTTAATAGAAGCACTGGGGATCCAATTATAGCACTTGAATATGGAAAAAGTCAAATTTGATTAATTAATCTTACTATCAGATGTTATTGAATGCAGCTAAAGATAAGACAATAGGCGTTCAAATCTAGTGTTTTATCAAATATCTACTTGCTTTAAATATTAAATAGTTATAGTATAGGCCTTCTTTAAGTAAAACATTTGTCACCACCCTGCTGAAAAAACCAGCATACCAGCAAGACCAGCATATGTTGTGTTTTGGTGCTGGTTTGCTAGTGAACACCAGCTGAACCAGCATCAAACCAGCAACAAACCAGCATTAGCACCAGCTAAACCAGCACCAAACCAGCATTAGCACCAGCTAAACCAGCATTAGCACCAGCATCCCATGCTGGTCATATTAGCATATGTTGTGTTTTGGTGCTGGTATGCTGTGACCACCAGCTAAACCAGCATAGACCAGCATAATTCCCATGCTGGTCCATGCTGGTTTGATGCTGTTTTTTTCAGCAGGGCACATAGGGAAATAATAACCTAGTTGTCTATAAAGATGTGCGCTAACACTTTATAATAATCCATGAATCGTAATGAACTAAGACCTTAATTTATTCTTTCTTAAATATGAACTTATGATGAGGAAAAGAATGTACACAAACTAATGAAGAGTCATCAAGTACAACATGACTCTCAATAATTCATACATGAATAATGATCACCTCCTTTGGTGTTTTTTGATGACCTATTTAGACATTAGTTTATTGTGATTCATGGACCGTTATTATAACGTGTAACCAGTTGGAGTTTAGGTTGCAGTGCACGCCCCAAGGGGTCACCCCACATTCAATTAAGCCTTGATTTTTCTTGGTGGCTCCCCCAAACCTTCTTTCCTCAACTTTCTCTCTCTGCTTCACCTGATTATTAAATTTGAAATATGGGTTACCACCTGGACCCTGTCTTTCAGAGCCAACACACTCCATTCAATTTCAAACTAGCATGTCTTCATCATGTTTCTTCTTACTGTATACTATTCACTACCAGAGCATTGTTCCTAGCCATGTGATGGGACCAGAGACAAGATGGAGCCGGAAAGGGGGCACACTGATACAAATATTGCCCGGAGCTTTCTGAGGTCTTTTTAGCAATGAGTCTGTCTATTACAATTTGCCTCCAGTCATCTTACTGTTCCCTACATGTTGTCTACCACTCACCTATATACACCCACACTGCCATTACAGTAGCTTTCTTTCATACCCTGTCCTTTCCTTTTTTCTTTCTCCCCTGCTCTGTATGGCCTGCGACAGAAAGGATAATTAACGAGCATCATAAAGCGCTCTCTCTCTATTAGCCGTGCTGTGGTGAGTTTGCCAGCTCTGTCATTCTGAACAAAACCATGCGGCTCTTCTATTTGATCCACACTTCAAAGAGGGATCCCCACTGTTCTCCGCTCAGCGCTTTAATTGTGTCCTCATTTTGGATGGGGCAAACACCCCCAACTGCTTCAAAACCAGCCAGTCCAGGGTTCAGATAGCACAAAAGAGGAACACACACTCAGATATCTGCTTTGGGAGAAGTTTTCCTTTGACACTGCCCTGTGAACAGTTTTGTGAGTTGCCCAGCAATAGTTATAGATAGGAATTATAGAGAAACCTGGCCTTAGATCAGTATGACAGAGCAGTACTTCCTGTACACAAAACCAGACGGATATAAAGTGTTGTTTAGAGGAGCTAATCTGTGTATGCCACCTACAAACCTATAGCGAGAGAACAACCTAAATGCTCTAAACTGAAATTCCTTTTCTAAAACAACCATAAAGGACCCATTTTGTATTAGGAGCTTAAAATGTGTTTGATTTTGTGTGTGTGTGTGTGTGTGTGTGTGTGTGTGTGTGTGTGTGTGTGTGTGTGTGTGTGTGTGTGTGTGTGTGTGTGTGTGTGTGTGTGTATGTGTATGTGTATGTGTATGTGTGTGTGTGTGTGCACCTCACCAGATTAAACAGCATTCTTAAGTGGGACACCACAGCTTCCCCTTGTACACCAGGAGCCCAAAAGATAAAACACAACATCAGCATCCTTTTAATTACAGAAGGATGAACCTTTAAAAAGAAGCTTATCCCGTAAGATGCTTTGCTCCTAGAGTGCAGCACACATTACACATTTAATTTTTAAATCTGCCATTTTTCTATCAAGTTAGTTAAACCCCTTTCACACAGTGTGTTGATCTCAGAAAATAGCCATAGAATTGCCAGAGTGCCTTCTGTGTGAACACAAACACGTCCGGGGATTGATCCTGGGATAGGGACCTAGTAACATTGCCAGAATCAGTCCCAGGTCTATGTAAACAAAAGGCAGGAACAATACCCATGTTTCTATATAGTTTACAGTTTAGTGCATCAAAATGTTTACCGCTATAGCTGATGGAAATGATCGAAATTTTTGCCAATGTCAGCACAATCTTCTACATTTAACTTTAGTCCATGAATTAGGCTTATATATTGACATGTCACGGAAAACTAGTTTGGAAACACTTTTTGACAAAAAAGACTTTAATACAAATCAATGTGGTTTCACATGATAGATTTTCATCACGAGGATCCCTTGATAGGCACAACAGCATTCTGTCCATTCTGAAGTGTTGCAACTGGAGTCTTACTGTTTTCATTTGGCCCACTGCTCTGTACATTTTCATTTATTTCTTCATCTAAGCAGGAAAATTATAATTTACTAAAACAATAAAAAATATCTGTTTACCAAATAAAATATAAATCATACACTGTAAAAAAATATGGACGTAGTGTCCGTGACGTCACTCATAGGTTTCTGAAGATCATTTTTGAAGCCAATAGTAGGTGGTGCCTGCCGTCGCCATGTTGGCCAGCGTCACTCACGGATATCCGAAAATGGGTAAAGAGGCGGGAAATGGGTGAAGCTGAGGTGGCTGGTTGCTGAAACCATGCCGGCCTAGCTCGACTGTAGTGACAGCAGTGGCAGTTCACCCATCACTCAAGTGGCCACGCCCTTAATTATGATGATCTTTAAGCCTTAATATAATTTAAACGGATGAGTTACAAAAACATTCACCCCCCTCACAGTTGTCATTAAGGGCACGAGTTGTCATGAGACCAAAAACTTTTTTTCTACCAGGCTGTAAACATTATTTTCTGCTCTAAAGATGGGCATTTTAACATGGGGGTCTATGGGAATTGACTCCCTTTTGGAGCCAGCCACTAGCCACCAGTCGATGAATTGCAGTTTAAATCACTTCCCTATTGGCTTCATCAGAGATATCGGAAGGTTGCCCCTCGGTCTAACAATTATTTGAAAAACTTAACTAAAACTATAATATTACTTTAGCAATAAACTTAAACACGTTTACTCTGAGGCAGTAAAATAGTTAACTGTAAATAAAAATTTAAACACTAGAATTAAAACGGACATTTTCTTCGGATGTTGTGTATACTTGCCATTTTTTTGTGAAATTTAAATGACATTAAAGTAACTGTCTGAATAATTTATGCTTTTTTATTGGAACACAAAAGGTAGATAATTTGCAATACACACAAAAATATTTATGGAAACGGCTGCGTCAGACTTCTTTTGCAATACACCAAAGTTTATGGGATAATTCATTTTCTTAATTTGTGACATCATCACGCACACATAATATTTTTTCATCAGTTTTTGATGGAAACAGAATTAAGACCGCAAATTTTGCTTACTTTGTTGTGCATATTTACTTGTCTTATAAACAAAACAGCACAACACTGTATGGCTAATGCGGTAAAGGGTGTGACTCTACAGGTTTTAAATGTATAAATCTGTATAAATCAATGTTCAATGTTGAGATCAGGGCCCTCCTCACTATCCGCATTGAAGCTGAGATCGTTCACCAGCTTAATGGAATGATACGCAATGTGCTAGTTTATGAGCAGATCAGAATAAAATGAACAATTGTGTGGAGAGAGAATTTGCACATCATAAGCAAACCGAAGATGCATTTTCAACACTTACATTACACATCACATCCTGATGTGTGTCTTCACAGGATCTTTATGTGATGTGTGAAAGAATTCACAGTTTTCCAGTAAATCACTGGCAATGTGAAATTAAACAAAATTAACCGATCCCAGAATGCATTCTCAGAATCTCTGTGTGAAAGGGGCTATACAGTTTCATCTAGATTTTCCCTAGATTTAGTAATTTGGAGGTTAAAAATAAGCAGCAGTTCATTCATTATGATTTGGTGTTACTTGACTATCATATTCCATCACCCCAAAGCCCAATGCCCTGACTGCGCCTGCACTCGAAGCACAACAGGGTCATGGTGCTAATCTGGTGGGCATACACACTACACACATGCCAGCCTGCTGTCGCTCACCACCCTCCCCCAACAAACACACACACAACTGTCTCGGACCCCCCTCTGCTGATACACGGCATGCTGGGTCTTTACAAAGCCCCATTCTGCAGCCGTCCCAAGCTTTGCACTGTACTGCAGGACTGTTGCCCTCTGCCCTCTCACACACCCTGCACTCTTTTGTCCCACAAGAAAAAGCAACAGTCACATGTTCACGAGCACATAGCAGCTGCTGGTGTTTTCCTTCACTTATTCAAAACTCCCTCATTCATTGCCAACATTTTTACAGGTAAGGTGATGAGGTGAGTCCCGACCATCCCGTTTCTATAGATATTTTGGAAAAAACTGAACTGAATTAAAACCCAATGTAGGGCCACCTAATCACCACCTGATTAGAGAAGAGGATCATTAGGCACCAACTATTTTGCGCACGATTGAACGACATTGCCAAATCGCACAAGAGAAAGATCTCTCTCTCTCTTTCTTTTTTTAGGAAACAAAATTGCTAAGAGAAACAATTAATAGATTGTATAGCTAACTAAAAGCAACTGATAAGCCATTACAATGAGTTAATGTCAGTACCTCCCTTCCCCCATATCATGTACACACATACAACCTCCTCCTCATGCAAGCTTCAAAGGCGATGATGGGAAAAGCCATCTCTCCACTGGCCGCTTCAAAGCACAGGAAGTGTGTCAAAGCGACTAGCCGGCTGGTTCCCAGCCCTGCATGCGTGTGTGTTAGTGTGTGAGCAAGTGAGAGAGAAGAAAATATGTGTGAGCATGGTATAATAACATGCTCATCTCTGCGCGTGTATATATGCGTGTGTCTGGGAGGTTCAAAGACAGACAGAATCCTCTGCGATGAGAGACAGCACGTAAAATCTGCTGTGGCGTTGATGCCCCACTCTGGCATATGGACATGTTTGTGAGCTCGTATGAGTATTTTCCTTGAACGTGGATGTATAGTAAATACTTATGCATTAGAACCTGCAGTTTCCTTCTCCTGACCCAACCCCAT
Source organism: Paramisgurnus dabryanus (assembly GCF_030506205.2). Taxonomy (NCBI): domain Eukaryota; kingdom Metazoa; phylum Chordata; class Actinopteri; order Cypriniformes; family Cobitidae; genus Paramisgurnus; species Paramisgurnus dabryanus. The sequence goes on along the minus strand of NC_133338.1, from coordinate 33,558,768 downwards.
TCAACTTTAATAATCAAGTCTTTAAGATTTCAGTCGACTAGCCTATAAGAATGTCTGGCATCTAATTTTGGTGCTTTACTTAAAGTGCACTTTGTTTGCCTGTGGCAAATTAGTTGTCTGCACATTTACTGGCTGAATAATGTTTTTATAGTTTTTTTATAAATGAAAACTTGCAAGATTTCCAGTTTGAAGAGCATTGAAACAGACAGAAGTCTTTATGAATATTTAAGTGAATAATTTTAAATGATGAACCACATATGCCAATGTATTGGAATCCATAGTTTACTTTGCATTAACAGCTCTGTGATTCTTCTTATAGAAAAGTCACACTTGGAGGGTGTTTTTGTTTGTTCACTCAGTTTAAAGATAACGTTAGATGCTCTTTAATGTTAATTAATCTCTGGTCCAGACCAGTGATGGTGTTCGCTCGGCTGGACGTATTTTAGCTGACGTCCCGCTCATGGCGCCCACAGGGGGCTTCGCGCTGCTCTTTTTATATTTGGAGACTCCAAAAGAATCGCGCCTCTCTTTCATGTGCCGCCTCGGTCCAATCAAACAGAGGGAGAGGCGGCCTGCGCTAGGCGTCAATCACGCGCGCTGAGCGGAGCAGCGCAGATCACTCGATCCTGCACCGCTGTTGGTGGATGTGTACGCGACCGGCGCGCTTTCTCGCGGACTCTGAAATATCGCATTCTTTCTGGATTGTTATTCTTTTCTGATGTTTCTAAATCGCTCTCCGATGCAGAGAAATGGGTAAACTTCACTCCAAACATGGTAAGATGCGATCTTATTGGTGTTTTAAAGGCACTCTTTGATTTTTAGAGCTCCTGAGATGTAGTTCTTTTGAGTAATGCGACGCTTTTTTTCTTTTTCTGAAGCTGCTATTTGTAAACCGAGGGAGAGCCCTGAAGGTGAGTAGACTTGTGTAAAAAATTTGAACGATTGAAATATGTTTAGCTAATACAATAAAGCGAAGTTCACGTTGATGTCGCAAATTTAAACATTTGGCGTAAACAATTAAAGGGTTAGGAAACAAAAGTTGAAAAGTTAAGCCTTTAAAAGAGGTGTAAAATGTGTTTTTTTCTGTTTTAGGCGATAGCTTTGTAGTTAACGCATGTTTGGCGAGGAAAGGATTGGATGACTGGATGGTTAAGCAGAAGTATTACTGCTCGAGTTCTCGTGTAGATCAACAGCAGAAGAATACATGCGGACTTTCTGCACGGGTACGTAAGCAAATTAATAACTTTTATCACACTTGCATGTTAAAGGTGTGAGAATGGTGGACTTTGTGAAAGTTGAACTTTAGGATGGACTTGGGCTACTTGTGCTACGCCTTCAATTCATATAAGCCAATGTTTTGGTGACATACGTTAGCTATTGATTGATAAAATGTTATTTGTATTTTACACATCAAAAGCTTTTTTTCCTGCAGTCTTGATAAACCCCTACTGTCAAAATCTATTTTTGCATGAATTCACTTTATTTTCTTAAAATGTTTATTTTAAAGCAGCTTGTTCTAAATATATTTATGTTGTATTAACGTCATTTCCCGCTTGTACTTGACCACACGCGCTCCTAGACCACCCAATTGACTTAAAACGAGCACTTTTGTCGTGCCATTGTTTTCTGAACAAAAGTTTAGTCTTGAAAACAGTCTGTAGTTTAACCCCAACTATAAAAGCCAGAGGTTTTTCAAGCAGTGATTAAAGGAGAAACATTTTCTGAATGCATGTTTCCCCGACACCCTTTAATGATGTCTGTTAAAACGCTCTTTGGTTCCTTTGAAGCCAGAGGAGGAGATTTTGTGTTGTTATTTCTTTGAACGATGCGAAGGGGAAATGTCAAGTTTGCGAAGAGCTTCAGACTGTTTATTTCTGACTGCACATCTTGTTGAGGTCAAATATCAATAGACAAATAAATAAATTTGCTATGTTAAACAAAGCAGCCCACATATTTGCCCTTACAGAAAGCCACATGAATTTTACATGTGGTCGCATGTGTAACATGTGGTTTTGGAACATATTCTTCTGAATCCCATGTCAAATCCCAAAAGTGATCACATGTGAAAGCGTGAAATCCATGTGGTTAATCTGTAAGGGTGAACTTCTATCTTCTATCTTTTTCCTTTAAGGAAAAGAAGTGTTGTGTTTCTAACGGGAATTTGCCCAACAAGTAAAAACGTTACAGCAGTCATGTTTAGACAAAAGGCACGTCAACTTTTTCACTGGCTGCTCGCATGGGTAAATGGTTTATTTGAACGTGGTGGGAAGAACTGTGTGAGGGCTAGGAACAGATGCAAGTTCTCTTTGTAGGTAATAGATCACGGCGGCTTGAAAGCATTGCAGGCTGACAGGCTGGTGACAGCGCTGTATTGTGAAGTAGAGACAGGGGTGGAGGGAGGGCCGGTCTGTCTCAGATTTGGCATCCTGGTAAACGCATAAGAGCACTGTCGTTTAGAAGAGGAGAAATGCTCTGAAAATACCTCAGAGTAAGCTTCTTTTGGTCAAGAGCTGTTGCAGAGACTCAAAAGACTTTTTGAGGGTTGGAGAGATAGCTAGAGATGTAGAGAGTGAAAAAAGAGAGGAAATCCAAAAGGTTGCTATTAAACAGCCATCTTTAACAGCAGCAGGTTGTAACCACGACTTCTTAAAACCCAATCTTCGAATGTGGACAAACAAACCTGTATCTGACACTGGGAGTTTACAGTTATGTTGCTCCAGAGTCACTGAAAATAGCATTTCATTTATTTTCTTACTCTGTAGGTCAGCAGTGACTAAAAACCTTATATTGGCACGTAATATGCATACTGCATCACAAAGAAATAGTTTAGATTTTTACATTCTGCCATCTTAAAGTGGCCACGGCATGAAAATCGGACTTTTTCCATGTTTAAGTGCTATGATGGGTCCCCAGTGCTTCTATCAACTTAGAAAATGTGAAAAAGATCAACCCAGTAACTTAGTTTGGGTAAACCATTCTCTGCAAGTATGTGAAAACTAGGTAGTTGAAATTTGGCTCTCCTTATGATGTCATAAGGAGCTCTTATTATAATAATACCCCCCTTAATCTGCACTATCCAACCACAGCACTGGCATTTAGTGCAGAGAGAAAGATAGAGAGAGAAAATAATAGGGATGCACCAAATCCAGGATTCGGATTCGGCCGAATACTGTGCTTTTTGGCAGGGTTCGGCCGAATCTTAGATTTTTTTCCACCTGGGCTTGCGCTACGCTGGTCGACGTCACGCGGCTGTTGATAACACACATCAGGTGCTGACGTGGAGATAAGCGATTTTTTTTCTGTGAGCCTTAGGGGCGGTTCACATTTTGTGGACGCACCTGGAAAAAACTAGCGCACCGCATCGCTTTCATTATGCATAGGCTTATGATAATTGTCAAAATAGTTTTTCCCACTTGTCATTCTGGCATAATGTTGCCTATCCTTTTATTACAGTTAAAATTAAATAAATTGAAAAAAAAACTGTTGTGGACATTGTTTACAATAAGGATGCGAGTAGGATTCGTTATTCGGTTTCCAAAATAATCTGGATTTGGTGCATCCCTAGAAAATAATTCACAGCACAATTGAGTTTCAATTGCACCAAACCACCATCATTGTGATCAGTGTTTGCACTTCATTTGCATTTTAAAGCACACACCCAAAACGGCACGTTTTTGCACACACCTACAACTTGGCAATTTTAACATGCTATAATAAATTATGTATGTGGTATTTTGAGCTAAAACTTCACATATGTGCTCTGGGGACACCAAAGATTTATTTGACATCTTAAAAAGTCTTGTGACATGGCCCCTTTAAGGAAAAAATAAGCTTGGAAGGCCAAACCCATGGTACTTTCTTGGTTCAAAGTTCACACAGTTTAATGTTTATGGCTTTTTTCACTCTCTGCAATGAAATGGGGGTTTTATTGATGTTGGAGAGATCATATTGTACTAAGCAAACTACAAAGATTGATTTGACAAAAACTTCCTGCTTTTATATTCAGATACTGACACCTAATCACACTTTTTAAACACATGAAATGTTTTTTTTTCTCTTTTACATTAAATGTCTTCATTACTACATTAGCCTTCAGGTGAGTTTTTAACGTAACCTGTTTGTTTTTTCTTATAATGGTCTAAAAAGGCGTTTAAGAAATGACAGGAGTACTGAGGGAGTGTGTTTTTTCCAAGATGGTGTGAAGTGATTTGGCCTGGCTTCAGGATACTCGCTGAAAGAATGACTTGGCAGAAGTGTTTTAAATAAGTATTTGAAAAGTGTGTCCCTAATAGTTTTAGGAGTGTTGTGGCAATGAAGGAATGTAGAAGAGTATAGGTAGGTGTCCCCGCTCGTAAATATTTATTTGGATGTATTTACTTTGTTTTGAGATGACATAAAGCATTTCCAGGAAAAGTAAAAAATGTTATGGAGTGATTTAAGGCTGGTATAGCTGGAGGGATTTGCATCTTTGTGTTGTTCTCTTTCATTTCAGACAGCATGCTAATCCTTTGAGAATGATTTTAAACATTATGTTTATTATTCCAGAAAGAAATAATGATTGGATCAGAGCGTGGGGTCTTAAATGGAAACATGTGTTTTTTTTGTATTTTATTCATTTGTTTTTTTTTTATGGTTCTGGGTTTTCAGTCCAGAGGCCGCCTCTGTGGCTTTTCTTTGAATGTTGTGGTGCTTATAGAAAACAAAAATCTGTAGGTCTTATAAAAACAGATACTTTAGTCAAAAACAGTTATAAGTTGTAGTAATAAAAACTGTGCTTTTGTAAATCTCTTTACTTTTTTGAAAGAGAAATCTGAAATAGGAGTGATAAAGCGCTTGCTGTATCATAGGAATGGCCTCATTCTCTATAGATGACAATTTATAATTCTCACTAATAGATATTAATAGAGGCTACCTGGAGTTAGTTATAGCATGTGTTTAAATTCGGGCTGCTGTGTGTGTTTCTGCTGTAAATGGGTTTGAGTTGGTGTGGACAGTGGGGAGCCAGGAATCTGTCTGATGAGTGTGTTTGTGTTGCGTTAGGTTAACTGGCCTTCCCAAAGAAGACTTACTTATGTAGCACTGTTAATTACATTTTCCAGCCCAACTTGCATTGGTCTGGCAGCTGCTATGCTGTAAGTTCTAGTTTATGAAGTTGTAAGGGTCTGAGTCATGACCTAGAGGTTAGTGCATGCAGAGCGTGTGTCTGTGGTGCTCATGCGGGTGGTGTGGGGTTAAGTCCAATCCTATCATTTTCCCATAATTTATGTCCAGATGCTTTCATTGATAGTTAGAGTCCCATTACCCCATTAGCCGTTTTGAACCCCAACCACTTGAGTTATCATCATCAGTTATCAAGCATCATAAGACGAGACCTTTTAATCCAGTGCCCAGTCTTCTTGGACATTAGGCCGCTTTTTTAATTAGTGAGAACAGTGAGCTCTAAAACCAGTCAGAATTACACTATCAAAGAAAACACTTGACATCATAGCTTTAGATCAGTCGATATTAAAGTGCCAAAACCAGACAATGTTACTGCTTTGAAATATGGGTTTATCAAAGCTTTAAAACCAGTTGGCACTACAGTTCTAAACTAGGTCAATACCTATACCCTACACCAAACTATATCTGTTTTGGAAACTTTACTATACCCCAAAATCTGCCAGTCGGTCGGCTATAAAACCAGGCTTTATTCAAGACTTTGAGCAGTGATGGTAAATACAGACTGATACAGAGCGGTTTCAACGACCCAATCGTTTAAACGCATTGAAGCCAAGATCAAACAGAGCTCTGTAATTCTAAATAAAATTTTCTTAGAAGTTCTTGTGAACTTTTTCAGGGACTATTTTTGGATGTAATGCTTATACCAGTACTTGAATATAAATCTTTACCGACAACAGTGACTACATCTTATTGAATTCCTTTACATGTACACCAATTATGTGATTATTTCTAATAATCAGAGTAAGCAGTTAATCGCAGTAAGATGTTGACCTGTTTACATGCATGTTTAATTTTTTTTTATTATTCGCTAATAATTGTGGATATTTTCATATAGCCAAATGCACAGAACAAGTGATGAACTCACTAGGGCTGTAACAATTAATTGTGCTAATGTGCGTTTTCTCAATAAATGAATTTTAATGAATTACTTTGACATCCCTGCACATCCAAAAGCCAGAGGGCGCGCTCATGCAGAAACTCCAATTGTGTCACAGAATAAGTACCATGACAAACACTATTCCAGGAAATGTCTATAAGAATATTGCCGTTCTTCAAATTTTGCGATTCAGAATCGATTTCAGACAGATCTTTTTAATGGGACACGCGATTTATCGTCACAGCCCTAGAACTCACATATATGTGTGTTATTGTCCACGGTTTTAATTTATTAATGTTAAATCAGTGGTTCTCAAACTTTTTCAGAGTGCGGCCCCCCTTGTGTACCGTGCATTCCTTAAGTAAATGTGTGGCAAATGTGTTGTAAAACCCAACATTTTAATTAAACAAAACATATTAGATTATACAAAGTATTGCTGTTGGTTAGTATCCTTATTTTTTTAGGTTTAATTACACAGAATTCATGATAAATGAATGTATTTAATAAAATGTCATAAAACTGGGCCCCCTTGGCCCCCAGTTTGAGAACCACTATGTTAAATGACAAACATGTTCCTATGGATGTATTTTGTTATTCAGTGCTGTGATCAAGACAGAAATATTATGACACTGCCTGTAATGGCTTTATACGCTGCTGTCTCGTTCTTTGCGCTGTTTCTTGATGTAGGCAAAAGATTGCTGACAGCAACTCGTGTTAAGAGATGAGGGAAAACTTCCTAATGTCAAGTTTACTATAAAATTGTGCTTAAGGTGCGTGGCAAAGACTAAAGTGTGATTAAAGTGTGTTTACCTGGCCGTGTATTGCACTTAAAATCGCCATACGCCACATGTTTTAATCTGATTACACTTGTTGCGATTATGAGCTTAATTGCATTGTTTTGATCGAGGTGTAACCGCAATGTTTTCAAAATCTCATTATAATCACATACATTATGGGGGTGCATGTAAACTTTGTCACTGTAGTGCAGAGAATGGAAATGTATGAATATTTCCCTTCGCTTTTTTTCTTATATTCCCTTCCCTATATGCAAAGTATTTCTTTCAACTGCTTCAAGTGCGGTTTTTAAATGCTTACCCTTAGACTTCTTTCTTTCTCTGTTCAAGATGTCAGGTTCACCATCACTCTCCAGGGCTGGTTGAGAAAGGATGACAGAAAGAGATTGAAAAAAAAGAAGGTGGGGGAGGGAACAAAAGGCTATGTTTTTTCTTTCCATTAAAAAAGGGGAAGAGAAGAGGGTCCCTCTGGGGAGTGGGATAGCACCTGGCACTAGTGTAGGGCTGCTGAGGGGTTCCCATGAGACGGAAGAAAGACAAGGATGGAGGGGGAGAAGGAGGAGAAATAGATGGACAGAGAGTGTGAGACCTGCAGGTGGCTGCTATGTCACTTTTTGTATGAGACGTTTGTTTGTGCTAAAAGCTAGGTACACCAAGATGACGATCGACCATCACACAGGATTTGAGCTTTGTTTTACTTCGTTTTACGGTGTGTTTCACACGGTCAGCTACAGTACATCACATTTGCCGTTTTTTGGCCAATTCAGTATATCTAATAGCCAGTGACGCTCATCTGGGAGTCAGATCATTCTAAACAGCATAGCCAAACAATGCACAGAAGGAAAAACTTTGGGTTCTTACCCTAATGGTAACATAACTGAATTCACTTAATGTGCTTTTGGTTTAGAATGTTGGTTTAAGAATTAGAAAAAGTTGTGTTTGTTGTAGTCCAAGAAAAGAGATTTACATTGGAAACGATAACTCGCATCATCGTTTACTTTGTGATTTGTACCATTTGCATATCATTAACATGTACTAATACGCACTTACACACCAAAGGAAATGTAAAATCATGAATCAAATAATTGGTGCACTTTAATTGTGTATATGAGTTCAGCTCAATGAATTAAGGTTTGTTAATAGTCTGGATCTGAGATGGGCAACACATTTACCACATCTGTGTTGGGATTACCATTAATAAGATGTCTGGATGCTACCTTGGCTTAGTAGACATCCAATGCTGGTTCATAAGTTCAATAGAAAACTAGGCAGGGTATACTAAACTGCTAAATGTTCAAAAGTCATCTTAGTTCAGGGTGTTTTAAATGGTTCGCCTGTGCTTTGTATGTGTTTTTCCTTTTGACTATGAGTAATGCAGGAGTGGTGTGCTTTTGAGTGTAAGTGTGTGTAAAAATAGTGTGCAGGTATGTGTGGTATGGGGGTGTGCTGGGGACCAAAACTGTGCCTGGCTAGGTGCGTCCAAAGGGAGAAAGCGTGTGTGTGTGTGTGTGTGTGTGTGTGTGTGTGTGTGTGTGTGTGTGTGTGTGTGTGTGTGTGTGTGTGTGTGTGGTGCATTAAAGCATGTCTGTCCGGATGTGCTCTAGAGATCAAAGTATGTGGTGGGAATGTGTGGACTGAGCTGCTGGGATTAACAGCTGAGAATTGGGCTCTGTTTTCCAAATTTCCTCACACACACACCCACACCTAAAGGGAGAAGCAGCAAAGCTCTGGAAAGTGTTGTGGCATCCTTAACACCCGTATTTATTCAGCTGCTTTGACACATTTAAGAGTTTTCTCTACTTCTAAGGGGTGAGGTAGTTACTCATTTGTATTGTGATTTACACCAGGTAAGCCCAATAGCATTGATAGTTTTGTCTTGGAGGCATTATGTAAATAAAGTTCTACTAGTATGCTAAGCACCGATTGGTTTACTTGTATGTAAAGTTAACTGCAGTTTTTTTTCATTCTTCCTTTCATCAGCTGTTAGCTCATCATCAATCTCCATCTAAAACCACGGTAACAAAATCTAATAAGTTCTTCCTTTTTGTAACTATGTTTAAGTCATGTTGCTGTCTGTCTTAGAAGTCCAATGAAATAATCATTTTGAAGGATTTGGTACATCTCTGACTTGTCTAGCTGTTACCACAAATCCCCAGCTCTCGGTTACTCTGGTGTTTAAAGTTCTTTAGAGAGGAACCGACCGGCGTTTTAAAATGAAACACTATGTTTGAAATGTCTTTTCTCTGTATTCGGGGCAGTTTAGTTATTCCTTTTCTCTGCTTTTAAAGAGGGTAAAGAAGGGATCACCTAAGGGGAAGGGAGAGAACAAACGAGAAACACTGCTTTATTTTCAGTGCTTCAAAGCCATCTCTCTCTGTCTCTCTCTGTTTTTTTCTCTTTCTCTCTCTGTCTCTCTCTCTCTCTTTCTATCCTGGTTTGATAGTATCTCTAGTAGATAGTATCTCTTTCAACCAGTGTTGGGTAAGTTACTCATAAAAAGTAAGTAATTAATAGTTACTAATTACATCTTCAATAATGTAATTAGATTACTGTACAAATTACTCTCTCCAAAAAGTATTTAATTAGTTTTTACTAATTACCTATTTAGTACATACTACAAAGATAGGCTTGAAACGGCTTGAATAAATCATATACTGTCAAAGTGTTATTCTTGTCACACTTTTAAGGTCCAATTCTCACTATTAACTAACTACTACATACTTTTGCCTCAATATAGTCCTAATTTCTGCTTATTAATACTAAGTAAAGTAGTTGTTAAGTTAAGGTATTGGTAGGAATTGGGTAGGATTAAGGATGTGGAATAAGGTTTTGCAGAATCAGGCATTAATATGTGCTTTTTAAGTATTAATAAACAGCCAATATCTCAGTAACATTAATACTAACCAACCAGTTAATAATGAGAATTGGAAACTACACTAGAGTATAACCTTATTCTTATTAACTCACCAAAGTATTTAAAGTGAGAAGAATACATAAAAACATGCATTTAAAATTTGATGTTTAAAATGTATGATGTTTAAATGTTAAATCCACTATTCTATTATATAGTATTTAGTTCAGTTACACACACTGAGTTTAGTTCAATCACATTGACGTTACACCACTATTTTTTTTTCTCAGGTTTGTGTGTGTTTCATTAGATTTCTACACGTTGAGCTCACAGTTTTTCCACTGAACTTCCTGCTGAGTTAATAGTGCTACTAACTCTGTTCTTTGGGCCCACAAAAAACCACCAGGCTGATGGTGGGACTGACTTATAAAACATTGACAGTGAGCAATGAGCTCCTTCTTACCTTCACTTAAAATCTAAATTACACCATGATTTACCTACGGATGGCTTGAGGATAAGTAAATGATCGGGTCATTTTCATTTTTCTCTGAGGTATTGCTTTAAAGGCGGTGTGCATGATCTCTGAAAGCCAATGTTGATATTTAAAATCACCTAAACAAACACGCCCATACCCCAATAGAATCTGTACCTTTTTTTTAATAGACTTGCTACACACATACGCAACCCAGGCAACTATGTCTGTTAGTAGACACGCCCCTTACTGCTGATTGAATACAAGTTTGTTTTGGTACTCGGCTCGACTTCGTTTTCCAAAGTGTTTTTCAAAAATCATGCACCCCGCCTTTAAATGCTGAAGTAATATAAGTTATATTGTCCATATTGTTCCCACCCAAAAAATGTGATCGGTTTCAACATGTGGTCTGCGAAAACAAAGGCATACATGCTTATTCAAAGGTAATTTGCATAGGTAAATTGAGTGTTTTCTGTGGTAAGCTTGAACTTAAATAAATGATACAAGTAGTAAACTAAAGCAAACAGGCCTGTGTGTATTAAATGTACTGTAAGTATTTTTTTTGTAAACCTCACAGACAGCCCGATGCACATAAACATGCTTTCCATGGCAAGCCCTAAAGGGACAAATACACATCACACACATTCACAGCATGATCTCACTTTATGAATTGCATCCTTTTTCATTCTTTTGTGTTCTGTTTGTGTAGCAATTCTTTCTTTGCTGTTTGATTAGCTGCCAAAATAAGGCGTAATACACTACAGGGGATCACAAACAGAAATGTGTCATTTATATCGTGTCATTCTTAACTAGTAAGGGTGACAGCCTCACAATACTTAAGCATAAATACTGTATGTCCCCTACTGCTACTCCGTATTTAGTTTGTTAACCACTAACATTACCTGAAGAAATACAGTACAACCAGCAACAGCACATATGTATATATATATATATACACACACACAGCATATAACAGCATGCAAGGGGCAACCTTCCGATCTCTCTGATGAATCTAATACAGAAGTGATTTAAACTGCAATTCATCAATTGGCCTCTAGAGGCTGGCTCTAAAAGGGAGTCAATTCCCATAGACTTCCATGTTAAAATGCCCAACTTTACAGCAGTAAATAATAAGTTTAAAAAAAAGTGTTTTTGGTCTATATGTAATTATGCCCGTCATGACACCTGTGAGGGGGGTAAATGTTTTTAACTTATCCATTTAAATTATATGAAGCCTTAAAGTTCTGCATAATTAAGGGCGTTGCCACTTGAGTGAGGGGTGAACTGCCACTGCTGTCACTAGAATCGGCAACCAGCCACTTGCAAAATGCAAATAACCTATTCATTACAATGCCTTAAGAAACTTGCATGCACGGTCAAGCATGAGCAAAGGAAGAGAGAGAGACGGTCACGGCGGATAAGATTTACATGAGATGACAGAGAAATAAAGCTCAACAAAGGGTATTGATTTTAAATGATAAAGGAAACTTGTAGTGCTGTGTGTTTTTGCATCTTTCTCGGACACTTTAAAGGGGTAAAATAACGAAACCTTAGAAAAATAAGGCTGCTAACCAACAGCACTACATTGTATCATAACCCTTTTACTGTTTGTACACAATGATGACGTGGCAGCGTAAGGGAGCACATTTAGGCAACGGAAGTATGGCAAGAATCGGCAGTGAAGCAACACATACAAAGTTATTTTAAAATGTTGACTTTATCAACTTTTTCAGCACAGCTACCAGATCCGTGTACCATAGTGGAGTGTTCCATTGGAAACAATTGAAAACATGAGCCGGCCGCAGGCGCAAAAGCTTTGGTGTGCACGCTCCCTATGGTTAGGGCGCAGTTGACTGACTTTTCAGTAGTTAAGGTTGGCGTGCAGTGCGGTGCAGTGCAGTGCTGATGTTTCAGTGTTTCAGGTTAGCATGCAGTGCTGTTGATTGACTGTTATAGGTTAGCACGCAGTGCTGATGTTTCAATGTTTCAGGTTAGCATGCAGTGCTGTTTATCAACTGTTTAGTGGTTAGCATGTAGAGCTGGATTTTCAGTAGTTTAGGTTAACATGCAGTGCTGACATTCCAGTGTTTCAGGTTATTTGGGATGTGTGTTCTGCTCATAAAGTATGGGGTGCTTATGTAGGTCACTGAACTCCAGACTCTTTTATCCTCACATGTAGGAAAGTATGTAGGGTACTGGGGGGAGTACTAGGAGTCATTTTTGGATTGCTATAGTAAGGGCTGTTTTGTCGTGCCCTCAGCACAGGGGGCTGCGGTAGCATATAGATACCTCTCATGAGATCTGAGAGTGCGTAACTGTATATGCTTAAGCATGATAACAGACGCAGTAGATTTAAAAAGAATTCAGTCGGATAGCATACTGACAGGTAAAATATGGTACCTGTGCATGTGTCTTTGGGCCTTAAATGGAGAGGTTCAGGTTGGCTGCAGTTCACAACGTTTGTGTTAATATGATTAAGGCCGTGGTGTGAGTGAGAAGTGAAGGTGACAGACGCAGAGAGAGAGACAGTCTTAATTAGGTTTTCATGGGTTTGATGAAGTTCCAAGGCTCTGGCCTAGCACAGGGTTGGCGAATGATCATGCATAACCGTGCGTGCATTTTATGCCTGTGTGTGTGTGTGTGTGTGTGAGCACTTGGCCTGTGATCATGTAGAACTGTCATCAGCTGTGTAAATTGTCCGTCAGCTCTTGTGGTGTGGCGAGCAGACAGAAAACACAGACATGGAGTAGTGTGGGACTTTCCACATTATGCACACACACCAGAGTTTGCATTCGTCTACTCCCACACTCACATACTTTCAGATTTACAGATACAGATGCAGACACCTACCGTAATGATGAGCCATTCAATGACACATTTACACCCATGATTTAATTCAGACACATGCACGCACTTAACCTTGTCTGGGGATGAGATTTCCCCTTGGATATCTCCCTGGAGTTTTCCCTGTGTAGCTTTCTTGTAGTACGCTAACAAACTCATGTACCAGTGCCAGACTGCAGAATGACCCTTACACACTCACACTTTTATAAACAGATGGCACGGTTTCCAAGTTTTGAAGCTTGGGCCAGCAACTAGTCTGTACTGTTGTGTGCTAAACAGTAAATTTATCATCATTCACCTTGTTAATTTGTTTCATAGCGGTCGTCTACACACAATGTCTTAAGGTTACGCTAAAATTTTTATTATGTGCACAAATCATACGTATCGAAAGTGATTTCATTTGACTGAAATACAGTTTATTCTGCTTGGTCTTAAAAATGACTTTTGTTAATGAAACAAAGTGTATATAAACTAACTAAGTGTAACAACAACCTGTCTAAGGTTGTTGCACGCTGAATAAACTCTAAAGCCATATTCTCATAGGATTTGTATTATCTGTGGACCTCGTGTGATTTAGAAATTACCCCAATACATCTGAATTTTGTGTGGCACATTCACACAGGATAAGTGAAGCCTATAATTTGATCTTATCTCCTGGATTTGACATGTAACACGCTTTCCTAACTACAAGCGATGCCACAACACACGGTAAAAGCTACCTTTTCCATGCATAAAAATTGAAACAATTAATTCTGCAAACGATTAGTCGCGACTAATCGTTTGCAGAATTAAAGTTTTTGTTTACATATTAAATGTGAGTGTAATGTGTATAATAATTATGTATAAATGCTCACACACACATGCATCTATATATTTAAGAAATGTTTGCATGTGTATAAACATTTGTATATTTACATATAATTGATATCATATATAAATATAATTATTTATTATATGAATATATATTTTTTCCTTAAAACTATACATACATGTGTTTGCATTTATATATACATAATATTTGTTGATGTACTGTGTATAATAATTATGTAAACAAAAACTTTTATTCTGCAAATGAATAGTCGTGACTAATCATTAGGTAGCACTAAGCTGCAGTGCAAGAGATGCACAAACAGAGAAAAATTAAAAGAAAGATAAAATCGCGCACAGGTAACAAAGCCTTGAAAAATGATATACGACTTATATTATTACAGCACTTCTGTGGTCAGCGAAAATTTTTTACATTACAAATTACATACATTTGCACGGGATAAAGATCACGGACAACCTCCACAATTATTAAAAATGACTAGAGGTTACCAGGTAATACTAATCTTGTGTGAATAGGGCTTAATACAAAGCTTAAACATTGGACATGCATGGCCACAGATCGATGTCAGGTTTAAAACAATGGAACAGTCAGATGAATGCCCCCTCATCTGATTGGTCTATTGTTTTAAATCTGACAATGATATGTGATGCTGCATGTGAGATGTTTAGCTAATTTTGGCTTGTTTAAGCATGTTAAAAATGTACTCATGAAACAAGAGCCTGAAAAAATAGCTAGACATTGGAATAGCTATAGAGATTCATTTCTTGCGCAAATGTAACAAAAATATTGCAGATGGAATGCAAGCGTGCTTCCTTTGGCTCCTTTGCTCCTCTATCCCTTTAATTAACATTTTCATACTGAAAGATTTATATACTTCCACTGATCACTGATCACAAGACCAACAAAAACACAGTGGGTGTCTGGTGTGTGTGTATACTGGCAGTCAAGTAATGTTGTACTGTGTTCTATGGGCGTGTATTTGTATTAAAGTACTAAAACTTCTCTCCTGTTTTGGCTGGTGTTGAAACAGACAGATCTGGTTGGTTTTCCACAGAGTGTGAAACATGGTGTCTGGAAAAGAGTTTCTGGTTGCTGGCACAGATTAAGTGAAGCCCTTGTTTATGTTTCACAGGCCTTTTCATGATGCCTGTGAGGCAAAAGACCCACAGCAGAAACGCCATTGTTCCATCTGTTCCAATATTTATAAACCGTTCGAAGCACAGGCTAGAAACAAATATAGAGGGTATGCACATGACGTCACCTTCAATGAAAGTGACTACGGTTATGCCCACTGAGTGGCAAAAGGTCTGAGCGACAGCATTAGCATAGCATTTTGGAATAAAAAATCCTATAAAAGATACACCAATGAATACTCTTATTCTGTGTTATTGCAAAGTTTTGTCAGTGAGCCTTCATAAAAAAAAACATCTATTATGGGATGGTTTAATAGTGTTAGTAGGCATGGGCCGATTACCGGCTTCAAGGTATACCGAGGTTTTAAACAGTCAAGGTTTCAAAACCACTGAAATATTCTGTGATACCGTCTCCAAGGTATGAGCTGTGTTTATACAAAATTCATTAAATCATTAAGTCATGTGATTGATTTGATGTTTACATTTAATATACATTACAAAAATATTATATATTTTTTGAAAGCATATTATAATTTAAAGGCTTTATTTTTACCTGGCATTTAAAAAATAACACATTTTAGTGTTGCAATGGCAAAACCGTGAAACCGTGGTATTTTTGCTAAAGGTTATCATACCGCCAGAATCTTATACCGGCCCATGCCTAAGTGTTAGGCAAGACAAACATATGATATTTGTTAGGAAAAGCAATGTCTGGCCATATGGCACTGTCCACAGACTACTGGTTGTTTGGTAAGTTGTTAGGGTCACTGTTAAGGTCAACTAAATTCAATTTAAGCTGATAATAGTCAGCTGCTATGAAAACCCGCCATTTTGTTGAATGTTTTGCCACTCATCAGGGAGTGCTCTGGTGTGGTCACGTGGAAAAGTGACGGCGTTGCATACCCTCTATTGACAAAGAGTGTGCTGCATTAGATACAAGAAGGTCTCAAACAAAAAAATGAATAATCTGTAAGATTACTCAAAAGATTTCATCTATAAAATTACAAAATAATGCTTTTAATCAAAAGCCTTTTTCTCGCAAGCCCTTTTTTGCTTTTATCAAGTCTCCATATGTTAGAGTCACCTGAAGCGCTTCTTTATACACAAACCCTGGCCTGAACCCTGCTGAGTGTGTATAGATCCCTCTTCAGCCCCTCATTACACTACTGATGCACCGAAAGGAAACTTCATGGTCATAGCGAATAAAATGAAAAACTATGAAGGCAGAATACAGAACAGCTGACTGTTTTTCTTCATTTTCCAAATTTTTGCAGATGTTCTCACCATAACACAAATTGCACTTTCAGAATGTCATTTTTACTATATCTATTTCACATTATTTAATGATTTTTTAACATTCCAGCTCTCGTTCTTCATGCTTTTTTGCATTCAACAAACAAATATCCAGGATCGCCATGTCTTTCTCATAGGCAGCATGGTGTTCATGATGTCTTGATTTTAAATGATTACGGAAACTTGTATGTTTTTGCGTCTTTCTTAGACACTTTAAAATGCTTTTACCAACATGTTTGCTGCATTAAAGCGCCTCTCTATTTGACCTCATTCTTCTTTAAAGTCTTACTTGTTCAGCCGAACACCAAAAATTTGTTTTTTTCCATTTCTGTTGCCGAACATTCGGTGCATCCCTACATTATTCCAAAAGGGTTTTGCCGGAAGTAGTGCCCTTATTGCCGCCAACTTTTGCCACAGATTATGAACTGATGTGTTTTTAACACGTAACGAATGATATATAGAGCACATTTTAAGCTGCCTGCAGCAGTGTGCTCTGTCAACTTCTTCTGTCATATGTAGTTTAAAAGCTCACGCCAGAGGCGTTTCAGTTACAAACGGC
The DNA here is from genome assembly GCF_030506205.2 of Paramisgurnus dabryanus. Lineage (NCBI taxonomy): Eukaryota > Metazoa > Chordata > Actinopteri > Cypriniformes > Cobitidae > Paramisgurnus > Paramisgurnus dabryanus. The sequence continues at coordinate 33,541,896 of NC_133338.1, read as the reverse complement.
TGAAAAAGGTTAAAACAATTATAACACTGTGGCTGCATACATGTGCAAAAGGCAAGCTATTATTAAAGCAATAAGGGCTTTTACACTTATACACGCATGCCTACATGTGTGTAAATGATCATGTTTCATGAGTTTACAGTCATGTATAGTGTGGACGGAAATCTTTTCTGAAATGCCAGTATAAATGTGGTGCTCTTCTAGTGCAAACAGGGCCTGTGACAACTCTGGGAGAGTTGTTGGACTTCAGTCTTAAGACGTGGTATAGACTGAATAGTTGGCGTTGGGATAAGTAGACATTAGGCAGGGTGAGGGTGATGATTTGTGGGTGCATGTGACCAAGACAGGGCTCTATAGTGCCTTTTAAGGGTGTCTGAGAGGGGCGGACAGACGCCATAGTGTTTTTGCTAAACGCCTCTTAAAGGTGAAGTTTTGGGATTAGTGAGTTTCTCACAGCTCTCAATGTCCTGCGGAATAAAGGACTGCTTCATATCAATACACACTCATGCAAACACAGCACACTGATTTAAAAGGGCCAAGTAGTGCCTAATTCTAGCATTTTGTCCGAACTTGACCTTAAGTGATCGAAAGAGAAAAAATGCAAGCGTCCGGTTCAGTGTTTCATCCAATTCGGAGAAACTCATATTTAAAATACAGCACATCCATCATCCAGACAACACATAATTAGCACATTCCCCTAGTGTGCTGTCGGCTCGAGTGTTATGGTAAACGTGTGTGCTTGTGTGCACGGCAGTGTATGGCTTGAGGCACTACAGTAGGACATTTAGTGTAGCTGTCTAGTGTAGATAAAGACAAAGCAGCCCCTTATAGGGAGAATCAAGATGTACACTACAGTACACGCAGCTGCAGACTGCAATTGAGGTTTAAAGGTCAATTTTTGGTCAAGAGTAATTTATTCTCAGTGATAAACTCTTACAGACAGACAGCAGGATAGTCATGAAGAGGCTGCATGTGAGTGAAAGACAATAATGTTCTTCTGGCCAGATCTGTTTATGTATATGTATGGAAAAGTGGGATGGGGGATCATTTTAGATGAGAGACTTCTTGCTGATTTCCGTGATGAATGAATTGAGGATTAACAAAAAATCACCTGTCAGAGTGCAAGGGTCTTTGGATTAGATATATTTATGGAAACGTGATGAATGATGTCATTCTTTCTGGATGTTGTTGTGCAAGATCAGTATTTAAAGTTCCCGCACCTGCTGTACTGTCTTTAATAGGATTTGCTAGACGGTCTCTATTTTCTCATACAGGCTCTGTCACTTCTGCTCTTCATTTTTCTCATTCATGCACTGTGATGTCATATGTTAAGTATGGTTACCTTGTCTTTGGGCTTGTGGTCTAGTAGTTTGTGCACATGCTATACACATTTGAGCTGTTTCTCATGTGAGAATTGAAGGTTCAAATCCAGTCTGCACTTTGCATTTGTTGTTTTGAAAAGTTTCATGGCTTTAGCCTGGCACTTTTTTGTCTGTCTGTAAAATTTTGCTTTTTGCAAGTTTATTAATTCTCTCTCTGTCTGTCTTTGCAGGAGCCATTGGATGAAGGTTACGCTGAGGGCATTAGTGATGATCACTATCGTTTAGAAGGTAAACCATCTCATCACCTTGCTCTATCTCATACACCACTTGCCATAATTGCCAGACTGCTTTCTGTGTGAATGCAAACTTGTACTGGAATTGATCTCAGGATCGATTTGAGTATCAGTACCTAGTAACATTGCCGCGATCAGTACCAGAACGTGCCCTTAAGGGGTGTGTCATAGTGATGATGCATCTTTCTTCGCAGTGATATGTGACTCTATGATCGCCATCTTAATTTATGTTATGGTGCACGATGCGCTAGTTTATGATAAACCAGAAAAAAAATTCTCAAGAGAGATATCACAGATATTAGCAAACTTATGACACTGTGGAAAATATTTCACCAAGTACACGATTACAATCAAATTTCATGTCATGTCAGGTGTCTTTGAGATCTCTATGGGATGTGTGAATGCACAGATTACAGAAAATTACAGGTAGTTCAACTTTTTGGGGGTCTGGGATGCACGCTTAAGAAACACATTTCATTTGAGTTATTATTAAAGGGGACATTTCACAAGACTTTTTTAAGATGTGAAATAAATCTTTGGTGTCACCGGAGTACACATGTGAAGTTTTAGCTCAAAATACCATATAAATAATTTATTATAACATGTTGAAATTGCCACTTTGTAGGTGTAAGCAAAAATGTGCCATTTTTGGGTGTGTCCTTATAAATGCAAATGAGCTGATCTCTGCACTAAATGGCAGTGCTGTGGTTGGATAGTGCAGATTTATGGGCGGTATTATCCCCTTCTGACATCACAAGGGGAGCCAAATTTCAATGTCCGTTTTTTTTTTCAAATGCTTGCAGAGAATGGTTTACCAAAACTAAGTTACTGGGTTGTTGTTTTTCACATTTTCTATGATGCTAGAAGTACTGGGGACCCAATTATAGCACTTGGAAAAAGTCAGATTTTCTAGCTATGTCCCCTTTAAACACTTATCTCAGTGAACTGCTAGATTTAAAGCAACCTTTGGTACAACGGCAGGCAGTTTTGAAGCTCTGTCACTGATGCTCTGTAGCTGGTTTGGTCTCATCACCCCTGACGGGGAAGCCCTTTGACTATTACTATAAGCGATAGCACTTCCTTTTTGTGTATGTGTGTCTTTGGTTTCTTTGTGACCATTTGTTAGTCCTCTAGATAAACACCTCCAGTATATTGTGAGCCGGCTGGCAGGCAGGCATAGGCCCCCGGAGCTCAGCGTTGCCTTTGAGTTTCTGGCCCTGATCAAAAGCCCCGATCTGACGCTGTTTCCCTCCAAAAAACCCGTAAAAGCTCCCTGGGACGACTGCTCTCATCCTCTGGTGCTTTTCTTCTCTTTTTTCATCCTCCCTTGCCTCTCTCTGCAGAGGGACAGGATAGGTCTTCTTTGATCTTGGTGGATCAGCAGAGAGAAGTGAATGAGAAAAGAGCGAGAGTGAAGACAGAGAGAGAGATACTGTTGTGTCTGCCTATCCTTTTGGCTCGTACAACAAACACTGTTTCAGATTTGACTTTGCTTAATTAATTAGAGATTCTGTTTTACAGACGGACTGATCCTGGGCCAAAAGGTTTGAGAACAGAACTTCAAAGCACAGGGATTTGGGGCAGGGGGGGAGGATTTAGCCCGCAGGACCCAGTCTGATGCTGAGCCGTGTCCTCGCTGAGCTATGTTAGATCTGCTGTCGTTTAAAACATCTCCATCTTATTACCCACAATGCACAGAGAGACAAACTGCCTTTGAAATTTGGGATTTGAGTCCAGGAGTAATGCCGACAGAATCAGAATCGACTCTGAAATTAGTTGTCGTTTGTAGACACAAATAAGACATCAAGGAAATGTGTCTGAGGTCTGGCCCTAGATTGTGATTGTTGAAGTAAGGCAGATTTGCACACTTGGCAAAGATGTGTTTAGCTTTTGATGGAATACTTCGTGCTTAAATTAAAATTCTAAGGATGAGCCTTAATAGACATTAATCGGGATGGTCGACTAGTTGCCTACCAACAGTTTTTTTTTTTTTTTTTGCTTTATTTGGATAAATTGGAAAAAGAGATGAAACTTCTCAAGAAAGGGTTTTGGCATGATGACTGTGTGTTGTGCTTTACTGTGCCATTTATACCATGCATACTGTCAGTACCGTGTGTACCAAATACATTTAGAAGGACAAGTACTCCCCAATTTTAGTCTGCCAGTATGGGTTTTTCAGTGGTTTTTGGTAATTGGTTACACACTTGATTCAGTTACACATTGCCCTGTCGGAACAGTTTATTCATAGATGCACATCCATGGCTATAGTGTATGAACTGATATGATCGTGTTCCTCGCTTTAGATTACTCGCAGGATTTAACTTTGCGTCTCGCATCCCACACATTATAGATGATGTTTGATTGAGAAGTGTTTTTAAACATGTCTTACAAGTTTTCACAATGTTATTTGAATCTGTGCCCTCTGTAGTGGCCCTGCCTCCTGAGAAGACTGACAGCTGCAGTGTGGAAGAGAGAATGCAGGACACTGAGGCCTCTGCCACTGTCGGCCAACACAAACAATTACAGTTTGAGGTGATTATAAACAACACACTCATGCACACTTCTACAAACACAACACACACCCTTCAGGGTATATATCGGCATGTGTGTATTATTAATCTAAAGCACTGATTATCTATTGTTGTTTATTAATCAGGAGGTGGAGTGTGCTGTATCAGTAGAAGAAGATAACAGACAGGAGTGGACCTTCACCCTTTACGATTTCGATAACAATGGCAAGGTCACGAGAGAGGTAAGACAACTGTGACCTCTGCTTAGTGCAAACAGTGACTAATGGGTCTTTTGTCATGCAAAAGTCTGCTGACAGAATACAATTAATGGATGCACTTTTGACTTGTCTCTGTTTACACCTGACATTAAGGGCACACTCACATTATCCAAACCAAACCATGCCCTACTCCCCCAGATGCACGCACTCACACTGTACTTTTATCAATCCGAGCCCGGGCGCGCTTTTGTCATTAAGATGCGATTGTTTTAAAAAAAGCAGGAAGTAAAGCACTGTCTTAACCCTAGAACCCATCGTAATGTTAAGTCTGTGTTTTTATTTGGAGTCGTTTTGTGCGTGATCACGTTAGGGTTAACCCTAACCCTTTGGGGGTCAAACATGCCCGAGCGTGGTTTGACTTTCGACCACATTCAGAGGTAAAAACACATTCAAGCAGATTGCTTTTGTGGTGTAGACTTTCATGTGGTCAAGCTGCCACAAAAGACCACCTATTCTCCACCTTCTGATCTAATGTGGAATGTACCAGGACAATATTTTAAAATCTATCAAAACACATCATAATACCAGGTGTAAATGTACTCTCTGTTAGAACAAACTGTTCAATCAGCCTTAACTGGTTTGCTTTTGCTGGTCTTCTGACCTGGTCAAGTCAGTTTCTTTGCTTAGCACCAGTTGGCCAAGCTGGCAAACCAGCAAAGAACAGCTTGGCCAATTAAAGTCAGCTAAAACGTTTTTTTCAAGTTTTTTTTCACTCAGCTGAAAAACAGCTGTCATTCGGCATCCTCTAGGCGTTTTCAGTCGCGTTTAAAAGTTTTGGTGTGCACAAACCCCTACAGCTATGGAGACTCTGATTAACACATTATGGACATATCTGTTCTGAATATTGATGAATAATACATGAGCTCTCGTACCATACATACAGACTCACGGTGCATGCATGTCTGGTATCAATGAAGATTGCCAAGTAACACTTTAATAATTTAAAGTAATACATTTTGTTGTCCTGTCTCCCCCCTCAGGACATCACCAGTCTGCTGCACACTATATATGAGGTGGTGGACGCGTCAGTGAACCACTCCCCCAGCAGCAGTAAGACTCTCAGAGTGAAACTCTCAGTGGCCCCAGATTCCAGCCAGAGGTGGAAGAACTGCACCCAGACCAATCCAGGTACAGAGAGACAGAACCGCTGCTGCTAATACTTCAATTTTTTGCTAAATGCAATTTGCACAACACAATTGCTAATCTTATGGGTCGGATCTGAGCTCTTGGATACATTGTAACTGTACAACATCAGAGCACCACTGCAGTCCAGTTTATACAATAAATATAGCTGTCAATACGTCCTGTTAGTTTCCATCTATATTTTGCATTTCCATGTTCTCATCTACAGCGGTCAGTCTAGATTTACTAAAGTTGGTGGCGGTCAGCAGGAGCTGGAAAAACTGAAGTCAGTTTACTTACAACCAAGCTATACCGTGTTCTGCACAATACGCCTTTTCAGGGCTAGTGCCTGTTGCATGTTATGTCTGTTGATTATTGCTGCCGATATTCAAATGAGTTTTTGTTTAGGAATTAAATAATCATGAAATGCAATCTATGTATTCTTTCAGTCTGTATAAGAGCGCAAACTTTAGCCTAAGTCAGCTGACCTCTCATGATGGATCAATAGAGCTGGATATAAAAACCAGGTGTAAAAATTTTCTGCTCTCCATATTCAGTCTTATAATTGTATCTTCTGTAAATGGAGCTCATAGACAAAAACAGGAATGATGAAATGAAGACCAAACATAGGGAGAGAGATGAAAGGTGCAGTCTTCTCTTTGAAAAATAAATAAATCCACATTTAACCAAACCTTCTGTGTTACTTGGTTAAAAACTTTGATGGAGAGAAGTTTGAAGAAGTACTTCTGTTTGTTTTGTGCTGTCATCTGGGCTATTTATACCAATTATATTTTTAAAAGAGCAGAGCCTTTGAAAGCAGCAGCAGACTTCATGCAAATTTACCAGTGTGTGTGTGTTTGTGTGTTTTTTAGATTTATATGAGGCCTGAGGTTTAAAATAGAGTAAATGAAGTATTGTTGTTTTTTCTTCTTTTATAAACCTTCAAAGTAAATAAAAAACAGGGAACAAAGGTTTCTTTCTTATTTTGGTTGGTCTTTAAATCTGCTGCAGTATGTGTGCGTGTGTGATGCTGTGCAACTCAGTTCTCTTTGATAAACTCTCTGTCTCTCTCTCTCTCAGATACTCCCCATCCCAGACATAAAGGGGAAAAGTGCATTGAAGACACCAAAACTTCAGAGAAAAAGTCAAGAGCTTTTCTCAGGTACTTGTGAAGCCATATCAACTTTATAATATTATCTGTATTATCTTCATAATTGTTTACAGTTCTGAGTTATTTCATCAGTGCTCAGTGACTTCCACAAAGCTTTTAAAAATTGACATTAAAATAGAAAATGGATTTAGTATATTATGTCAGAGCAATGTATTTGAGGTCATAACAACATGATCTTGTTGTAGTAGGCGTTACCACAACCAGCAGGGTGGCCAGCAGCCCTCTGTAGATGAGAACTTGGAGAGAAGAAACCATTACCTTGACCTGGCTGGAATAGAAAACTACACATCCCGCTTTGGAACAGGTAAAGTCATGATCCCAGCAAATAAAGAGATCCTGCAAGTCCATCAGTTAAAACTTTACAACAAAGTTGTTAACAATTAATGAATACATTATCCAGCATGAACTACAATACTTCAACAGCATTAATTAATCTTATGCCGCTTTTCCAGTGCATAGTACCCCACGGTTTGGGTCAGGTCAGCTTACTTTTGGGGTTCCAGGTAGAGGTCTTCACAGGTCCACTTAGATAGTATAATAATAGCGGCATTGGGTCTCGGGTAATTTAAAATGAATGTTTCTGCAGAACAGACCCGAAGACCCGAACTCTCTTGCGTCAATGTCCTTTTCAAACCTTTTACTCTGTTTGCCAAGAGCGCATGAGACATTGTGTGGGTTGCGGTGGGTAAATTTTTGTTGAGACACGTGTCAGTCAATTTTAAATGTACTTTTTTTGCGATTACCTTGGTGTCATCGTCAGATAACAAAGTAAAACAACAAAGCCAAATTTTTTGCGACACCAGCTGTCTGACTGCTGCGTGCAGGGCTGCAGACTGCACACACGTCGGTGCCATTTACATTCGGATCCTGTCGGGTTAAAAAATTGCCACCGGTTCGAGTCGGTTTGTCTCGGGTCGGGTCTTTCTTTAAAAAAAAACTTATTTATGCACGTCAGGTTTGGGTATAAAGTGATTCAGGTAATTTCAGGTCGGGTACATTTCTTTGGATCCGAGAAGACTTCTAGTTTCAAGCAAGCCGAGCTGATACCAAAACGTGATGCGAAAACACTGTAGATCACTGATTGGACAGAGAGAATCGTCACTGCCAGTGTTATCGCTATAATGTAAAGATTAGCTTTACCTTCGTGCTAGCTTGCGCTGTCTCGCGTAAACCTCTTGTCATCTGTGCTGTGCTGTAAGTTCCCAAACTCCCTTTTAGCGATGAAAAACATCCACAGGTTGAGAATCAGGAACACCATATCAGTTTTGTAGCGTTTGTGGCTGCATATTTGTGACACGCACATCGGCATATGCTTAAATGCAACTTAAATGAGGCTTAGTGTCGACTGAGACAGAGGTAGTGATAAATGTGATGTGCAAACATCTACTTGTGGTGGTCAATTTTTATTTTGTGGCAGACTGAGAAATAAATGAATGTTTGGGAATGTATAGCTTACCAACAACGCTCTCACTTGTATGATGTCACACCAGTAGACAGCAAAAAACATAATACTCCGTAGTGTAACTAAACTCGATGGAAACTTACAAAGCCAGAGTGAGGTGAGCTGACTAGACTTAAAACGTGGGGTACTATGCCATGGAAAAGCACCATAGGTTCATGTTAATTTCGATGTTTACTAATATATTTATAAAATCTAGCGTCGTAACTGTTAACATTAATTAATGCACCATGAACTAACATGAATAACTATATTGCCATTAATTAACCTTAACAAGAATTAATACATGCTGAAAAAACTATATTGTTCATTGTTTGTTCATGTTAGTTAATCCATTTACTATTGTTTACTAATACATCTTTATTGTAAAATGTTACCGGTAATTATTTAGAGTGACACAAAACGTTTCTCATAAAGACACACATTGGTTTTATACATTTATATACTCTTAAAATATCCAACTCAAATTTGATCTTTCTGTTTCCTCTAGCCGCTCCTGCCACAGAGCCTGCAAAACCCAATCACACCACCCGTTCATCCAATCAGACGCGTTCTCGCTCTCAGGAACCCGAGAACGGACACGTGTACCCCTCTTACCATCGCCGCTCACAGACCATCTCCATGGAGCCTCCTGCCATCTTAACCCGGCACACACATGCGCTCCACTCCCCCAAAACTAAACGCAACCAAACTGCCCAGGCCTCCGCCGGTCGGGTTATGAGAAGAGGAGCGCCCCCTCCCCCTGTGCTGTCTAACCAGACCCCTCCACACCAAAGCTCAGGACCCTATCGACGGCACAAACAGAGGCCTAAAGAAGGGCCGCACTGTCGGGCGCTGGGGTCAACTGTGACGTCCGGTCCTGTAGTGGAGAAAGAGCATGTGAAAGATCTGCCAAGCTTGGTGCTGTATGAAGGAGGACTGGCTCAGGTAGTCCAGCGGCACGAACATCACCATCATCATGAACATCATCATCACTACCATCACTTCTATCAGTCTTGAAGAGCTGATCTGCCCAATCACAAAGATACACGTAGGAAATGGACTTAATGGAAGTATCTTAAATCTTCTGGCATAGCCATGTTGGGGCTTAGAAGGACAGATGGCATCACGTTCATGCTACAATGGAAGACAATGTTTGTCTGAATATGTGTGTATTTGTATATAGAAGTGTGTATGAAGATTCTTTTTTTTCAGTCATATGTTTGGCAGCAGAGTCTTTCGACATATCTACATATTAAGTAAGGGCGCTCTCTCTCTCTTTCTATCTCTCTCTGTCTCTCTCTCTTTCTCAGCCCAATTGTTTTTAATTTTATTTTCATAGATTCACCTATTTTCCTCTTTTGGTGGAGTAAATGAAGAACTTCGATATATCAAACCACTTATGAAGGAATACAATTCTGTGTGTGTGTGTGTGTGTGTGTGTGTGTGTGTGTGTGTGTGTGTGTGTGTGTGTGTGTTGTGTTTGTGTTTGTGTTTGTGTTTGTGTTGTGTGTGTGTGTGTGTGTGTGTGTGTGTGTGTGTGTGTGTGTGTGTGTGTGTGTGTGTGTGTGTGTGTGTGTGTGTGTGTGTGTGTGTGTGTGTGTGTGTGTGTGTGTGTGTGTCTGCACATCTATGTGTGCCTAATGTGTCTTTTTACACTTATCCTGTGTTTATTCTCCACTGAAAGACCACTTGAAAAGCACTTCTTGTGCCATTGCATTTAAGACACTTTATCTTTGAAGAGCTTCTCACTGAGATCAACACCTTTAAAATGCAATACAGGACACATGTACATAAAGAGCCAGTAAGGATGCTCAAACAGTCCGGGAGCACGAGAACTAAACCGTTATATATGAAGAAATCAGAGCATCATAATCAGCTGCTACCTCTAGTATTATTATGATTATTTGTATTATTAACATAATTTTTATCATTCAGATTGTATTTTTATTTGTCTTTATTTTATTATGCCACCAGTCTGCATTGTTGTCAATATGTACTGGATTGAAATCCATTGTAAGCTTTATTACGGATATATTTTTATTCATTTTTTTCTATACATCTTTTTTCCTGTCTTTTAACTGTAAGCTAATTGCATTGTAAGACCACTAGGTATCAGAGTTTATAGCATAATTATGTGTATCATACAATATGGGATCTTAAGATAATCTTCTGCCGATTGTAGGAAAGTGTTTTGAAGTTTGTTAAAAAATAATTTATTTGAAAAAAGAAAAGTATTTCTATCTGGTTTATGGCGAGTCAAAATAGGTTTAATCATATGTTTTGAAAAGGTTGTATTGTATGACACGAAATTATACCTTTATAATGTATCTTGCATCTGTTTAACGGTGGTTTCAACATTTCCCTGTTATCAGTTTATCATAAGACAAGTTCTCATATTTTGCTTTGTAAACTGTAAACAATTAGTGTTGTCAAGGAAAGCTTTTAAGGAAAATATTTATTTCTCAGGTTCATTTTTGGATTACAGTATGATTTTACAAAAACAGTAAAGCAACTGGACTATAAAGAAATTTGCATTTTTCCAGAATCACCTTCTTTTTTAATCCAAGAATTTGTCTTCATATTAATTTAGGACACTGTAAAAAATATGAAAGTGCCTTTAGCTCTGTTTTGGTAAAAATGAGATAGCAAGGCAACACGTCTGGTTTATTTAAAGTTGACATGTTCATCGCAGCAGTTTTTAAACAGCATTTAAATAGTACATTATGAATCTATTTTAGCTTTGATAGAATCCAAGTCACCTAAAGGGAAAGAGTGGATGTGTGTGTATTTGTGTGTGTGTGTGGCAGCTGTCTCATTCCTTAGGGGCATGGTGACAGTATCGCCGCCAAGGAGTCTCCAGTCATCCCATAACTCACCAATACCCCACTGTCAGAGACTGAATGTGTGTGGATTTGAAACCAGCACTTTCAAACGTTATGAAACACATCAGCCCTCTTTCATACTCAGATGGTGAGCAGGTGTGCGTGTGTTAAAACTTAAGGTGTTTAAACACTCCAGATGTAAGTCACCCTATTACCATATACAGTATTTGGGGTATGACAGATGTTCTAAATCTCAGCAGCGTTTTTTTTTTTTTGCCATTTTTGCGTAACATACAAATTTATTGGTCCAAGTGTAAAGGTGTTAATAAATTATGATTGACCAGAACTAAGCTTACTAATTTGGGGGAGTATGAGTGGCTGATGTGTTTGCTCAGAATGGTGGAAATGTGAGACTATCGCACTACACTTCATGGTGGTCTCATCAACTAACTCGTAACTTAGTGACGCTCTCTTCGTCTCTGTTCCCAACGAATGAATGTGTGGTATGGAGGTTAACACCCCCACCCCGCCCATCCCTCTTATATTTTCACTCTCATTACAGCACAAGATATTATTTGCTGCTGACTTTTTATATGCACACAGTCGTGTGGACGTTACCCATACTCACTATTTTCTGACAAGATACTAAAACACTGTATTGCTGCTAAAAATAAATCAGTTCATGGCATCATAAAAAGTGAAGTTTAAACACTCCATATACCCGTGACTTGTATAACGATCCATAAATATTAATCTACGTTATTAATTTATATATTTTCTGCAGTTGTTGACCAAATTTCTTTTCAAATCACCACACTGTTAATGTTTCGATTGTTTAATCTGATAGGATCAGCTGTAGCCTGATGTAAATAAAATGTGAATGGACTGCTGTGGTGATATGTCAGTTTGTTAGATGAACTCTTTACTGTTTATCTGGATAATCAGCTATTTCGTATAGTGCCATTTGTACATGTAATATTTCTTTATTGCTTTAAGTGCTTTTGTTTAGTGACAGCAGAAAGTGTTTCATGGAGGTGCTTGTATATAAATAACATGTAGGTAGGATGTCATGTCACACCCAAACACTACAACAGATCATTTGTGACTTTTCTTAATGCTTTTTCTTGTTTTTGTTTAGTATAGACTGATGAAAATAATTGCTTTATTTATTTGATAGCAGACCTGTGCTAAGAGAAGATCTTTCATTAAAAGCTAAACTGTTGCTTGTTGAGTTTGCTTCTTATTTGGCTGTTTGTATCCATTTCTGATGGATAGAATGATTTTTGTGCATGTACCCTACATGCATGCTTTTGCTTTCGAGTGTACATGGATATAGGTATTTGCTCACATAGTTTTGCATACGTGTGTGCATCTCTCTTAATCTGAATTGCATGTTTTGCTCCGGTGCCTCAAATATTTCCCACAGCTGCACTCCAGTCCTACTGCACTTCAATGTGTCACAAATGCTTTAGTGAGAGCGTGGCACTGCATTCCGCTGTACTCACGCTCATGAAAATAAGAGTGGTGAAGTTCTCTCGTGCTTTTATAAAGTTACATTGAGAACAGATCTCTATTATTCCTGAATAATATTGAGAATCGAATGATGCAGTCAATTGTCCGACATTTGCCAATCATAACTTATAAGTTAGACTAAACATGTTAAGCTCAGATAAAGTGACATTACTTTAACTTTACATATACAAATAGAAAGTTTGCAATGGCTCACAAAAATATTGGTATTGAAAATTATTGTTTTTGAAGTATGATGTCACACTCAAAAGACATTTACTTTAAGTAAAAAACTTACTTAGTGAGAAAATTTAAGTTTAAAAATGTAAATTTTCATGCGTTACCAGTTGAAGTATTTTTTATGTTGATCCAACTTTACTTTTTACAGTTCATAAACGTTGCGGGGGGTCAGTTTTCCTTGAATTTTGAGATTATTTGTCAATCAATATTATAAATTACCTAGTAAGTTTGCACTTCTCCATGCACAATATTATTTAAATCCTGAAAAAAAGGATAAAACAGAAAATGTTTTATTGTATTGTATTAGCTTCACCAAAAGTACACAAACACTGAACATCTTTGCTCTTTCCAAGCCATTTTCTTCTCTGAGCACTCTTTCTTCTCAAAGAACACAAAACTTTTTACAAATATTTACACACATACACATATAAAAGGTGACACAATGTTTATACTGGTTTCTGGATTTGTATAATGAGGAAGATGCTGTTGGTGGGGGGGGTAGTGTAGGTGGAGAAGAGCCGTATCTCAGTGTCACAAATACACAGACAGAGAGCGAACGTATGATGCTATTGACTCAATCCTGAGTGAGGAGGCTGCTTCCAGATGTGTGGAGTGTGCTTTGTCTCCTGTAGATAGACACAGGGCTTTGAAGTGCGGATTGGCCCAGTGGGGTGCTAGCTTCTATTGAGAGGAGATGCTAAACACAGAGGATGTGAGGGACACGCGACTGCGCTCGGCACTATTACCAATACAGGAGCAAAGAGGTGAAAACGCAAATCCAATGATAATGTACATCTGTTCCAGAGTATTTAGAGGCTTTGAACGTTTTCTTTTTTTTGGAGGATAAGTAGAGCCCTTTTTTCTTATAGTATCTCACAACTTCAAAGCAGATTCTCAGGATAATGCAAATGATTGGAATGTAGCATTTTCTGCAGGCTTGATAGCATGAAAAGAAGAAAAAAGAGAGCAGAAAAGGGAATTAAAGCTAAATATAGCTGCATTCAGCGATTCTGGGGCCAAGCCCCTTATGGCCATTTTTGACATTTGAATTTCAACTTTTTAAACATTGCACAATTCCCATAGTTAAACACTTGCTACACAGTGAATTACTAGAAAACCTTCAAAGCTTTAGCCATTTGAATACAGCATGCCACTTGTACACAGAGTGGGGGAAAATTTGAAAATGTCAAAGTATGCGTGGGCAAAAGTAGCAAAATATGCGAGTGGCAAAATTTGCGAATGGCAAAATATGCGCATATGCGAGTGGCAAAATTGGCGAGTGGCAAGTGGGAGAAAATTTGAGAATGTCAAAGTATGCGAGTATTCTCAAATTTTCCCCCACTCGCCACTCGCCAATTTTGCCACTCGCATATTTTGCTACTTTTGCCACTCGCATACTTTGATATTCTCAAATTTTCTCCCACTTGCCACTCACCAATTTTGCCACTCGCATATGCGCATATTTTGACATTCGCAAATTTTGCCACTCGCATATTTTGCTACTTTTGCCACTCGCATACTTTGACATTCTCACATTTTCCCCCACTTGCCACTCGCATATGCGCATATTTTGCCATTCGCAAATTTTGCCACTCACATAATTTGCTACTTTTGCCACTCGCATACTTTGATATTTTCAAATTTTCTCCCACTTGCCACTCGCCAATTTTGCCACTCGCATATGCGCATATTTTGACATTCGCAAAATTTGCTACTTTTGCCCACGCATACTTTGACATTCTCAAATTTTCCCCCACTCGCCACTCGCCAATTTTGCCACTCGCATATGCGCATATTTGCCATTCGCAAATTTTGCCACTCACATATTTTGCTACTTTTGCCACTCGCATACTTTGACATTCTCAAATTTTCCCCATCTCGCCACTTGCCAATTTTGCCACTCGCATATTTTGCTACTTTTGCCACTCGCATATTTTGACATTTTCAATTTTTCCCCCACTCGCCAACTTTGCCACTTGCATATGCGCATATTTTGCTACTTTTGCCACTGGCATACTTTGATATTCTCAAATTTTCTCCCACTTGCCACTCGCCAATTTTGCCACTCGCATAAGCGCATATTTTGACATTCGCAAATTTTGCCACTCGCTTATTTTGCTACTTTTGCCACTCGCATACTTTGACATTCTCACATTTTCCCCCACTTGCCACTCGCATATGCGCATATTTTGCCATTCGCAAATTTTGCCACTCGCATATTTTGCTACTTTTGCCCACGCATACTTTGACATTCTCAAATTTCCCCCACTCGCCACTCGCCAATTTTGCCCCTCGCATATGCGCATATTTTGCCATTCGCAAATATTGCCACTCGCATATTTTGCTACTTTTGCCCACGCATACTTTGACATTCTCAAATTTCCCCCACTCGCCACTCGCATATGGGCATATTTTGCCATTCGCAAATTTTGCCACTCGCTTATTTTGCTACTTTTGCCCACGCATACGTTGACATTCTCAAATTCTCCCCCACTCGCCACTGAGAAAATTTGAGAATGTCAAAGTATGCGAGTGGCAAAAGTAGCAAAATATGTGGGTGGCAAAATTTGCAAATTGCAAAATATGCACATATGCGAGTGGCAAAATTGGCGAGTGGGGTAAATTTGAGAATGTCAAAGTATGCGTGGGCAAAAGTAGCAAAATATGCGAGTGGCAAAATTTGCAAATGGCAAAATATGCGCATATGTGAGTGGCGAGTGGGGGAAAATTTGAGAATGTCAAAGTATGCGAGTGGCAAAAGTAGCAAAATATGCGAGTGGCAAAATTTGCTAATGGAATAATATGCGGATATGTGAGTGGCAAAATTGGCGAGTGGCAAGTGGGAGAAAATTTGAAAATATCAAAGTATGCGAGTGGCAAAAGTAGCAAAATATGCGAGTGGCAAAATTGGCGAGTGGGGGAAAATTTGAGAATGTCAAAGTATGCGAGTGGCAAAAGTAGCTAAATATGTGAGTGGCAATATTTGCGAATGGTAAAATATGCGCATATGCAAGGGGCAAAATTGGCGAGTGGCGAGTGGGGGAAAATTTGAGAATATCAAAGTATGCGTGGGCAAAAGTAGCAAAATATGCGAGTGGCAAAATTTGCGAATGGCAAAATATGCGCATATGCAAGTGGCGAGTGGGGGAAAATTTGAGAATGTCAAAGTATGCGAGTGGCAAAAGTAGCAAAATATGCGAGTTGCAAAATTTGCGAATGTCAAAATATGCGCATATGCGAGTGGCAAAATTGGCGAGTGGCAAGTGGGAGAAAATTTGAGAATATCAAAGTATGCAAGTGGCAAAAGTAGCAAAATATGCGCATATGCAAGTGGCAAAATTGGCGAGTGGCAAGTGGGGGAAAATTTGAGAATGTCAAAATATGCGAGTGGCAAAAGTAGCAAAATATGCGAGTGGCCAAGTTGGCGAGTTGGGGAAAATTTGAGAATGTCAAAGTATGTGATTGGCAAAAGTAGCAAAATATGTGAGTGGCAAAATTTGCGAATGTCAAAATATGCGCATATGCGAGTGGCAAAATTGGCGAGTGGCAAGTGGGAGAAAATTTGAAAATATCAAAGTATGCGAGTGGCAAAAGTAGCAAAATATGCGAGTGGCAAAATTGGCGAGTGGCGAGTGGGGGAAAATTTGAGAATGTCAAAGTATGCGAGGGGCAAAAGTAGCAAAATATGTGAGTGGCAAAATTTTGCAAATGGCAAAATATGCACATATGCGAGTGGCAAAATTGGCGAGTGAGAGAAAATTTGAGAATATCAAAGTATGCCAGTGGCAAAAGTAGCAAAATATGCGCATATGCAAGTGGCAAAGTTGGCGAGTGGCAAGTGGGGGATAAATTGAAAATGTCAAAATATGCGAGTGGCAAAAGTAGCAAAATATGCGAGTGGCAAAATTGGCGAGTGGCTAGATGGGTAAAATTTGAGAATGTCAAAGTATGCGAGTGGCAAAAGTAGCAAAATATGTGAGTGGCAAAATTTGCGAATGGCAAAATATGCGCATATGCGAGTGGCAAAATTGGCGAGTGGGGGAAAATTTGAGAATGTCAAAGTATGCGTGGGCAAAAGTAGCAAAATTTGCGAATGTCAAAATATGCGCATATGCGAGTGGCAAAATTGGCGAGTGGCAAGTGGGAGAAAATTTGAAAATATCAACGTATGCGAGTGGCAAAAGTAGCAAAATATGCGAGTGGCAAAATTTTCGAATGTCAAAATATGCGCATATGCGAGTGGCAAAATTGGTGAGTGTCAAGTGGGAGAAAATTTGAGAATATCAAAGCATGCGAGTGGCAAAAGTAGCAAAATATGCGAGTGGCAAAATTGGCGAGTGGCAAGTGGGAGAGAATTTGAAAATATCAAAGTATGTGAGTGGCAAAAGTAGCAAATATGCGAGTGGCAAAATTTGCGAATGTCAAAATATGCGCATATGTGAGTGGCAAAATTGGTGAGTGGCAAGTGGGAGAAAATTTGAGAATATCAAAGTATGCGAGTGGCAAAAGTAGCAAAATATACGAGTGGCAAAATTGGCGAGTGGCGAGTGGGGGGAAATTTGAGAATGTCAAAGTATGCGAGTGGCAAAAGTAGCAAAATATGTGAGTGGCAAAATTGGCGAATGGCAAAATATGCGAATATGCGAGTGGCAAAATTGGCGAGTGGGGGAGAATTTGAGAATGTCAACGTATGGGTGGGCAAAAGTAGCAAAATATGCGAGTGGCAAAATTTGCGAATGTCAAAATATGCGCATATACGAGTGGCAAAATTGGCGAGTGGCAAGTGGGAGAAAATTTGAGAATATCAAAGTATGCAAGTGGCAAAAGTAGCAAAATATGCGCATATGCAAGTGGCAAAATTGGCGAGTGGCAAGTGGGGGAAAATTTGAGAATGTCAAAATATGCGAGTGGCAAAAGTAGCAAAATATGCGAGTGGCAAAATTGGCGAGTGGCGAGTGGGGGAAAATTTGAGAATGTCAAAGTATGCGAGTGGCAAAAGTAGCATAATATGCGAGTGGCAAAATTTGAGAATGGCAAAATATGCGCATATGCAAGTGGCGAGTGAAGGAAAATTTGAGAATGTCAAAGTATGCGAGTGGCAAAAGTAGCAAAATATGTGAGTGGCAAAATATGCACATATGCAAGTGGCAAAATTGGCGAGTGGCGAGTGCGGGAAAATTTGAGAATGTCAAAGTATGCGAGTGGCAAAAGTAGCATAATATGCGAGTGGCAAAATTTGCGAATGTCAAAATATGCACATATCCGAGTGGCAAAACTGGTGAGTTGCAAGTGGAAGAAAATTTGAAATTATCAAAGTATGCGAGTGGCAAAAGTAGCAAAATATGCGAGTGGCAAAATTGGCAAGTGGCGAGTGGGGGAAAATTTGAGAATGTCAAAGTATGCGAGTGGCAAAAGTAGCAAAATATGCGAGTGGCAAAATGTGCAAATGGCAAAATATGCGCATATGCAAGTGGCAAAATTGGCGATTGGCGAGTGAAGGAAAATTTGAGAATGTCAAAGTATGCGAGTGGCAAAAGTAGCAAAATATGTGAGTGGCAAAATTGGCGAATGGCAAAATATGCACATATGCAAGTGGCAAAATTGGCGAGTGGCGAGTGGGGGAAAATTTGAGAATGTCAAAGTATGCGAGTGGCAAAAGTAGCAAAATATGCAAGTGGCAAAATTTGCGAATGTCAAAATATGCACATTTAAGAGTGTCAAAATTGGCGCGTGGCAAGTGGGAGAAAATTTGAGAATGTCAAAGTTTGCGAGTGGCAAAAGTATCAAAAATATGCGAGTGGAAAAATTTGCGAATGGCAAAATATGCGCACATGCAAGTGGCAAAATTGGCGAGTGGCAAGTGGGAGAAAATTTAAGAATATCAAAGTATGCGAGTGGCAAAAGTAGCAAAATATGCGCATATGCAAGTGTCAAATGTGGCGAGTGGGGGAAAATTTGAGAATGTCAAAATATGCGAGTCGCAAAATTGGCCAGTGGCGAGTGGGGGAAAATTTGAGAATATCAAAGTATGCGAGTGGCAAAAGTAGCAAAATATGCGAGTGGCAAAATTTGCGAGTGGCAAAATATGCGCATATGCGAGTGGCAAAATTTCCAAGTGAGGGATAATTTGAGAATGTCAAAATATGCGAGTGCAAAAGTAGCAAAATATGCGAGTGCAAAATATGCGCATATGCAAGTGTCAAATGTGGCGAGTGGGGGAAAATTTTTAGAATGTCAAAGTATGCGAATGGCAAAAGTAGGAAAATTTGCGAGTGGCAAAATTTGTGAGTGGCGAGTGGGGGAAAATTTGAGAATGTCAAAGTATGCGAGTGGCAAAAGTAGCAAAATATGCGAGTGGCAAAATTTGCGAGTGGCAGGTGGGGGAAAATTTGAGAGTGTCAAAGTATGCGAGTGGCAAAAGTAGCAAAATATGCGATTGGCAAAATTTGCGAATGGCATAATATGCGCATATGCGAGTGGCAAAATTGGCGAGTGGGGGAAAATTTGAGAATGTCAAAGTATGCGAGTGCAAAAGTAGCAAAATATGCGAGTGGGAAAATTTGCGAATGGCAAAATATCTGCATATGCAAGTGGCAAAATTGGCGAGTGGCGAGTGGGGGAAAATTTGAGAATGTCAAAGTATGCGAGGGGCAAAAGTAGCAACATATGCGAGTGGCAAAATTTGCAAATTGCAATATATGCGCATATGCGAGTGGCAAAATTGGCGAGTGGGGGAAAATTTGAGAATGTCAAAGTATGCGAGTGGCAAAAGTAGCAAAATTTGCGAATTGCAAAATTTACGAATGGCAAAATATGCGCATATGCAAAATTTGCCATTGGCACAATATGCACATATGCGAGTGGCAAAATTGGCGAGTGGGGGAAAATTTGAGAATGTCAAAGTTTGCGAGTGGCAAAAGTAGCAAAATATGCGAGTGGCAAAATTTGCGAGTGGCGAGTGTGGGAAAATTTGAGAATGTCAAAGTATGCAAGTGGCAAAAGTAGCAAAATATGCGAGTGGCAAAATATGCGCATATGCGAGTGGCAAAATTGGTGAATGGTGGAAAATTTGAGAATGTCAAGAAAGGCGAGTGCAAAAGTAGCAAAATATGCGAAATGCAAAATTTGCGAATGGCAAAATATGCACATATGCAAGTGGCAAAATTGGCGAGTTGCGAGTGGGGGAAAATTTGAGAATGTCAAAGTATGCGAGTGGTAAAAGTAGTAAAATATGCGAGTGGCAAAATTTGCGAATGGCAAAATATGCGCATATGCAAGTGGCAAAATTGGCGAGTTGCGAGTGGGGGAAAATTTGAGAATTTTAAATTATGTGAGGGACAAAAGTAGCAAAATATGCGAGTGGCAAAATTTGCGAATGGCAAAGTAACCACATATGCAAGTGGCAAAATTGGCGAGTGGCGAGTGGGGGAAAAATATAAATTAAGATGCAAACATCTACAACTTGGCAATGTTTGAAATCTATTGGTACCGAATTTAAAAGCTACACATCCAAACTATTTTAAACATTGCCACGTTGTAGTTGTTTTCATCTTAATTTATATGTGATTTAACAAACGTAGACTCTCTTGTTTTGTGGTGTTTCATCGCATCGTTGCTGTTACATACAACAGCCTCTCCACTTTATGTTAAACGTTTACTAAATAAAAACCTAATAAATCTTTATTATTTTGCAGACTTTGTTATGTACATCGTGCTATTGGTGGTGTTACAAGTTACAGATTCACACATATTGCTATCCTCGTTGTTTCGCTGTGAAAGATTTAGCAAGTAAATCTAAAACACGCTTTGCATTGTTGTTTTAAACAACTAGTACTACCTTTAAGAGTTTGACAAAATGTTACATAAACTATAGAAATGAAACCGCCTGTGTTCATAAAAACAATCACAGACGTATGTTGTCACTTACAAAGAAAACAAGACGAATGATGAAAACATAATATTGTCTGAGCAGATACAACTAAGAACATCTGATGAGTTTACAAAATCTCAGACATAAATTGACACTTGTGAAGAAAGCTATGAACAAAGTATTAAAAGACAAAGATATGAAGACTGCCTAAGTTTGAAAAGAAAACGTTTGCCTAAGAAAAATACAACTAGGAGCATCTGATGATATTACAAAATCTCAGACATAAGATGTCACTAACTAAGAATACTATGAGCAATGTATGAAAAAGACAAACGTATAAAGACTGCCTAAGTTTGTTTCAGAAAATACACAGGTATGAACATCTGATGAATTTACAAAAATCTCAGACATGAGTTGACACTAGCGAAGAAAAAACTTTGAACAAATGTATGAAAAGACAAAAGTATGAAAAATGCCCAAGTATGAAAAAGAAAACGTCTGCCTAAGAAAAATCTCAGACACAAGTTGACACTAGCAAAGAAAACTATGAACAAATGTATGAAAAGACAAAGGTATGAAGACTGCCTAGGTTTGAAAATCAAAAGTTTGTTTAAAAAAATACACAGGTAAGAACATCTGATGAATTTACAAAAATCTCAGACATGAGTTGACACTAGTGAAAAAAAAAACTTTGAACAAATGTATGAAAAGACAAAAGTATGAAGAATGCCTAAGTATGAAAAAGAAAATGTCTGCCTAAGAAAAATACACTCGAGAACATCTGGTGAATTTACAAAAATCTCAGACACATGTTCAATTTTTCAATTCAATTCAATTTTATTTATATAGCGCTTTTCACAATTTGGTAATTGTATCAAAGCAGCTTTACATAATAGATGTAGTGAAAAGCACAGAAAATCGACAGATAGCATAACATAATACACGATAGCACAAGCAGCTAAATTTGCTGCGGCTATAAATCAACATTATAAGCAAACGTATAACTAATGTAACGTATAGAAGTTAAGCCCAAAAAGGCTGCCTCCCCGGGTTGAAAAACCCCCTAGGAGAAAAAAACCCCCGGAATTTTAGCCGGGGAAGTAAAAAAAAGTCCTAGGAGGAAAAAACCCTTGGGAGATATATATATATACACATTGAAACGGAAGGAGATTAAGCGGGTTCTGCCGGTGGTCTTTGGTCAGGCATCAGCTGGACATCACGTTGAAGAACAGACAGTAGATCAGAGGTGTGCCGACTTTCACATTTACCGGAACTGGATCTGGATCTGTTTGTCTTATTGTCCTCGGGATTGAGGACGAGACAGGGAGAGAGAAACAAAATCTTATTAGCGTAGGGGCCGTTCACATAAAAAGCAAGTGTCACACAGTAATGTGGTTTTAGTCAGCTCGGTTCCGGGCAGGCTAACTATTGCTGGTTAAGTGTATTACATATATTTGATGATTTTAGAAACAGAAACAGAACTCGTTTGACTAAGGCCAGAGGCCCCACTGCCGTCGTTAATACTAACGTACAGTGGCAAGCGGTTCTGTATGACATACTATTTTTAAGGCCATGGGAAAAGGCCAAAATTGCAAACCGACCATATTTGGCAATTAAGACTCAATCGACAACCAATGCAAAGTTTCAGCATATTACTAAAGAGTATTAATGACATTTACCATGTTTTGGAATGTTGACGAAAAAAAAGGTTTTAGTTTATTCATTAATTTATTTATTTATTAGGTTGTACAAGCTAGCTATTGGGAGATAAGTGTATTACATATATTTGATGATTTTAGAAACAGAAACAGAACTCGTTTGACTAAGGCCAGAGGCCCCACTGCCGTCGTTAATACTAACGTACAGTGGCAAACGGTTCTGTATGACATACTATTTTTAAGGCCATGGGAAAAAGGCCAAAATTGTGAACCGACCATATTTGGCAATTAAGACTCAATCGTCAACCAATTCAAAGTTTCAGTATATTACTAAAGAGTATTAATGACATTTACCATGCTTTGGAGTGTTGACGAAAAAAAGGTTTTAATTTATTCATTAATTTATTTATTTATTAGGTTGTACAAGCTAGCTATTGGGAGATAAGTAATATTGCTAAAACAAACTATGCGAATGCCTTGTTAAAGAGAAAAGTTTTAAGTCTAGATTTAAAGTTATCTACTGTCTTTGATTTTCGGACATCGGTTGGTAAATCATTCCATAGCTTAGGGGCTAAGTAGGAAAAGGATCTGCCACCTTTAAGCCGAAAGTATACTCGGGACGTCCGCGTATGCGCGCCGTCCGCATGACGTCATTTTCGTCATCAGGAGGGTGCGCGGACGGCCGCGCGGACCGTCCGTGTGCAGCCCAAAATTTGAGACCGCGCGGACAGTGCGCGTACAGTCCGCGTACGACAGCGCATGCGCGTGAAAATATTTAGACAGGACACTCCACTATAAACAATTATACAAAGGAAATAAACAGCATTTGCACACACACTATTGTTTTTCTTCTTTAACTTTTACTTCTTCCAAGAACAGAAAGCTCTGGAGCATGTTTGTTTGATTCCTGTTCTTTGTTGTCTTCTTGTTTGTTCTAAACTGTGTTTGCAATGGTGGATCAGTTACTTTTCTTCACCTATCCTAATGTTTTAATGTACTCTAAATGTCACCAAATCAGTGCTGCCCTGACAGCCTGTTAGACTAATAATTTGAATAAGAAATCATTTGTATTGCGTATAGTGTCGAACACGGCCATCCGCGTGTAGCCGCGGGGACTATACCCGGAAAGCTGCGCGGACGCGTGTGCGCGCGAGCCGGACGCGGACGCGGAAAAAAGTATACCCGGCCCTTTAGACACTTTTGATATTTTAGGGATAATTAAGAGGCCCGAATTTTGTGACCGCAATGCACGTGATGGATTGTACTCTGATAATAATTCTTTAAGATATGAGGGTGCTAGGCCATTTAAGGCTTTGTAGGTGATTAGTAATATTTTAAATTGTATACGATATTTAACTGGTAGCCAGTGTAAAGATGCCAGAATTGGGCTTATGCGGTCATACTTCTTAGATCGAGCAAGAACTCTTGCAGAAGCGTTTTGAACTAGCTGAAGCTTGTTTACCTGATTTGCATGGCATCCTCCGAGTAACGAGTTACAATAGTCTATTCTAGAGGTCATAAAAGCGTGGATAAGCTTCTCTGCATCTGATGCAGACAACATATGGCGTATTTTTGAGATATTTCTAAGGTGGAAGAATGCTGTGCGGCAGACATTGGAGATATGGCTGTCGAAGGATAAATTTCTGTCGAACATCACACCTAAATTCTTAACCGTGGAGGTTGGCACCACAGTGCAGCCATCTATGGGCAACTTGTAGTCTGTTATATTATATTTGTAGCGATTCGGTTCGATAACAAGTATCTCTGTCTTATTGGAGTTTAGCATAAGAAAGTTATGTGCCATCCAGTCACTTATATCGCTGATGCAGTCTGATAGCTTAGAAAAATTGTGTTTCGCTAGGATGTGAGGAGATGTAAAGCTGTGTGTCACCTGCGTAGCAGTGAAACTGTATGTTATGATTCCTGATAATATCTCCCAGAGGTAACATATATAACGAGAACAGGATAGGACCTAAAACTGATCCCTGCGGTACGCCGTATTTAACCAGGGAGTGATGTGACTCCTCCTCATTTACATAAACAAAGTGATAGCGATTGGTTAGATATGATCTGAACCAGGCTAGCGCTTGACCACTGATGCCAACATAGTTTTCTAGCCTATTAAGTAAGATTGTGTGATCTATTGTGTCAAAGGCTGCACTAAGGTCTAATAATATAAGGAGTGATATTTCGCCACGATCGGATGTTAATAGGAGGTCATTTGTAACTCTAAGCAGTGCTGTCTCTGTGCTATGGTGGGGCCTGAATCCTGATTGGAACTTTTCATACGTACTATTATTTGCTAAGAATGTACGTAGCTGGCTTGCCATTACTTTTTCTAATATTTTGGAAAGAAAAGGGAGATTTGAGATTGGTCTAAAGTTATTTAGATCTCCCTGGTCAAGGTTTGTTTTTTTAATGAGCGGTCTAATAACTGCTAGTTTGAAAGCTGTTGGAACGTAGCCTAATTCTAGTGATGAGTTAAATACTTTTATTACTGGGTTAGACACTACAGGGAATACCTCTTTGAGTAATTTTGTGGGAACAGGGTCCAATATACAGGATGATGATTTGGATGACGCTACTAATTTAGATAGCTCTTCTATTGTAGTAGGTTTAAATGACTCAAGATGTTCGTATGGTAAGCTAGTGTTAAATATATTACTGGGTAGAGTGGTGGCTGCTTGGGTACCTACAATGTTTTCCCTAATAATCATAATTTTCTTAGTAAAGAAGTTCATGAAGTCGTTACTATTGTGTGGGAGTTTATTAGTGGGTTCTGTTTGTTCTTTATTTCTAGTCAGTTTCGCAATTGTGCTAAAGAGGAAGCGAGGGTTATTATGATTTTCTTTAATAAGATTGCTGAGATACGTAGATCTGGCAATTTTTATAGCCTGTCTGTAGTGTTTAACACTCTCTTTCCATGCTGCACGCCATACCTCTAACTTTGTGCTTCTATAGTTTCTTTCCATTTTTCTAGCAGCCTTTTTAAGGGCTGTATGATGGTCGTACCATGGAGCTGGCGTTTTTTCTTTGATTCTCTTTTTTCGAATTGGAGCTACGGCATCCAATGTGTTAGAACAAATACTGTTCAGGTTTTCTATTACAATATCTAGATCTTCAGGATTATCTATGAAGGTATATTTGGTGCAAAACAACTGCACACCTGTGACAGTGGAATTTGTATTTGTAGAGATAATCCACACATGTGTATCAGTAAATTTGAAGTCACAGATGAAGAGTTGCAAACTTGTAGATTTTTTTTCTTTCCCTCAAATACAACACAACAGTTACACATTCACAAATCCTTCAGTGCAGCTGCACAAATCCCATTTTACAAATCACAGATTAAGAAACTCACAAGCTCACGTTTTTTGCTACAATTGCTGCAGTAAATATGGTGCATAACCCATTTGAACGCCTGCATCAAAATATGTGAAGTCACACACAAATTTTGTACATTCGCAAATCAGTTTGTGCATCTGTGCGATGAGAGTTGCATGTGCGTACAATTTGTTTTTCACAAATATTTTTTAATTTTTTAAATATTTTCTAGCACAAACACAAGTACAGATGTAACCTACTGTAGATTAAAATACAATTTGTTTATTTGTGTTATGTTTATATGTTTATTTCTGCCTTACTGTAAGTGGTAATGAATCATATTTGTTATATATATTGTATCCAATGAGCTGTTATGTGTAATTTGATGGACTTGGAAAATGACCAATCAGAGTGAAAGTGGGAGGTTTTCAAGGGAAAAATAAAGTTTGTTGTTTTTGAATATAGAGCGGGGGAAAAAAAAGGAGCTCTTCAGATAGACGGAGACAGAGATCGGTTGGTCGATGACTAATAACAACTATTAGGAGTAAACATATATCCAGAACTGTTCTTACTTCTCCGTTCGGTTTATAGTATGACAGTTTTCTTGTAGTTTTGTGGTTTGGGACTGTTTACGAAGTCGGCGCAGAGGTCAGCGGGCGCCATGTTGTGGTAACAGTTCTGCACACGCTGATAACGACACGGACATCACCTGATGGGAAAACACCCGACCCATCGGCAGCCGAAGCATCCATGTGCAATATTCCTTAAAAATATTTCCAGGAAAGAGTCTGGCAACGTCTCCACCATCAAGGTTTATCAGCCGTCCTTCATTTTCGTGTGATCTGCAAGCTCGTCGTGTTGGTGGATTCGCCCGTGCGTAACCGCGAGGACTCGCGGCCTGGCAGTGTTGAGCACCCTGGGTCTGTATCGGAGGATTTTTCCGGCCATATTGCGTGGAGGTTGTGAGTACTAACTTCAAGTGATTTATATACACTCGGGTTTTCAGCGTATTTCAATGTGCACCAACGTAAAGGGCCCCAACGTAAATCCAAGCGCTTGGTATAGAGACATTTGAATGTCGAACTGGAAAATGTAAATTAATCTGGGTAATGTTTTATTAACCTGTGTGTTTCAGACATTTGTAATTTTAGGTTTACATTTTGTTTCATTGCAGAGTTTAAATCCGTTTGAAAGCGGAGTTAGAGTTACATGTAAAAGGGCATTGTTTACATTTCTAGATTGTTCTATTGAGTCATTTACCTACTCGGCTCCTTCGAACTGAATCGAATTCTCGGTCAGTTTTTCCCAATAGAGAATCGTCACGGTATTTGAACAAGATTTGCATGTGGGCAGAGCTTGTGGTCGTGTTATATTGAAAGTTTAAAAAAAGGAAAGTATTAGAGAGTACTTTTCTTTGTTTTGTTTTGTTTTGTTTTGTTTTGTTTTGTTTGATAACCATTTAATTTGTGGACATTTGAGAATGTAAACAAATAAACCGGTGTTTCATCTTTTCTAATTACCTTGTTGTAGAAATTATTTAAGGAAATAAGTCTACCCAGAGACACTTAGTTCAACTTTATTGATTTTATTAAGAGATGTAGTGTATTACAAATTCTTGTGTGTACAGATCTCTTAATTGGAGGCACCGCGTCACTTATAATTTCTGCTTGTATACTAAAGGAGAAAATTCAGCAAGAATTCAACATTCAAGCAGCTGAGGGCACAGGACGTACTGTTTCATTTATTAATAGCGCCATTGTGTCTTACTATAGGGTTACACATAAATACAACTGCTTGAATCTGCTGTTACGAGTTACGAGTTACGAATCTCAGAATTCTGACTTTAATCTCAGAATTCTGACTTTAATCTCAGAATTCTGAGTTTAAAGTCAGAATTCTGAGTTTAAAGTCAGAATTCTGAGATTAAAGTCAGAATTCTGAGATTAAAGTCAGAATTCTGAGTTTAAAGTCAGAATTCTGAGAATAAAGTCAGAATTCTGAGAATAAAGTCAGAATTCTGACTTTAAACTCAGAATTCTGACTTTAAACTCAGAATTCTGACTTTTTTCTCAGAATTCTGACTTTAATCTCAGAATTCTGACTTTATTCTCAGAATTCTGACTTTAAAAGATTAAAGTCAGAATTCTGAGATTAAAGGGACCATTTAACATGTCCGCCCAAAAAAAAAATCAATTCATACTCCACACGCCAAACAGACGGGGGCAGTATACCTCCAGAAAAGTGAGTTGGTCTATTTTAATTTACTAGCTGCAAATTCAGCAGCATATATCAAGTTTGATTTACATTAGCAACTAAGTTATCATTAGTCACAAAAAAAACATTCGGTCTCATTAAAATTGCAATGTTTTCCGCTACGTTTCGTGCGTCCATTATAATCGAAGACATTTCAAGCTTCTTAGCTAATGTTACATTTTAGCATCAGCTTGGTAGATAACGGGTGAAAACCGGATCGGATCCGTGGGTAGAGCTAACTATTAAACGTTAACAGCTAAGGATGCGCAATAATTTGCATGTGATAGTCATTGCGCTTCTCGTCAGTGAAGCCGGTTTATTGATTAAAAGTTAATCGCCATCAGCTGCTTTCAGATGGAGCCATATTTACTGCACAAAGCCATAGTTCATGTACAAGCTGAGCATAGGTTATGGCAATGCCTATTATAAGTGAACTTCTAGCGAAATACTAACAGCATCTTACTTACCAATCGAAAAGAAATGTTGTCATTTCGGAGTCGAACCTCATTTCTTTCATGTCCATTAGTTGTCTCCAGCGATGAAAAGCAGTGCCAGTATTTACTCTGGATCGGTTACTTCATTTATCATATTTTATTTGTGATTCCGAGCGTGTTGTTCCCTGCAGCAAATGTTTGTGGTAGTGGTAAATGTCTCTTGCTTTAGCCATTCTTCCGCTCTCTTCTCTGAACTGAAATACGTCCGAAACCCCTATTGCAAGGCAGGAAGGCATCAAAGCATGTCCGAATCCATGGCTGTCCGAATTGCATTTCTCTGAGCTGCCTTCATGCCTCTTAAGTCAACAAGTCAGCTGCCTATAGTTTTCGGATGCAGCGGTAGTAGTAGAGGGCTGAACTCCCACACAAGCGACTTATTCGTGTATTGCAGTTTGGCTGGCGGTTATGTGCGTGGCCCGTATACCACCTCCCATGGTCGAAACTGGTATTACAACACCAGTCGGGCTGTAGCTAGTAATTTAGCATGCTAATTCAGATTGATATTTCTGCAGCACTATACCTTGTCATTTTTTTAATGATATCTTTGCCCTTATTTCTTCTCATTCTTTTGATGCGTGTAACTAATTTTTAAAAATCTTTTACCTCAATTATTACAAATGGCACCTTTAAAGTCAGAATTCTGAGAATAAAGTCAGAATTCAAAAAAAATTTTCACCAGTGGCCCTAATCCTCTTCCGTAGTGTCCAGATAGGAATTGACAGGGTATTTCCATCTAGAAGGTGAGGTGAGTTGGACCAATTTTTACTCAGCCTTTTAGGTATATTAAATGCAAACATTGGCCACACATGGTTTAAAAGTAGATTTTAATTTGGGTTGTTTTTATAGGTATTATGATATTAAAAATGAATGGGACTTACATCATTTGGTATCTTATTTATATGTAGGCCTATGTGTGTATTTGCTGCTTGTATTTTTTAATCTACTTATATTGATGGTTTGAGATTTAAGGAACTTATATTTTGTTTACTAATGAATCATTGGAATATTGTATGTAATTACCTTCATCTGTGTATAATTAGCACTCCCATTTGTATTGTTCTTCACTTGGTGAAAATAATACCTTGATAAAGGCAATTTACATTGCTGAAACAATGGTGGTAATTAAGAAAATCTGCTTCAGTGAGTGTCGGGCGCCACCTGGTGGGCAGTGCTAAACAGTGCTCGCCATAGCCTACAGGTATACAAATCACTTTTGCACCATTTATCTCGAGATATTTGGTGCAAAACAGAGAGCACACGAAAAAGAGTGTTTGAAACTCGTAGCAGCAGATTCAAGCAGTTGTATTTATGTACTTGTGTTTGTGCTAGAAAATTTTTAAAAAATTAAAAAATATTTGTGAAAAAAACAATTGTACACACATGCAACTCTCATCGCACAGATGCACAAACTGATTTGCGAATGTACAAAATTTGTGTGTGACTTCACATATTTTGATGCAGGTGTTCAAGTGGGTTATGCACCATATTTACTGCAGCAATTGTAGCAAAAAACGTGAGCTTGTGAGTTTCTTAATCTGTGATTTGTAAAATGGGATTTGTGCAGCTGCACTGAAGGATTTGTGAATGTGTAACTGTTGTGTTGTATTTGAGGGAAATAAAAAAATCTACAAGTTTGCAACTCTTCATCTGTGACTTCAAATTTACTGATACACATGTGTGGATTATCTCTACAAATACAAATTCCACTGTCACAGGTGTGCAGTTGTTTTGCACCAAATATACCTTCATAATTATCTGCTACATGTTTCATTTGGGACAGGTCTGGAAGAGTGCTAATAAAGTTATCTTTAGTGGTAGAAATTATTGTTCTGGCTAGTCGGTAGCATATTGTGGATCGAGTGATCCTATCTAGAAGTACCGTGTATGAGACAAGGCAATGGTCTGAAACTGCATCGCTCTAAGGTGATATCTCGATTTCATTAATATTGAGCCCGAGTGACAGAATTAAGTCTAATGTGTGCCTACGAGTATGCGTGGGCCCTGTCACGTTTTGTCTAATATCGAGAGAATTTAGAATATCTATAAACGCTAATCCTAATGTATCTGTTGGCTTATCAACGTGTATATTAAAGTCACCAACGATAAGAGCTTTATCTACAGTGACTACGAGGTCAGACAGGAAATTTGATATTTCTTTAAGAAAATCTGCATCAGGGGCGTCGCTAGACCCCTTTTACTGGGGCACGTGCCCCAGTGTAAATCTTTTGTGCCCCGGTTTAAATCTCAAGTTTGAATTTTAACAGTTAACTAGTGTATTCCTTTACAAAGACAATCGCGGCAAACGGATCTTTATGCAAAGTAGTTACCCAATTTCGGCTTGTAAAAGCGACGAAGCAGTCGCATTGACGCGTGCACGCACGTATCCATGGCCGCACGCGTTTGCGTTCACCGCGCACAACCGCATTCAAAAAGTGACGCCACGCGAGTGCTTATGAAAGCATAATGAAACTAAAGTAAGTTTCTAAATAATAATGCTAATATTATTTTGACTCGATCATTATTGGCTTCTGTAGATGTACATCAAAAAAAATTTGTGCAAAGCAGGGAATGGGAAGAAGAAATGAGAGATGATGAGTTTAAGGGAGTTAAGACAAACTACATCCTCACCCTGTCAGGTCTCAAACATTAGAGAAAAAATCTCAGGAAAACCTCTGTCAAGTCTATAGAATTGCATCGTTGTTGAGAAAATCAACACATCTTATACTGTTCTGTATTTTCAGATATGAAATTAATATTTAGTTTACTAATATTTAACTCTAGGACACAAAATTACATAACAGCAGTAACTATGACTGAGATTATTTAGTATAGCAGTCATAAAATGACTGGTTTCTTAAAATATTCTTGTAAAAATAAGTTAATAATCATTGCTATCATTGTATAATGTAGAAAATATTTCTCTGCTGTCATTATTTCCAAACATGTTATGCCATTTATGCCTCCAAACATGTTAATAATGTTAGGTATGGTGAAGATTACACTTGTATATTTGTATCTTTCGCAGTAACTGTTGCACTAGAATAGTGGGTTAAGCAAATGACATTGTATAGAAGTGTTGCACCCTTCTTGCACACAGCAGGCTTTCAAAAAAAGTCAGCAAAAAATTGGGGGCCTGTGCCCCAGTAGAGCTTTATGTCTAGCAACGCCCCTGATCTGCATGATGGCCCGGTGGTCTATAGATTGTAGCAAGGACAAAAGAGAGCTGTTTATGGTTACGATCAGTTATTTCCATATTTAATAGCATTATTTCAAATGAATTAAATTTAAGTTCAGATTTTTGGTTAACTTTAAAAATGTTGTTGTATATTGTAGCTACACCACCCCCTCTCCCCTTTAATCGCGGTTCATGTTTATAATAGTAGTCTTGTGGGGTGGATTCGTTTAAACTAATGTAATCGTCTGCTTTCTGTTAAAGAGAGTGCATCTAAGTTTTGGTCAGTAATTATTTCATTGACAATGGGTTCCTTATTGGTAAGCGATCTAATGTTAAGAAGGCCGCTATGTTGACACTAGCGAAGAAAACTATAAACAAAGTATGAAGAGACAAAGGTATGAAGACTGCCTAAGTTTGAAAAAGAAAAAGTTTGTTTCAGAAAATACACGGGTAAGAACATCTGATGAATTTACAAAAATCTCAGACATGATATGACACTAGCGAAGAAAAACTTTGAACAAATGTATGAAAAGAAAGGAAGCCAGAAAGGATCTGTCACTTCACACTCAGGAGGTCCAATAAATATCTGCCTTAAGCCCACGCTCCTCTAGCCCCAACGGGCTGTTCTCTCCTCACGACTCCTCTGGTTTGTAGTGGCTCCTGTCGACACAATCACATCACTCCTCTGCAAGCTTAAGTGTACACACACACACACACACACACACACAATGAAGGCAATGACTCACCCACGGCACTCCTCACACTTTTCGTGACTAAGGACGGAGCCAAAACTCAACCCGGGCTCGTCGTGTGGCTTGGCTGGGCATTGTTCTTAGCGGAGGGGGAAAAAGTGCTTAAAGGATGAACGCCGGACCTCCTGCGCTTACTCCTGATTATATTCCTCGGCTCGCCCACACTTCTCTCCACAGTGGGGCCGCAAATCTGTGCGCCAAACTCCACAACACACGTCAGGTAATATACCCTCTTCAGTATCACTGGCTATAATGTACAATGTTACTCACGTGCATTTACCAGTACTTCACGACACGGTGGCCTCCCAGTACTATTTCCCGGCTCACCCACGCTTCACTCCACAGTGGGGCCGCACCCTGAGTAGTAAACTCACAACACACGTCAGGTAAAGAAAGCTCCTTAATACTTCATAAACAACATCGGGGTACTCACACTATAGATGACACTCTGCTGTTCTGCTTTCCCGTTTAGCTCACCCACCGCTGTAACTCGTCCTCAACGAGGCCTTAAGTGAAGACTCTTCAATGTGGCTTTGAACAAAAGTATGAAAAGACAAAAGTATGAAGAATGCCTAAGTATGAAAAAGAAAACGTCTGCCTAAGAAAAATACACCCGAGAACATCTGGTGAATTTACAAAAATCTCAGACACAAGTTGACACTAGCGAAGAAAACTATGAACAAATGTATGAAAAGACAAAGGTATGAAGACTGCCTAAGTTTGAAAAGCAAAAGTTTGTTTCAGAATGTAAGAACATCTGATGAATTTACAAAAATCTCAGACATGAGTTGACACTAGCGATGAAAAACTTTGAACAAATGAAAAGACATGAAAAGACAAAAGTATGAAGAATGCCTAAGTATGAAAAAGAAAACGTCTGCCAAAGAAAAATACACACGAGAACATCTGGGGAATTTACAAAAATCTCAGACACAAGTTGACACTAGCGAAGAAAACTATGAACAAAGTATGAAAAAGCAAAAGTTTGTTTCAGAAAATACACGGGTAAGAACATCTGATGAATTTACAAAAAACTCAGACATGAGTTGCCACTAGCGAAGAAAAAACTTTGAACAAATGTATGAAAAGACAAAAGTAAATGCCTAAGTATGAAAAAGAAAACGTCTGCCTAAGAAAAATACACCCGAGAACATCTGGTGATTTACAAAAATCTCAGACATAAGTTGACACTAGCGAAGAAAAACTTTGAACAAATGTATGAAAAAGAGTTTGAAAAGAAAAGTTTGCCTAAGAAAAATACACAAAACTAGGAACATACAACCAACAAACCATAGGTAAAATATAATTTCATGTTTGCTTATTACGCAATGATAGATGTTAACCTAAGTTGAACCTAACCCCGCAGGCAGACCAAGGGCCTGCTCCGGTTCATAAAAATCCTGCCATTGATCATTTGGGACCCCCTACCACGTGATAACCACACACACACACACACACACACACACACACACACACACACACACACAAACGCACACACAAACGCGCACACACACACACACACACACACACACACACACACACACACACACACACACACACACACACACACACACACACACACACACACACACACACACACACACACACACACACACACACACACACACACACACACACACACACACACACACACACACACACACACACACACACACACACACACACACACACACACCCTACGCCACACCATACACGAACGCAACGCGGCACTGTTCATATGACATTAGATATAAGTTTACTCAGACACATCTAAAATGTTTGATTTTTTTTAAATGTTTAAATGTCTCAAACTTTAAAAAGTTTATTTATAAAACCACTGATATGTGTGTGCATGTGCTTATTGCCCTAAGCAATAACGTGTTTTAATCAGAGACTTGGTTATAGAATTCGCTAAATCTAAAATAAACCTTTATTTTGCCGGAGGGGACAGAATTACATTTATTAAGTTTATTTTAAAAACGGCAGATATGAACACGCCCCCGGTTTGTTCTCTGGGGGCCATTGCTTATACACGTACTGTATTTTTCATTAAATAAATTCATGGTGTTACAAACTTTTAGAACCTGAAGTGTTTGCCATAAAATAGGCGCAGGTGCACCACCTAAAATCTAAAATAAACCTTTTACTTTTTGTCAATGTGGGCTGAATTACATTTATTTTACCAACACAGAGTTTTAGAAGCAGAACGGTCCGCTGAACACCACCGCTGTTCAGACACTCTGGGGGGTGCTGGGTGATAACGGATGGTGAGAAGGAGGCACTCTCCTAAAAACTGTCTGTCCAGAAACTGAACGTCCAAAACATCAAACTTTTGGTAACACTTTATTTTACGACCTGTAAAGTACCGCGTAATTAAACCGAATTTACAGCGTACCTATTTGTAACAACAGAGTACCTCTACAGTACGTACTTGTAGTTATAAGGGAACAATATTTTAAGTTTGGGGTAATAAGGGGGTAAGAATATATGGAAAATTATTCTCTAAGTATTTCATAACTACAGGGTACCTATTGTAGTATTACGTGGTATGTATGACTTACGTCTATGGGTAATATGGTCTATGTGTAATATGTTTTTTTTTATATATATATTTGCTACTTACCTGATGAAGTGTTTTGTATAGCCTACAGTTGATGTCTACAAGCCACGTCGGCAAATAAAATATAACACACAATAAAAATAATAGCAACTTGTACCTCTTTGATCTGTATATGTATACATGAGTTACCAAGTAACTCTTATATTTCCGGGCTGTAAATTAAAGTGGGGCTTATTCCCCGATTGTTCTGTGTATGTACCAGGTAACTCTCATATTTGCGGGCTGTAAACTAAAGTGGTGCTTTGTTCACCTCTTGTTATAAATGTTATAGGGTAAATACCATAAACATACAGAATATTGTTATTTTTATTTTAAAACAACTTATTTCAAAACATCTTTAAAAAACTATAATTAAGCCAACACTTAATGTTTATTATCACATAACTTTTATTTAAAATAAAAAGTCATGACAATTTTTCATTGTTTTTGCGGCTTGGCTTCCGCTGTTGGTGTTCTTGTCCACTCGGATGATGAGTTGATGTCGTCTCACAAATGCTGTTCTGCATAACATATAAAAACATAAATGAAAGCCTTCAGTAAATGTTTCTTCACTGTGCCTTGACAGAAACAGAGTTTTCTGAGCCAGTTACGTTAATAACTTTAGGCTAACTTATGTGCTAGCTAACCTGCTACCGTTAGCTGGCAACTTTCTTGAAAAAACATTGTTTGAAATGCGTGAGTCATGTATAAACAAAACCAGTCACCTTATCCAGCATGAGGATCCTGCTAACATCACTCGCAGCCGTACTCCACACAGTGTAGAACGTTTTTAAAACCTCTTAAAGAAATTTCACCTCAGGATCGCGTTCCAGCAAACCTCCTGCAAACGGCCGCGCGCTCTACACCTGCGCAGTAGCCTACGCATGTAGTCGTCTTTTGCTTTAGCGGGAGCTGATATCTGCTGTTGTTTCATTCTGGTTTGCCATTGCATAAATTATATTTGGCTAAATACTTGTGTTTACAGTAAATAAATTGCAAAGCACCACTTCAAATATGTCCGCAAATGTAGGAGTTTACTGGTAAATAGGGAATAAGTTGCTATTTTTATTGTACTTACCTTAAAAAAAGATAACCACATTAAATCAGCTGGACTTTTGTTATTAAAAGCAAGTAATATAGGCTACTAAAATAAAAGTGATGTGCTGTTATATTTATTTGCCGTTGTGGCTCGTAGACATTGACTGTATAGAACATTCAGTAGTCAATATGAAAAATTCACAATAAAATAAAATAAAATAATAAAACATAATTTCCCCATAGACTTGACTAAGTCATACCACGTAATATTACAATAGGTACCCTGTTGTTATAAAATAATTAGAGTATAAATAATTTATAATTCTTCATTTTCTTATCCCCTTATTACCCCAAACTTAAAATATTATTCCCTTATACCTACAAGTACGTACTGTAGAGGTACCCTGTTGTTACAAATAGGTACGCTGTAAATTCGGTTTAATTACGCGGTACTTTGCGGGTTGTAAAATAAAGTGTTACCGAAATTTTCACAGTCAGGAAACCAAAGGCTAATGAACTGTGAGTTATTCACAAGATGGGGAAGGAGATAGAGAGTCTCGAAAGAGCATCAGAAGCTAAGAGCTGAAAGTTCATTTTTAAAAGTCATTTATGAATGTCGCATATGCATAATGTACTGTAAGTAGTATGGAAGGGAGTGCAAAGTTTAAAGGCAAGCGCAGTTTATCTATTGTAATTTTACCAGGTTAGTATAAAGTAGTGGTATTTTGAGCATTTATAGAGTTAACTCTTTTTTTAAAAGAATATTACCTAGACAGTGTTCGAATTGAAGGGGGTCTGGGGGGTCCCGGACCTGCTATAAGCCTCGAGGGACCCCCATAAACCACAAAAATATAAATTAGGGGGGTCCACTTGTTTTTATTAAAATTTAAATACAACATGAATTTAAAATTCTTATGTTGCGCTGTCACAAAGCGAAAGGCTACTGTCCGTTATTTGTCCCAATTTCGCTAATTCAAATGATTTCAGTCTGAAATAAATGTAAACTCGCAAGTGCGCCTCCCGCTGTTTTCTGGAGGAATTGACAGACGAGTTAATGTCTCTGCGTGTTGTGTGGAGTATATTCACCTCAGTGACATGTTTAGTAATCTTTAGGGTTAGGTTTTTTTTTATTCTTCTCAAATTATTTTTTCATAACAGTGGCGAGGCTACACACTCAAATTGACAGCTGGTCAACCAACTCAAAATAAACACAAAATATTTTATTGGAAAAGCAGAAGAAATCACGCATAAATGATAATAAATTAGCCTATAGTCTTTTGAAAACGAATCGCTCAAATACGCATCATTCAGAAATAAATAACTATTTATAGAAAGCTTATCTTTTGCATGTGTGGTTTTAAACCTTGCAAATGTTAACATGCAAGGGATTTTAAAAAAATTGAGCGCAAGATGTTAAAGTAAGCTGTTTTGTGTGTGCACAGGCAATGATGTGCACACATACTCAAATGGACGCACACTCATAAGTGGACGCACAGAGACGCGCGATTCTAAAACATTTAGTTATGTCTTAAAGTGAGTGCAAACAGTTCAGAAAGAAGTCAAATCTTTGTGTTGGTCTGAAAGTAGCAGTTCTTATCTGCTTGTGTTTCTGTCATTTATATTAATTAAACAACAAAACAAAGGAAAATCACTTCTGTATCTTTTAAAAGATTAATTATATGTAATTTATACAATAAAGAAGACAGTGTTAATGTTTATTTGATTCTATTTATACCTAAACACAACTGTTAGATCTTACTTTATTTGTAACTTTGTTCTTTTCTATATTTATATGCTCATCATTTCTTAATTTGTTTTTTATTTAATTTTCCCAGCCCCAATTTTGTCTGATCCGAAAATTATTCGATCTATGATTTAAAAACGCAATGTAATCCATTTAACCACTACTAATAAAAATATGTAATTTGAGAGTAGGCATTGAGGTCCACCCTATTTCACCCCTATTCTGTTTAAAATGTCTGGCCTTGCAAGTGTTTCACACTAATTTGAGGGGTAAAAAACGTTTAGGGTTTGAGTTAAGGGTACTTTGGGGTTTCTTTGATTAAAACCAGGATCACATCTTACTTTGTCAAATCACAGCGACCCTATAATGAGGGGGTGGGGCTTGGCAAGGGGGTGGGGCTTAGGTAGGGGACCCCCATAAGCTTTGACATAATTCGAACACTCCTTGATATCTTTAAGCAATATCACTAATAAATACAACAGAACAGACAAGCGTGTGTGAATAGGTGAATTTCCAAACTTTTTTAACCCAACAGATAAGACCCAGAATTTTTTAAAATAGAAATGTAAGGGAAAACACAAACAAATGTGTTCCCTTTAAGTAGTTTTTGAATCAATTCAATGAAAAATATTAAAATACTGTAATAGAAATTTATATCTTTACATCTTCAATGAAATAAATGTTATGGATTGTAATAGAAATGTATTCTTCATGCATTTATTAGGGGTTCAAGCCCGTAGGGCTGAAACCCTATTGTATTTGTATGGATTTTTATTATTCTAGTTATTATTTTTCTTCTGCCGTAGAACGGATCGTGCAGACCAAACCGTAAGGCCTAGAGACTTGAGACTTGGCCAAATGGTAGGACCCAATTTGGGGAGAGGTTGATAGAGTATCAACCCGATTGGCCTATAGGTGGCGCTATAGCGATAACAAACGCGTTGATGCTCATAACTCCCAGAATTCTTGTCCAAATGTCAAGTGTCTTATATCCCTGGATTCCTTGCGTCAAGACGAACAAAACGTATATCTCCGATTTCATTTCCGTCATGAAAATTTTTTCGCTATTTTCGATTTTGTCGAAAAAAATAAAAACGAACTAGTCCTAGGTTTTTTGTCCGATCGGAACCGTTCCAGTGCTGTAATATTCCTTGGAGTGTGAATATGAAAAGTTATCAAAAAAAAGTTGAACTTTATACTCTTCGTCGTCAAGCCACGCCCAAACGCCCCCAATGGGCGGAGCCTCTTGGACTTCAATGGCTGTAACTTGGGATTGGAAAGAGGTATCGAAACCAAATTTGGTACACATATACAGCGGACTATTCTGGGGTCACGTGCAAAAAATTGCATCGCTTGACCACTAGTTGGCGCTATAACACTACTTCAACTTTGAAGAGCTGTAACTAGAGAAATATGGGACCGATCAACTTGAGATTTGGCACGGGTGCTCTTGGTCTAGGGTACTATCTGTGTGGGAAAGGAATTTCGCGTAGCTCAAAAAACATGGCCGCCATCGGCCAATCAAGAAAAAGCAGCTATTGGGCAGGGTTAACGGAGGCCGATCGAAACGAAACGTGGTGGACCTGTTTGTCTCTTGGCCATGAAGGTCTGTGCAGAGTAAGAAAAAAATCGGCCTCCGGGAGGCGCTATCACGTTTTTTCAATGTTTAAGTGATTGTGTATTATGCAGTGTTTCAGATATCAACAAGATCTTTATATCATTTAATAGAGCTACATTTAATGAACAACTTTTCCTCAAGAAGCACTTGTCTCAGTCGAATCGTTTGTTAGATATTCATAATTTTCTCTTAAACCTACTTTTGCGAACTAGTCCTAGGTTTTTTGACCGATCTGAACCAATCCAGTGCTGGAATATTCCTTAGACACTGAATATCAATAATTATCAAAAAAAAGTTGAACTTTGCACTCGTCGTCGCAACACTACGGTCAAAAGTACGAAGAGGCGGGGCCACAAATACTTAAATTGCTATCATTTATGATAGGAATGAGATATCAACATGAAACTTGGTACACATATGTATAGACCCAAGCTGAGGTCACATGCAAAAAATTGCAGAGATTGTCCATTAGGTGGCGCTATAACTTAAGAACAAATAACCATAACTATAGCATATGTATATGACACATAAATATTTGTCTGACCTACTTGTTATTTTGCACATTACATCTACTTTCAGGTTCTTATAATGGTCTATGAGGATAATTATTTATCTTTGAAAACATGCCACTCAACAGCCAACCAGTATTAACCATGTACGAGTCAAGCCTAATGGTGTGTGATTACAACTAAACTCATGGGACTGTTGGTCTTATGTTTCCAAGTGTCTGTGAGGATTTTTAGTTCATCTTTCTGAAAATCTTTGCATCTAACACAATGTGTGCAAAGTAAACAGTTCTCTAGATCAGTGGTTCTCAACACACCTGCTTCACATAATCAGCACAATAGTAGAGATCTCTATTAACTAAACTGATTGTGTCAGATGAGAGAAACATACAAAATGTGCAGAGCAGTGGTTCTCCAGAAACGGAGTAGAGAACCACTGCTCTATATGTTTATGTTTATATGAAAAAACTATTTTGTGAACTAATACTTGGTTTTTCACTCAACACCACTAAAGCCAATGCAATACAATTTCCTGTAGTCTGTGAGCAAATATGAATGCCAAATTGTTATCACCAATTGTACGTATTATTCCTTTAGTTGTTTAGCTTTGAATTACAAAAACAACTTTTCAAAACTACTAGAATTTTTTCAGTCAACAACAATAAAATCAGCGCAGTACATTTTTCTGTCCTCTGTGTGTAAAGGTATATCAAATACAAAATGTAATGAATTTGAATACTTGCTTTTGTAAGCATAGATTTCATGTGATGTCACACATTGGTGTAGGTGCCATTTGTACGACTGAATTGCAGCATGTGTGTTTAAAGGAACTCATAAAGATATGGATTAAAGTTTTTCATTATCTCCATTTATTTACATCAGTAGCATTAGGATTCTATTCTACCTTCCATGACATAAACGTGTCCTGACATGATGTATAATACAAAGTTGTTACATTTTTATATGTTATTTTTCAAATATTGCACCAAAAACTTCATGTGATAATGCAATTGGTTATTATTCACATAAATGACCTGCTAGAACCCGACTAAAAAGCAGCACTTTATGAAAGTAACACAGACAAATGCTCACCAGCAAATCTGCTGCAAATCTACTAAATAACATGACATTTGTTATTGACATAATTTGATATTGAAAACATATCTGGATCAGTTATTTATTGGCCCAGCCTAAAATCACATGAAAATAATTGCAGAGCTATACCACTATTTGACAATTTAACATGACAGAGCCTAAAAATGTTTCTATTAAAATATGTAACTTTGCTTTATTGTTTCCAAATCCATAAATTAGTATTCTCTTACAATAACACAATAAAAGGATTATATGAAAAATATATACTCTCTGTGTGAAACACAGACCCTCATTAATATACTTAAGAGCATGCTTATCAGGATTTGAGTTAAAAATGTGTCTACCTTTATTTACTTTTAAATATTCAATACTAATTTTATGTTAAATTAATTGTAAAAGGAAAACAATAATTTTAGCCAACAGATGGCAGAATGTCATCTTCTGCCATCTGCTGGCTAAAATTATTATTTATTATTTAAAATGTATACTCAATGAAATTGTGTTCACAGGTTTCATCAATGGATGCATGATTTAACTTTATGAAGTCAGTATTATTATGTTAAAATAACATTTCGTCAATCATTCTGACGGTATCCGTTTTAACAGTCATGTGACATTCGAACATAGGATAAACATTTAAATAGGTTGATGAACTCTTAAAGGACACCAAGCATATGGAGATTGGTCATTTATTTCAAAGTCTTATTTCCTAACCCTGCCATTTCTGCTTCTGTGTGTAAATGCATGTATGTGTTTTAGCTTATTCTTCATCATTGCTGTGTTATAGATTAGCCATATGAGACCTATATCTCTATATCAGAACATCGTAGAGAAATTGTGGTGGGCTGTTTTGTCTCATGTTAACAATTTTTGAAACATTTTGTGTGACAAATCTTGCAACAGCATGCACCACATAATTTTCTCTTCAGAAAATTTACCTAATTGGTAACATGTTAGTATTTCATATTCTAAGTATATTTGATAACAATGCAGCAAATCTAAACAGGCATGCCCTTAAAGGTCTTAAAGGTTCATATAATGAGATTTTTTAAAGATGTAAAATAAATTGTTTGTGTACCCAGAGTGTGTATGTGAAGTGTTATCTCAAAATACTCCACAGATCATTTATTATAGCATGTTAAAATTGACACTTTGTAGGCCTGAGCAAAATTGTGCAGTTTTTGGGTGTTTCCTTTAAAATGCAAATGAGTGGATGAAATGCAAACACTGATCACAATGATGGTGGTTTGTTGTAATTGAAATTCAATTGTGCTCTCGATTATTTTATTTTTTATCTTTTTCATGTTTTCTAGGTTGATATAAGCACTGGGGACCCAATTATAGCACTTACACTTGGAAAAAGTCAGATTTTCACGCTATGACCCCTTTAAGGTCCCAGATCGCTTGAACCCCGCTAATCGCTGCTTGCAGCTATATTTGTTTTTGTATTTGTATTCTTTATGCTCAAAGTAGTGACCTTATGATTTCTCTGTTATGTCTGGCATGATATTTTTATTTGCTAAAACAGAAAACAGGATGTCTGTGGGCCAGCTAGAGCTAGATCTGTTTTTAATATAGGTGTGATGATGTGCTTAGCAAACTAATGTTTGATCTGCTTAGATACAGCAGACAAGTAAAATAATTTGTAAACACCCAGAAGTGTCTAAACTACACTTGAGTTGTTTTGATCGAATAGCATGGGGGGGTGGTACAAACAAATGTCAGTATATAATGAAGGAAGGATTTGAGATTCTTCACTTCTTCGCATATCATTTCACTGTCGGTATGCGTTGAGTCCTTGTACAAGTAAATAAATAATCTCTGATAGACAGATCCTGGTATTAGTATTATTTTTCCACGAAAATACCTTATGGTAGGGCTGCAGGATTATGGCAAAAATCATAATTGTTTAGGCTACTGAATTTGCATTGAATTGAAAATGAAATATTTAAAAAATACAATGAATTGCAAGGCTACAGAGAACAGTGCACTATTGCAGACTTATGTAGGCTACTAAGGATTTAATAATATTATTTTAATATAGTCAGTCTAAACTAAAGTGGGCCGGTCTAAGGCATGAAACTGAAAAAAAATGAGTCCCTCTCCGGCCCTGGATAAACAGTATATAAAGTGGGGTGTTCTGATTGACTTTGCTTGGAAGAGTTGCTTTCTTTCTTTTTATTGCTTTCACTAGTGAAACGTGCTGAAACTAGGGTTCAAATCTTCCTGCTGGTACTGTAGTAACCCCACTGGCACAGCAAAAGTAGTTTTTGACCTAGCTGCGAAAAAAACCTAGCATTAGGTTTGGAGCCAAGAAGGCAAGAAAGTTTTCATAATTATTCCTTGACAAAGGCTTCTTATTTTGTTGAAACGTTGGTAACTAATAAATTATGCTTCAGTAAGTATGCAGTTATTTTATTTTTTCTTTATTTAACAAGAAAGTGTTCCAACCAGCTGCGCTGTTCCAACAAGTCCAGACTAAGGCAAGATCTGTATATGATTATGGTTTGTTGTTTCTTCTTCCTGAGACATTTTCTCAAAGTCTGCAGAGATCTGTCCCGAATCACATGCATATCTCGGTTTTTAAGTGTTTTCTCACAAATCTCCTGTGCAGGGCAGCGAGTTTCTTCTGTGACTCAATGTTCCTTCCTGAGACCCCTGACTGTCTGTATTCATACAAGCATTCTCTGCCTTTAAGAGTAAATGATTGTATTGAAATGTTGCAGTTTGTCTACTCTATATAAGAGTAAATAAATATTATTATAGGGCTTGACACTTTTCTCTCACAAAAGCACTAAAGAAAGTCAAACCTTTTGTCCTCTCGGTTTATTCTCTGCTCATTGGACTGCTGTCTTTCACACATATGGTTTTGTAAACAGTTTGACATTAAAGACGTTAATGAAAAGGCTTTCATCTCTTTTTGCTTGTTCTTTGTAATTTTGTTTTAGTAAGCATGAACGGATGGTTTACTTTGAAAATTAAATGTCAAATTTCTGCAAGAGATGCTTTCAGTTGCATATCACGGACTCTTGACTTTTTGATTCTCACCATGAACTTTTTTTGAATAACTTTGATTCTCTGCAGTAAACCACTGACTGTTTGCATCACATGTGGTGAAGTTCAGCATATTTTGTTTGATTTTATTTGTTGCCTTTATGCCATAAGTTATGTAAAATTAAAGCTATGTGCGATTCAGAGGCGGGGTATACTAACGGTTTTTGCAGTATGTCCAGAATGGGCAGATGACATTAACACAGTGCTGATATGCTGTCAGTGTGAACGTAATAAAATTTCATTCCAATTATTTCGCTTATCTGCGTCTGATGTTACAGGTCCCATTTATACATCAATTCCATACATACTGTACATGCTATACACATTTTGCTAACAGGTGCAAAACCACAGTTACCTATACTTAGCCCCGGTTAACCACCTTGCCAAAACTCTGTTGGAGCCAAGAAAATGGGAAAAAGTGAGCGGGCGTATGTGTGCGGGAAGGAGAGAAGCACCAAAAAGTTCCATTGGTTTTGAGTAGATCATTGGGGCTCTTTATTTTTGCAACATCAAAGGGCTTGTGTCTGCTTTGATGTGGCAGCATGCTGTTTAAGGTACAGAGTGAATGGAAAGATGTCAAGCTGCAAGGTGCCTCTGTAGTTTGCGAGGAGGGCTCTGCAGAGCAGCAGATGAAAGGACCAAACAGGGTTTGATAATGAATGTCCAACAAGTAGCCCATCTCAGGCAGTGCTCACGCAGCGGGAACCAGAGC
This sequence comes from Paramisgurnus dabryanus, assembly GCF_030506205.2. Classification (NCBI taxonomy): domain Eukaryota; kingdom Metazoa; phylum Chordata; class Actinopteri; order Cypriniformes; family Cobitidae; genus Paramisgurnus; species Paramisgurnus dabryanus. The sequence goes on along the minus strand of NC_133338.1, from coordinate 33,497,299 downwards.
TAACCTTCAACGACGCACACAACGCCCCACACTCCTAACGACTATTGCTTACTCTCTCTCTCTCTCTATCTCTCTTTTAGCCGTGCGCTAAAGTCTCGAAAGGAGGCTTTAATCTTCTTGTCAATTAAAACTCAATAGAAAAGCAACTACACAAACATGTGCATAAAGGTACGGGCCACTGCGGTCGCAGATGCACACATGAACACACTTGTGCAGTTTCATTCTCTCACTGAAAGACATTTGATCTCTTTCTTTTTGACAGAGCATCTCTCTCTCAGCTTTGCGCTAATTGGCTCTCAATTTCGGCAGACTTGTCTCAATTAGAGCATCGCTTACTACCTTGGCTCCCCAGTCTGTTTGAAGCCATTGTCCACCACTGCGCTTGGCAGAGTTTTACATCAGCCTCTCTAACAGTGTCAACTCACCTGTTTCTTTGATGTGCTATTTTAGAAAAACAGCGTCCTGCTATGCATGTGTGATGAAGCGTTGTTAAAATGGAATGCAATTGAAAGCTGATCAGACATGGGAATAAGAATCTTAATTGATGGTTTTATCAGACCAGTTAAATAATTCATGTTGTCATGAAGGTGTGTCATCACAGAAATTTGGTTTCTGGGCAATTAAATGTTTTTTATGTGATAAAAGAGATGTGAAGCAAACCTCTTCATTAATAATGTAACTATTTCAAGTAAGTCAACATGGACAGGCACTGACTTGAGACGAAGCTTTAGATATAAAGAGCTGCCGTTCATCCATATAGAAAATATGTGGGCTATTTTAGAGCAGTGAAAGGGAGAAAGCGAGATACTATTGTGAACCACTAATCCCTGGTGTGCTACCATTCCAACCATTCAGTGATAAGTATAGATCACACCCATGTCACCATGTGGTGAAATGAAAACCCTATTGAAAAATAAGCTACTGCTGAATTGAGAAAATTCAACAAAATTCTTCACAATTTCAGTGTTAAACGTGTTGGTGACAGAAAAAGACCTTTTCAAATGTATATAGCATTAATGTAGTAACATACCTGTCAACATTGGTATTTGAAAATAAGGGAAATTTCCTGAACCTTACACCCCCATTGTATGGCTCCCTTGCATATGCAAGGTACTTTTTATACACATAGGTTGCAGACGTTGCATTCCTTAACAACTTCTGAGTTAAGCAGTAAGCAGTTTCCAAACACGCGTCATCCTCCACCCTCCCTCTGGAAGCTTTTCTTCTTCTTCGACTGCTTGTCTTCTTCTTCAACTGCTATTCTTTTTATTGGTGTTGTTTTTTGGTGGAAATTGTTTGAGTGATATGTTACAGATATACTGCCACATGCTTTACCGGAGGTGAATGTAGCAAACATCAAATACAACCAGTGGGATTTTTTATAGAAAGCATAAAAATATGTAAGAAATACAGGAAATTGTTTAAACGGGATGATGGCAGGATAGAAAGGTAAAATATGGGAGAATCCCAGAAAAGACAGTATGTGAATATGCAAATAATATTAAAATTGTAGGTATGTGAGTAAAATTTTCAACATGATTATATGCTAAAACTTGTTCAGATAGAAAGAGCTTGGAAAATCCTTTAAAATGACACCAAGACCATGTCTATGGGTCCAAGAATAACAAAATACTGGCCATTTGAAACTCGAAAGTCATCACTTTATTTTGTCCCATTGTTTTCCATTTTGCGGGTTGTAAAACTCCCGTGCGCATCGTTCAAATTCATTGAACTTTCGTTCACTTGTAGTTTAGCAATTAAACTAAATGTATATTACAATTTCAAGAATGTTTTTACTCCGCACATCGCCTGAGGAAATCCGAAGCTGCGTCGGGCGGAACCAAACTGACAGCCGCGACAGCAGAGATTGTCACGTAAAAGTTGTCATTAAAATTGAAACTAAAAACCTTATTTTTTGGAATATTGTGGTATTTTTTTAAAAAAAACTGAGTGTTTTTTTAATTCATGTGCCCTCATAATATTTAATTAGAAATGCAAATCTCCTTGAGGAGTCCTTGAAATGATATCTCTCTACTTTTGGTCATTACCGCTAAAAGTAGTGGAATTACAGTAATGGAATTACTTTGTAACGCGTTACTCCAATCACTGTTTTTAACACAACTTGTGTTGAGCCTTTCATTAATTTTAACATGAAATAACGCCTTAAATGGCATGACTGGCGGCTGTGTAATGGAACCGCTCTGTCACAATCGTCACGCTGAACAGATCGTGCATCGTAGCTCCGTCGAGTTCATCATCTAAAAGCTTTTTTTTTACCATCTTATTCCTATTTATATAATATAACTTATTAGTTTTACATAGGAATACTTTACCGTGACGATTATTGAGCAGTACTACCACGTGAAACTATTTATCACTAATAAACACCCAGTGTTGTTAGCATATAGCCCGCTAGCATCCACACGGTGGAGGCTGAAGCTATCATTTTCCGATCTAATGGCGGATTCATCTGATATATGCTTTTCTGACCTATCCTCACCTGAGCGGGAAGCTGTGGAGGAGTTGTTTCCCGGTTTTAGCAGATCCAAGGCGAGGTGCAGCGCCCACTTCACCCTGCCTTCCGACGTCCACAAGCGAGCAACAAACATGCATTCCACGCGATGCAGCTTCACGGACCGTGAACGACATGAAAGCGATCGGGAAGCTGTGGAGGAACCGCTGCCCGGCCTTCGCAGATTCGGCAAGCCAAACATCACCCTGGCCCCAGACGTTCGCAGGCGACCGAGGCATGTCACAACCGAACACCCCACGCGATGCAGCTCCGGGGACCGCGTTCGGGTAAACGAAGACGCCATCGCCCAGCATGAAAGCGGTAAGACTCCGCTTGTTATTGTAACATGTACAACTTGCCACATGTATAGTTTAGCTTCTGCTGTTAGCATAGAGGGGTTTACATGCACTAAGTGTATTGAAGTATTAAGGTTAACTGAGAAGGTTGCTGAACTAGAATCGCGCATCCGAACGCTAGTTGAGGATAGCAAAACCGCTAATGTTACTGTCGCAAATAATCTATCGAGCGAAAAGACTAATGGCTCGGTTCCGACATCAGATGCTAATATAAATATTACAAATACTGTATCGAGCGCGCATAGTGTTTATCAAAATACACATGGCTCGGTTCCGTCATCAGAGTCAAGTCGGCGGTCAAACTGGGTGACTGTTAGGCGGCATAGTCATATAAGGCGTCCTTCTAAGACCCATAACGTAACGACAATTTCTAACAGATTCGATCCCCTAAGGAGTATACCAGCTGAAACACCTTTTAAAAGTGCCCTGGTCATTGGAGATTCTATACTCAGGAACACTAACATTGAGGCACCAAACACCATAGTCGACTGTATACCGGGAGCCAGAACGTCTGACATTAGATCCAAACTTAAAGTGCTGGCTAATGCTAAGCGGAAGTTTTCTAAGATTGTTATTCACGCCGGCACGAATGACACTAGGCTCCGCCAGTCGGAAATCACCAAAGATAATATTAAGGAGATGTGTGAAATTGCAAAAACAATGTCAGACAATGTAATATGCTCTGGTCCCCTCCCCGCCTACCGGGGAGATGAAACACATAGTAGATTAGTGTCTCTCAATGGATGGATGTCAAAGTGGTGCCCTCAGCATAACGTAGGGTTTATAGACAATTGGAAGCATTTCTGGGGAAGACCATTCTTCCTAACCCGAGATGGCCTTCATCCGTCATCGGAAGGAAGTGCTATACTCACTAAAAATCTGATCAATAGTCTTAATTCTGATATAGTATGACTATCCAGGGCCCAGGTCAGGAAACAGACGGATCGGCTTAACCGTCCATCTGTTAGCTGCCGTGATATGTCAAGATCACATATATCCCAGCACTTCGAGTCAATCTTACCGAAATATCAGCACATTTCAACTGTATCTGTTCCCCGAACATATAAATACAGGGCACCGCTCAGCCCCGCCGCTCCCATAACGCGCATCACGCGCTGTGCGTAGGGCATCACTTGCTGAGGGGGCACCAAAAATATAATAGCCTAATGAAAAAAAATTATAATGCTGAAATTATTTCATTAGTCTATAGAAATATTATTAGGCTCTTTATATCCATGTATATGTTACAAAAAAGGGGGAACGAGATAATTTAATGTCTCTAGTCTAGAAAGTATGCCCCCAGCCTTTGATGGTCCGTGCCGGTTGATCGCGCGGGCGCCTGACGAAGTTTGACAGAGGCCGTTTCTCAATCCGAAGGCTGCAGCCTCCAGAGGTCGCATTTACAGGCTGCATACGTCATCAAAACTTTCTTATTTCGTAATATTAACGATTATAAAGTGAACTATTATTCTTAGTTAATCGTAAATTGTTGTAATATGCTTATGACTTGCTAATGTAATGTTCAGTTAACTGAAATAAACCAGGCTTGATGACGTATGCAGCGTGCATATGCGACCTTGCGCAGCCTGCAGCCTTCGGATTGAGAAACGGCCAGTCAGTAGGCAACTTTTGGAAATGGTCCCGAAAAGACAGCAGGAATCAGGATCGGAAAAAATAAAAAGGAAGAAACTGCGGGATGATGCCCGTGCATCACTTGCAGGTAAGTCCATCATGTTTAATCATTCTTAAATAAGGGAAATGCGCATGGACTGCAGCTGCTGCTAATCGTAATGCGCCTCGAACTTGCTGTGCTGATATTAATGTTTAGCAAACTATGTTGTTATAATTTATAACTTCAGTGCAAGCTAAATTGAGAAACATTACTGTAAAATATTACCTATGCATTTGCATTTTACAAATAACTGACGCAGCTGTTACTTTCTTTACTACGTTTCTTTAGATATTGAGCAGCAGTTTATTTTGTGGTTTATTTTGACGTAACGGTGGTTAAAACTTTCTCAGTAAAAGTTAACGTTAGCAGTCAGTGCACATGTTAAAATTCATCACTTTAAATATATATAAATATAAAACGTCATGATATGAAGCAAACATTACTGTGGCACTTAGTTCTCTGAATCTTTGTTTTATTTAAGAATATTGAGTATTCTTGTTTACTTATTGATGTTTATTTAATGTAATTTATTTAAAGTGACATTGTACTTGGGAAAACCATGTCTGGATTATTTTGATAATTTAAGTTTGGTAATTTTTTCTGTTTTGCTATTCTATAAAAGTTTGCACTTTCAATGTGTAGTGTGTGTTGGCTAAAGCTGTGAAGATTTTACTTTCTGCTATTAAGTTATATGTTTGGCAATAAAAAATTAAACTGGCAAAAACAACGTTGTTTTTCTCAGGGTCGGGGTGGGGGGCATTATAAAGGAATTATGCTTAGGGCACCAAAATGGCTAGCAGCGGCACTGGCACCGCTTGTTACATCTGGTACAAATCTGATTCAAATAAAATTAGAAAACAATACATTAACAGATGAATCTCGAATCTTAAAATTCGGCCTTCTTAACATTAGATCGCTTACCAATAAAGAACCTATTCTCAATGAAATAATTACAGACCAAAACTTAGATGTACTCTGTTTAACAGAAACCTGGCTTAAAGCAGACGACTACATTAGTTTAAATGAATCCACCCCACAAGACTATTATTATAAACACGAACCTCGATTAAATGGGAGAGGGGGTGGTGTAGCTACAATATACAACACAATGTTTAAAGTAAACCAAAAATCTGAGCTAAAATTTAAATCATTTGAAGTAATGTTGTTAAATATGGAAATAACTGATCGTAACCACAAACAGCTTTCTTTTGCTTTAGCGACAATCTATAGACCACCGGGCCACCATGCAGATTTCCTTAATGAAATAGCAGATTTCCTATCTGAGCTTGTAGTCACTGTAGATAAAGCTCTTATTGTTGGTGATTTTAATGTCCATGTGGACAACCCAAAAGACGCATTAGGACGTGCGTTTATAGATGTTCTAAATTCTCTCAATATTAGACAAAACGTGACAGGGCCAACGCATACTCGTAATCACACATTAGACTTAATTCTGTCACTCGGACTCAATATTAATGACGTCGAAATATCACCTCAGAGTGATGCAGTTTCTGACCATTACCTTGTGTCATACACTGTACTTCTAGATAGGATCACTCAATCTACAACATGCTACCGACTAGCCAGAACAATAATTTCCACCACTAAAGATAGCTTTATTAGCACTCTTCCAGACCTGTCCCAAATGAAACATGTAGCAGATAACTGTGACGATCTAGATATTGAAATAGAAAACCTAAACAATGTCTGTTCTAACACATTGGATGCCGTTGCTCCCATTCGAAAAAAGAGATTAAAAGAAAAACCGCCAGCTCCATGGTATGACCATCACACAGCAGCCCTTAAAAAGGCAGCTAGAAAAATGGAAAGAAATTATAGAAGCACAAAGTTAGAAGTATGGCGCGCAGCATGGAAACAGAGTGTTAAACACTACAAACAGGCTATTAAAACCGCCAGATCTACATATCTTAGCAAGCTTATAAATGAGAATCATAATAACCCTCGTTTCCTCTTTAGCACAGTTGCAAAACTGACAAGAAACAAAGAACAAACAGAAACCAATAGTAAACTTCAACACAATAGTAACAATTTCATGAACTTCTTTTCTAACAAAATTACGGCTATTAGGGAAAACATCGTAACTACCCAAGCAGCCATCACTCTACCCATTAGTTCACTAAACACTAGATTACCATATGAACATTTTGATTCATTTAAACCTACTACAATAGATGAGCTCTCTAAACTAGTCACATCATCCAAATCATCGTCCTGTATATTAGACCCCGTTCCCACAAAACTACTTAAAGAGGTATTCCCTGTAGTGTCAACCCCCGTTCTAAATATCTTTAACTCATCGTTAAAAATAGGATACGTTCCAACAGCTTTCAAGCTAGCAGTTATTAAACCGCTGATTAAAAAACCACAGCTTGATCAGGGAGAGCTTAATAACTTTAGACCAATCTCAAATCTCCCTTTTCTTTCGAAAATATTAGAAAAAGTAGTGGCAAGCCAGTTACGCACATTCTTGACAAATAATAGTACGTATGAAAAGTTCCAATCAGGATTCAGGCCCCACCATAGCACAGAGACAGCGTTGCTTAGAGTTACAAATGACCTCCTATTAACATCCGATCGTGGTGAAATCTCAATTCTTATATTACTAGACCTTAGCGCAGCCTTTGACACAATAGACCCGCAATCTTACTCAATAGACTAGAAAACTATGTTGGTATCAGTGGTCAGGCGTTAGCCTGGTTTAGGTCGTATCTAACCAATCGCTATCACTTTGTTTATGTAAATGAGGAACAGTCATATCACTCCCTGGTTAAATATGGTGTACCGCAGGGATCAGTTTTAGGTCCTATCCTGTTCTCATTATATATGTTACCTCTAGGAGACATTATCAGGAAACATAACATAAGTTTTCACTGCTATGCGGATGATACCCAGCTTTACATTTCCTCACATCCCAGCGAAACCCACACGTTTTCTAAGCTAACAGACTGCATTAGCGATGTTAGTGACTGGATGGCATATAACTTTCTTAAGCTCAACTCCAATAAGACAGAGATGCTTATTATTGAACCGAATCGCTACAAACATAATATGTCAGATTACAAGTTGCACATAGATGGCTGCACTGTGGTACCATCTTCCTCGGTTAGGAACTTAGGTGTGATGTTCGACAGCAATTTATCCTTCGATAGTCATATCGGCAACGTCTGCCGCACAGCATTCTTCCATCTTAGAAATATCTCAAAAATCCGCCATATACTGTCTACATCTGACGCAGAGAAGCTTATCCATGCTTTTATGACCTCTAGAATAGACTATTGTAACTCGCTACTTGGGGGATGCCATGCAAATCAGGTAAACAAGCTGCAGCTAATTCAAAACGCTTCTGCAAGAGTGCTTACTAGATCTAAGAAGTATGACCACATAAGTCCAATTCTAGCATATTTACACTGGCTACCAGTTAATTATCGCATACAATTTAAAATATCACTTACCACCTACAAAGCCTTAAATGGCCTAGCACCCTCATATCTTAGAGAATTACTATCAGAATACAATCCATCACGTGCACTGCGTTCGCAAAACTCTGGTCTCTTAGTTATCCCTAAAATATCAAAAGTGTCTAAAGGTGGAAGATCCTTTTCCTACTTAGCCCCTAAGCTCTGGAATGATTTACCAAACGTTGTCCGAGAATCAGACACAATAGATACCTTTAAATCTAGACTTAAAACTTTTCTCTTTAACAAGGCATTCACATAATTTGTTTTAGTAATGGTACTCATCTCACAATAGATAGCTTGTACAACCTGATAAATAAATAAACTAAATCCTCATTTTCGTCAACATTTCAAAGCATGGTAAATGCTATTAATAAACTTAAGAAAATGTTTAATCTCTCCTTACTTGTTTACATATTTGCAGCAAACCATGGGCCGAGGCATAAACTTTCAAAAACAAATTTCACGTATAAAATAGAAAAGGCTACATATAAGGAAAAGAAATGCTACTTTGTGCACATACAAACCACAATACAAGGCCAAAACTTCAACACTAGACCAATAAAACCCCGAATCGGGCCATTAATTGCCAAGCGCAGAGGAGTGATTGAAAATTATGTATGGAATTATGTTATCACTTGTTCGGCCCTCCACCTGAGGTTTCTGAGTCGAGTAGGGGAGTACTGTGAAGCCTAGACAGGCATCAGGGAGATGACTGGCGCAGTCACGTCCCCGTCTCCCCTTTACTCCCTTGCTCGTCCGGATTTTAATAAAGCTCGGTGGGTATAGATTTGTGGTGTTAAGCCCACTAGTCGGGGGCGGGACTTCAGTCCTTAAAAGGGCGTCACTGCATCCATTTCCTAAAAACATTCGCCGTCCCGTGCATTTTTCTCGTTCTTCCTAAACCGAACTGTGCAGAGTCTGTCACTGGGATGACGTATCTTCAATACGTATATGTATGTGTGTGTGTATGTATGTATGTATGTATGTATAAGTATATATATATATATATATATATATATATATATATATATATATATATATATATGTATGTTTGTGTATATGTACATGTGTATACATATGAATGGCCCCTACGCTAATTGGGTTTTGTTTTTCTTTCTTCATGTCTCGTCCTCGTCTCCGAGGACACTTGAGACAAACAGACCCAGTTCCGGTAAATGTGAAAGTTGGCACACCTCTGACTCACCGGCAGACCGTCAACGTGATGCCCAGCTGATGCATGACCAACGACCACCAGCAGAACCCGCTTTACCTCCGCCTAATCTCCTTAATCGTTTCAATGTATATATAAATATATCTCCCAAGGGTTTTTTCCTCCTAAGACTTTTTTTTACTTCCCCTGCTGAGTCTGGGGTTTTTTTTCTCATAGGGGGTTTTTCAACCCGGGGAGGCAGCCTTCTTGGGCTTTACTTAGCACCCTCTTCTTTACGTTACATTAGCAATACGCACGCTTATAATGTTGATTCATAGCCGCAGCAAATTTAGCTGCTATCGTGTATTATGTTGTGCTATCTGTCGTTTTTTTAAGCTTTCCACTGCTTCTATTACTGTAAAGCTGCTTTGAAACAATCACAAATTGTGAAAAGCGCTATATAAATAAAATTGAATTGAATTGAATTGAATGACACACAAAATCATGGGGTGCAAAACCATTTTTTGCAGTGTACTACTCTCTCTGTTCCCACTAACATGATATCCACTCATTATCACTGTTTTTCATTACATCTGTCATTGTTGGACAATGTAATTTTAATTGTTTGATAATTATTTTTATTGGTTTGAACCACACAATATGTGATTTCCATATCAGTGGATACAGAGTCTGAAGGGGCTAGAGTGTGTTTTATTGCAAAAAATCAATTACTTAAAAACGTGAAAAAATATGGAGAATAGAATATGTAGCAGACTCAATCTCAGTCTGTTTACAGCATCTGTCAACCCACTGCTGCTCTCTTCTTCAGCTGAGTCCATCGCTTGCTAATTGTATTGTCACTGTCAGCACACGTCAGCTGGCTGCTGCATTGACTGTCCAATGCAATGGCAAACATGCTCCACATTCAGCATGACAGACAAGATCATCATTGAGGTACATTTTCAAGAACAGTAATGTAAATCTGTAAAGTACTGTAAGTCTTGGCTGTCTTTCTTAGTACAAATTAATGTAGTCGATTTAGATGTCCAAGTGAATGTCACATACGCTTGTTTATGATAAATACTCAGAATGGGCAGAAGTGCAATTACAGAATTACAACCATTTATCTCTTCCGTTGCTATGGACTACCTAACCTTGGATGCCTGCAAGTGACAACTCACACCAATTATAGTAAATTATGTTATACTAGTCTCATTCTATCTCCAGCTTTAATGCTTTAATGATCCACAGATTTTTCTTATCTGGAGGGGCACTTGAGGAAAGGACACAGGTACCTGTAGTAGTGTGGACCTTATAAAGATAACCTTCCTTCTACACTGATCACAGAAGTGCGTAGAGGTCATGCATCCTGGGTTTGGTTTAATCAAAGAAAACCAGCCCCCCCCCCAAAAAAAACCCTGAGAGGTTTAATAAATTCTAAACCATTATGTCAATGACAGAAACCTCACTTGTGGAGTTCCTGGCCATAACGAACAAACTTAACCCCTTGGTCTCATGTTTAGAGGAAAACACAATATATTACTTCACTTAAAGAGTAACTAAACCCTAAACCAACTTTTTTTAGTTAATGATCTGTAAGAATGATGCTTTATTAGGGCTGTTCATTGATTTTAGTAATTTTTTTGACATTTGGATATAAAGTGTTTCAATACTACAATATATGGTGTAAAAACGTCTGAGTGCTGCCCTCTTCAGGTTGAACGGTCGCTACTGCAGTTGAATTTTCCCATTGGATGTTGGGTCCAAAAAATGACTCGTGACGTAAGCAGATTCAAGCTCACCACGCCCTTGTTACGATCTCACCACACACTTGATACGCGCTTAGTTCATCCCCTCTATCTCCGTTGGGATCTGCCCACTTTTCTTGCATTTTTCAAATATTGCCAGTGGGTGGAGTCAGGCTCTGACCAGGGGTTTAGTTACACTTTAAAGAATTTAAAATGCACACTACACAAACAAAGTACAAAGGTGAGGACACACCAGGGTGTTTGTTTGAAAATAACAAATATAAATATTTAACCCTTTATTGTATGCATTATATCAATGAGGATTTTTTTTGTTGATGTTTTTCTTGTTTAAAGAAACATTGTATCACAAATGACAAATTTAACAATTTGACATTTTCTTGCAAATATATCAAAATATTTTTATCGAAAACAAAAATTTCTTTAACCAAACACTTATCTATTCTAAATCTATGTTTTATGTATTACAAATTTCTAATTTAATATAAAGTAACTTTTCTTTTTCAGCTGTTGTCCTCAGGCAACATACCATCGTGGAACACAGGCACTGTATTATTGACAAATCATTATATCAAATTGACATTACAACTTAATATGATTACAATCAGTGTAATTTCAAGGTAAAACAAGGTAAAAATAACCATAACCTTATTCTGTGCCTTATCCTTACAGACATTCACATACCCCAGAGATGGACATCTCCTGTCCTGGAGGGTCACTGTCCTGCAGAGTTTAATACCAACCGTAATTAAACACAACTGAGATAATTTTAACTAGATCTCTAAGGATTAAGTAAATCACAAGCAGTTTGATTATGGTCAGAAACTCTGCAGCACAATGACCTTTCAAAACCCAAATTGCCCAAACCCAACATACACACATATACACAGGGACAATGCACATACAAAATCTCCATCTTCATCCTCACTCTCTCCCTCCCAGATTGTCACTATAGTTTCATCTTCCTCATCACTATGACACCTCATCCTCACTTTCCTCAACTTGCAGTGCTACCTGTGCTTTATACAATACCTGAAAATGTATTTAGAAGTAAAAAAGTATTGAGTTATCTCCTGCATTAAATTTAAGTTGCATACAGTAGTAGATTACAATCTTACAAATGTATTAAAAGGCATGCAAAAATGCAAATAGATTTAGATATCTCTTTTCTCTACGAATAAAATATACTTGTATTCCAACCTATAGTATGCCTGATATGCCTTATGTGATTCATTTATGGTACAATGTTGCCTCAAGGCAACATCCAGTTTTTTTTGTAATTTACTAACAAGTGTTGATATGTAATGTTGATATATAATGTGGTTTCCAAAATTTCTTTACATAATAATAGTGACACAGATTTTTTTGTGTAGGAAATCATCTCGACGAAAACGACTGAAAACGTACATTTAGTTGAAAAATATGCCATGTGACACGTGCTAAAAGAATTAAGCAGCAAAATAGACTAGATTTTTTTTTTTGCATTTTCATTGGATTTAAGTTTCTTCTTCCTTTTAAATTCAAGAAAAAAAGACTAAATTAAAAATATATTAAAATAAGATATGTACTATAGCATAGGGGGTTATGTAGCCTATTTTCTATCACACCTGCTATAATGCAAATTACATAGGATACATGGAATGCTGTGACAAAGCAACACATTTGACATGATGCTAGAGTTCCCTCCTGTGTTTAAAATGTGCACCTGCAGCCTATTTTACCATAGTGAAAAGTCTTAGCAAGTCTCATTTCATTGGATTTTTATTATTTTACTTTTACATTACAGAGCTTGTTTTTAAATATACTATAAATAAACGAAATGAACTATTATTCTATATACTTTTTAAACAAAATCTGTGCCACCAGACCGTAAAATATTTGTTAATTCAAGGTTTTGTTAAATTGTTTCTTTTTTAATACACACATGTAGGTGATGTAAGTCACTCGTTTCAGAATTGTCTAACATTTAGACTGAGACCGGTGTAAAACTCACAAGCCAGCTAACATAACGTTAGTGTGTTTTAACGTTAATGACGCTACTTCCCAGTTTCTTTCACTTTCTGTTGGGACGGGCCAGTATGCTGAAGAAGTGGCTATAGATGATTATGTGTTGGCGGTGTTTTCGGGTTTAAGGTAAAATAAGGAGACTCGCAATTAGACATCGGAGTAACGTTAAACGGAGTAGTCGTATCTGAGACATTTCTATTCGCGTGTTTGGGTCACACAGATCCTCCTCGAGTTTCAGATATGATACCATGTCATAAGTGAAACTCGAGTATGTTATGGTGATACTTATACTGTAAATACAACACAAATTTTACAACCTTTATGGTAATGAAGGCAAGAGGTTTTCTGGCTACTTCGCGCATCTGGAGTAACGTTATGTTTTATATTGACTGACGTCGGCTGAGCGCATTGATTCACGGACATTTTAGCAAAACTTACGTATTATAAAAAGGTTTTAATTCAGCAATATAGATATGCGATGCAGAGGACATTTCTAAGCGATATCAAGTGCGTATAATTTTGGAAAAATATATAAGGGCGGAAACTCTCTACGTATTTTTATTTGGGCAACAAAGAGGAAACGAGCATGGAGATGTTATGATTTTTAACGGTTGACAGTGATTAAGGATTACTAATCGATTACAGGACATACATAAATGGTATAGCTAAATGGTTCTACTTCATTCTGATTTTACCTGGTTGCTCTGAAAAAAAAATCAGTTTAAGTATGAGCTCCCAACAGCTGATCGTGAAACAGAGACCATTGCTTCTGGAAGCCCTGTATGCTGGAGGCAGTGCTGAACCTCTGGACTGTGTTCTGGACCTGCTACTGGCCTGGGAGGTTCTGGTCTGGGAGGATTACCTGAGCATACGAGTCACTGAAAAACCTCTAAGTTCAAATGCCAGGCATCTTCTAGATGTGGTCTATGAGAAAGGTGAAGATGCTTGCGGCCTTCTGTTGTCAGCTTTCAAGCAGGTCTTACCTGAGGAGCAAAAGGCTGAACTGTGTTTTGGGAAAGAATGTGCTGTTTTTGAAAAGAAAACAGCTGGCTCTGCAGCTTCGGCATTAATGACTGACAGACCAGAGTTAGTAAGAAGGCTCCGAGATAATATTGATGGGGCACTGAATGTTTTGGTGAAAAGTGGCTGCTTCACCATCAAAGACTGTGATGGGGTGCAACTACCTGTATACACACCCTCACAACAGGTAATGTAAACATGTTATTTTTCTTTTTCTTATTATGACATACTGTGATTTATCATATTGTTAAGAATATTGAGTAAGTGCCCTTTCAATAAATTTAACAGAACATTGTCACTGACCATTTCATTCAAATGCTAAAGAAATTTGTTTAAATTAAATGGAACAAATTCTTTGTTATTGTATTTTGGTAGGTTCGGAGACTACTCGACCAAGTGAGGTTCAAAGGGGAAAAAGCCGCAAGGACATTACTACAGTATCTAGATCAAACAGAGCCAACCAAACCAAATCCTGAAGTTGAGAAACATCAACGCCTTGACAGAATGAAAAATTTCTCAGGTGTGTTAACAGGCTGTTTTGGTTTCGCTCACTGTAATAACAATCTATCATGAGACTATATGTTACTACTGTCTGACAACCTAAAATAATCATGAATGGAAAAGATTACTGTTCATAGGTAGGGTGACCATACATACCATTCTTCCCGGACGCGTCCTGGCAAGGATTTTGGTGCGTCTTCCTGAAGTTGTATTTGTTGACCGCATACGCCATTCAGTTAAAAACATAAGACATACAATCGTAGTTTCATTCTTAAAATGTAACAGTTGCTTTTCTGTAATTATAATAATGATCCTCTATGACGTATGTGGTCGACAAATACGACTTCCGGAAGACGCACCCGAAATCCTGGCCAGGACGCGTCCGGGAGGAATGGCACGTATGGTCACACTATTCATTTCACAAGACTTTTTTTAAAGGTATGGCGAAAGATTTTCTTTTTCTGGTGGATCATCAAGACTATTAGTCATACCAGTTGTCAATCATTCTGATGATATGTTTACGTAAGGCCGTTGTACGTGCTTGTCCCTAGGTTCAATTTAAAATTGAAATCGATCGAAATTAAGTCACACCCTCAAACTTCGAATAAAAAAATGGGATCGGCGATGCTGTCATGCCCCCATGTCACGTCCGCTCGGCTTGCCAAGCGTGGGAAAAAAACTCTCAGAGATTTATATTTTAAACACGAGGGATGTATTGCTACAACTCCTTGAAATGCATATCATAATCAGGATTACTACCTAGTGATCTGACTTCGGACAGAGCGCAGCTCTCTGCACATGGGCGAGAGTGAGAGAGGCGCCAAGATGTAGCAGTTTATATTTTAAACAAAAGGGATAGTTTGCCTCAGCTCGCATGAAACGCATAAAACTGAACAAATACGTAAGGATTACTACTTTAGTTTATGTTTAGACTTCAGACAGATGCGAGAGCGCATGCAACTTAAGACAGAGAGAAGCGCAGCTGCTTATGACGCGCTGGATTTATTTCAGATCCAGAGTCCAAGACGCGCACATTAAGTCCATGTGCGTGCAAGAAGGAATCCTACAAGCTTAAAGTGAAACCCACAAACCCCCATGCAAGGAAAAGCACGCAATTTGCATTATAATGTGAAACTATAATAATAATAATAAATAATAACGGCATAGCATTTTTATCTTTAAAAAAAGTAAAAAAAAATTGAGAATCGAATTGTGACCTTAGTATTGAAAATAAGGATGTCCCGATCTCCACTAATAATACGTGGCCGATCACATTTCTGAATCGGACAGCCGATCTTATTACAGCTATTTCATGTACTACGGCTTTTGATCAGTTAGTCCTTATCGATCTAAAATCACTGTTAGTTTGAGTCGTTTATAACATGCATTTGAAAAAGCAACACTCGTCAAACATAATTATTAAACATATTCTTTATTATCATGAAAATACCTGAAAAGATTTGAAGAACAGCAATATAAATATATTCTTCAGCCATTTCATGGAGCTGCGTGTCATCACGGCTGCGTGTGTATTGTTCTTCGTCTACAGCGCATTTTGAGTTTCTGCACGAGAGCGCCCCCTGGCTTTTGGATGTAGTGGCATTTCACCGTAATTCATTGAGAAACATAGCAAGCATTATCGGCCGATCGATCGGAGCATCCCTAATTGAAAATGTAATCGAATCGAGGATGTGGAGAATCGTGACACCCCTAGAATTGTATGACAAGAAGAGAAAGGCCTCTGAAGAAAGAAACAAGACCAGAGTGTTTTTGGGAGAATTTTTCGCACAGGTTTGGCTTCCCACTGATGCCTTAGTCGCGAAGTTTCTACTCGACAGGTAAAGTTTGGCATGCTATTTGGCGAAATCCATTTAAAATCACTGATAGTAAAAGTTAATGTGAGTTATGATTAGCAATGCTAGCCCTGGTACAAGTCACGAACCATGCAGACACCATAAACATCTCAATGTATGAGCCATGCCAGCAGCAACTTGTAAATAGAGTGAAGAGAAGAACGAGGCTCATGCATGCTCTCTCTCGTGCATGCTCTCTCTTGGCACATGTTTTATAGGGGTTCCCTCTCGGGAGCAGGGAGAGTGTTGTGCATGTGCATTTTTAAAAAAAGTGAAGGGATGATTATTTTCAAAAATTCAGACAAAATCTTCTGCTATCCCTTTAAGATGTCCAATAAATCTTTGGTGTGCCCAGTGTACGTATGTGAAGTTTTAGCTCAAAATACCATATAAGTTATTTATTATAGCATGTTAAAATTGGCACTTTGTACTGAGGTGTGAGCAGAAATGTGCCTTTTTAAATCCAAATGAGCCGATCTCTGTACTAAATGGCAGTGCCGTGGTTGGATAGTGCAGATTAAGGAGCGGTATTATCCTGACATCACAAGGGGAGCCAAATTTCAATGACCTATTTTTTCACATGCTTGTAGAGAATGATTTACCAAAACTAAGTTACTGAGTTGTTTTGTCTCACATTTACTATGTTGATACAAGCACTGGGGACCCAATTATAGCACCTAAACATGGAAAAAGTCAGATTTTCATGATATGTCCCCTTTAAACACTCTTTTTTATATAGTACATTTACAAATATGTCCTTGATATATACAACTGACTATAAAAGTTTCTCTTTATCTTGATAGCTTCTCCTGAAATTCTGCTCTATCAGAAGAAGCTGCGGAGCTCAGTAGCTTCCCAGTCCCACTTCCTCAGCACCTATGGTGGGACAGGACGTTTCTCCCTGGATGACATTTACACAGATGGACTTCTTGAAGTGATGGACTCCTCCGGGGAAACTACAACATTAGAGCTGAAGGATGTGGTGGGTCCTGTGGGAATTCTTAATAAGGATGCTGACACTGCGCTCTTGTCTGGGGAGGCAGGTAGTGGCAAAAGCACGCTGCTTCAACGCCTCCACTTGCTTTGGGCGCGAGAGGCCTTGCTCACTGACATTTACCTGCTGTTCCCCTTCAGTTGCCGGAAGCTAAACGCAGAGCAGCGAACGCTGTCTCTAAAAGAGCTCCTTTTCCTGCATTGCTGCTGGCCTGATCGAAGTCAGGATGAAGTTTTTCAGTTTATCCTAGACCACCCTCATTTGGTCCTCTTTACATTCGATGGGCTTGATGAGTTTAAACAGGGCTTCACAGATGAAGAACGTCACTGCTGTCCCACACAGCCAGTGCCCATTCCCACACTGCTTTTTAACCTGTTGCAGGGTACGCTAATGAAAGGCGTTATGAAGGTAGTTGCCAGCAGGCCACAGGCTGTGGGCCCATCGCTGAAACGTTACCTCAAAAAAGAGGTGCACTTGAAGGGCTTTTCTCCTGTGGGCATCGACTGCTTTGTTAAGAAACAGTACAGTGACCCTGCTATGGCTAAACGTGTCATTGAGTCCCTCCAGGGTAACACAGCATTGCTAAGCCTTTGCCATATCCCAGTCTTCTGTTGGATTGTGACCAAGTGCCACCAGGAGCTTCTTGGTGCTGAGGGTGCCATTCCCCAGACCATAACCGATGTATACCTTCTGGTTTTACAGCATTTTTTTCAACGGAAGTCATCTCAGCCCCAAGGAGCTCTGAGAAAGGACTGGTTGGAGGAACACTTGGACACAGTGGTAAAACTTGGACAACTAGCTTTAGAGGGATTGGAAGCCTCCTGTTATGTGTTCTCAGGATATGAACTGCAAAAAAGTGGTCTTACAGAACACGATATCAACATAGGTTTTCTCATTTACTGCAATGACCTATCTGTGACAGACTGTAAACGCTACGAATTTTTGCACATTACCTTACAGTGTTTCTTTGCTGCTCTGTACATCATTCTGAATCATAACAATAATCGCTCCGCTATCCCCAAACTCTTTCAGCCTCAGCACAGGCAGCCATCAGCCTTGCCTCAAAAGTGCCTGGGACACTGTGTTAAACATTCAGTAGATGAGACAGAGTCCCACACAGCAGAGAATCTAGACCTCCAGATTACAGCTCAGTTTGTGTCAGGACTTTTGTCCCAGCAGCATCGCAATTTACTAATACACTCCTGTCCAGCAGCTTTGCGTGAACGTAAAGTCAAGCAGGTTGTTAAGTCAATATCTAAAGCGATGCAGAGACATTTCAAGTCCATTCCTCGTCCCGTAGAGGGCGAAAAGAAGAGCATGCACGCCATGCCAAGCTTTGTTTGGTTAATAAAGTGTATTTATGAAATGCAAGACAACAGCATTGCTCAAGATACCATGGCTAAATTGGATGTCGAACACCTAAAACTCACCTACTGTAACATTGGACCTGTGGAATGCACTGCATTGGCGTATGTGCTAAAGCATCTGCGGAATCCTGTTGGGCTCCAATTGGACAACAATTGTGTGGGAGATGTGGGCGTGGAGCAGCTTCTTCCGTGTCTTAATAATTGTCATTCACTATAGTAAGAACAGAGGTTAACTCAGTGTGGTTGTGTTTCACAGTGTTTAAAGGGGACAGAGAATGAAAAACCATTTTTACCTTGTCTTTGTTGAATAATGGTAGTCTACCCACATTCACATACATACAAAAAGTGCTAGACATGCTAAACATCTCAGTCTCATAGAAATTCCTCTTTTAGAAATGTCAGCCAGAAAACGGCCCAATCTGAAAAACTGATGCTTATGACATCACAGGCATCTCACTGCCCCTCCACTTTAAAATAATTGGCTACATTTTTTGAGTGGCCGCAAAGTCAGCCAATCAGTAATGAGATTGCAAGTTAAGCCAGTAGGGGGAGCCAAATAGGTGCAAAACCACTTGTTTAAAATCCCCCACCCTAATAGAGCTATCTGAGAGAGGTTTTTAGGAAGCTTCTAAGGCATTACGGACCCCAAAAAAACAATTTTTGTCTTCATGTCACATCACAGAACAAGTATAAATACTCCGTTCAATCATTCTATGTCACCTTTAATACTGTATGAGCATTTTCATCAGTAAATACTTCTAATATGTTTTTTCTGAATCCCACAGTTTAAGGAACAATAACATAACAGATGAAGGTATTCGAAAACTTGTGGAAAAGGGAGTCTGTTGTGAAAACTTTCAAAAAATAGCGTGAGAAAATCAACTTTTTAATGATGATCCTACATTATTTGATCAAATGTTGTATTTAAAATACCAGGATTCATTACTACTTCAATATCTCCACAGTCTTTTCAACAACAAGCTTACAGATGCCTGCACCCAGTACTTTGCTTTGCTGATGAAATCAAAGCAGAACTTCCTCTCATTGAGGTCAGTGCTTGCTTAAAAGGTTATTACTGTACAAGCCCTGATTCCCCTCATTCTTAAGTTACTTCACATTTTATTTAATTGATTTGATCTGTACATTAAAAATATAATTGCTGCGTAGGCTTGGAAACAACAACATCACATCTAAGGGAGCAGAGCAACTGGCAGAAGGCTTAAGTTTTAACCGGTCTTTGCAATATCTGGGGTGAGGTCAATAATAAGAGCAAATCATTTCTGTATGCGCCTAAAGGCATTGTGCCGTAGCAATTATCAGTATGACATCATTCCTAACGTATCGTCACATAGAAATGAAATTGTACTTTCTTCCTAAAATTGTGTTTTAATTTATTCCCAGGCTATGGGGTAATCACATAGGGGACAGGGGGGCAGAAGCATTGGCAAATGCTTTGAAAAACAACACAACGTTAATATGGTTAAGGTAATATTATATAGTCCTGTAATGACTTTAATTCTAATTTCTAGACATTAATATAAATAATACCCAACTTGTAACGTTTATGCTTAAAGTTGCAATCGGTAACATTTTTTGGAAAAAATAAGAACATAAGTAAAAATAAGTACATAAACATTTTGTGCTTTAAACTTATAAGAAAAAATAAGTACATAAACATTTTGTGCTTTAAACTTTCTTCTCTTACCCTACTTTACAACAGTATACTGTAAAAAATTTCTGTAGAAATTACAGTGTTACTGGCAGTAGCTTACTGTAGATTTTACATTTATGTTATTTACTGGCAACAGTTTGTTTAAAGTTAAATGAACATGAAACTTTTTAATCTTCTACAGTAAGTTACTGGCAACCAGCTGCATAATTAAAGCAATTTTTTTAACAGTGTAGCCTTATAAAAACGATTTATAATTTGTTTATAAAGTCAGGCAATAACAGTTTGGTGTCACAGGGTCTCAACAAAAACGCTAAAAGTAACCTGCATTTTTGTTTGAAACAGAGAAAGATGGGTAAAAATTATGGATTTTTAGCTTTAATTAGGGACATTTTTAAACTACAATAGCAAATGCAGCAAAGGTTTTGAGTACTGATCATGTTTTTTTTTTTTTTGTGTCAGTTTGGTTGATAATGGAGTGGGCAGTGCAGGTGCAAACGCTCTTGCAGAACTTGTCAGTCAGAGCAAAACTATGGAGGAATTGTGGTGAGTGCCGTACTTCGTACACCTATTTGCATGTTCACAAGTTCCTAAGATTAACATCTCTTAATTTCTTTTAGGCTAAACAAAAACTCTATCACCAGAGAAGGGGTGGAGTGTCTGATAAAGGCACTTAAAATAAACTCTAGGGTTAAGGAAATTTGGTAAGAATATGTTTTACACTGTTTTAGCGCTGTTTTAATAGTTTATTAGTACAGTAATTAGTAGTTATTGTAAAAATGACTTAAACAAAAAGAATGTAAGAAGAAGTATAGAGGCCTATGTTTTACCAGCCCTGGTGATATATAACCCTGCTTGGATGAGATTAAAGCCTGGATGCATGACAATTTTCTTAAGCTCAACCAGGCAAAAACAGAACTTCTTTTTGTCGGCACACCAACATCTTTACTCAAGCTTAACATTTCAGAGCTGATTACTGTTAATGACTTTGTTAACCGGTCTTCTGAAGTGAGCAATCTTGGCGTTATTTTCGACCCTGAACTTATGTTCGATGCTCATATTAAGAAGGTCTCAAAAACGACATTCTTCCATCTTAGAAATATTGCTAGATTACGACCATGTTCATCGCTGCCAGATGCAGAGAGGCTTATTCATGCCTATTCATTTGTGTGTGTTTTAAATACTATTCATGTAAAAAGGATTTTGCTTTGTGCTCCTGTAGGCTGAGGGGAAATAATCTGACCCCAGAGGAAGAAGAGGAGCTGAGTAAACAAGAAAGCAGATTGACCTTCTGAGGGCAAGAATCCTCTGTCATCAACTACTAGATCTAGTGCACAGCACTGGACCTAACTAGCAAACTCCCACACTCCCTCACACACATTTTGTAGACGCATGTATGCAGTGTACCGCGGCTTTGCTGGTCAAAATCGCTGTCTTGTAAATTGTGAAGTGGAGTGGGGACTAGGTCAGTTTGCACGATATAGTCAGGGGGTTGAAAGAACAGTCGAAGGAAGCTAAAGAATTGCTGGGATCCCCTTTTATCATTGTGCCTCGAAAAAGACTTTCACATTTTCAATGTGTTAATATTACTCAATCCGAGTATTGCATTAGCAGTGCAAAGGTCATGGGTTCGATCTCCAGGGAACACACTGATAAAATCCTTAGATTTAATGCACTGTAAGTTGTTTTGGTTTCAGGTGCACTTACAAACACACTGAAATTCTAACAGGGGAAAAAATAATACATAACATCAACAGGATATTTAGCAATTATAGTGCTAAATTGTATTTCTGTATTGTATATATTTATTGTGTATTTGAGGATCTGTAACTTGGGGTGCAGCATTTGCAGCTGTCAGTTTGGGTTTGTTCAAATGCCTTTCCTTTATGTTCTTTATTCTTTAAATAATTGCTGTTACTACTGTTACATTTAAAACAAAATTAAGTATTGCTGTATGCGTTAAGATGTACTTGCGTTGAGTACAATTTGCACTGTACAACCTGTCACACAGCCAGTTCTTGAAACTCCTCAGCCTAACTAGTGGAAAACCCCAGGGCGGGGTTTAATAAAAGACAATCAAAACGACCAATAAGAGCCCCGTCTGTCATTCTTTGGCCAATACGAGAGCAGGACGCTCTCTGAGAACATAGCACGTTTGGTTTACAGTCACATATACAATCACACACTGTAAATAACACTCGCGCCCCGATTTTAAACGAAACAAACGCCGTCGGCTCTGTCAATATTATCGGATTTGTTCGCATTTCTTTTGGTCTCTCGCTTGTCAGCATGATTTCCAGTGGGTTTAAAGTAAACGGAGCAAGAGGCTGTCTCATCTTTAACCGGTAGTCATGAACAGTGGATACATCTCTCATCCCACCCGACAATGTCAAATAAACACCGTCATCGCTAACAGTGCCACGAGATCTTTACAACAATAATCGCTTTTCACTGTTTATCTACAGTAACGTACGTCTATAAGACGGACAGGGAAATACTGGGATATTTAAACATCAGGTAAGAAGAGTTTGATCAGGCTGATGTCACCTGTTTACCTTCATTACAGAGAATGTGCTACAGTATCAGCTTTAAATCTGTATGTGTATCAGAATCCACGGATTATACATGTAAACACGTTATTTAGTGACAACTTTGTGTCTAAACCGAGCTGTCAGAGCAGTAGATCAGTCTGTGTCGCCATTGTCATTTAGTGCAAGGCCTGTACATCTCTGCTGTAACCATTCATTCAGCTTTTACATTCTGTGATGGTGAATGCCGGACTTAAGTTTAACACCGATGACCTTTTTAGTATTAACATTATGTGTACTGTCATAACATGACAATGTCAGTGTTGTTGTAACATGGGCATTACAGGTGTATAATAGTTGCCTACATGTATGCTGGCCATTCATGATGAGTTATACACATTGTGGCACTTCACAGATCACTGTCTCATTTTAATGTATGTCTATGAAAGACATGCCATAATCAGCACTGTTGCTTGGAGCTGGAGAGTCCCTGCATTATTAAGAGAGGTTGATGTTTGTAGGTCAGAATACAAATAACATGGGGACTACAGTGTATCAATGGACAATATGGAGAGTTTTCTCAATGCATAAATGTTAAGACAAGAAGAACTGGATGTTCATTCACTACCTCATCAAATGTTTCAGACCGAATGTGATGACACGTGCAATACCAGTAAAATGTGCACATTACATTCCTGATATTAGCTATGCTGCAGTGGTGTGTTTGAATCATTGTTGTGCATACAGGAAGCTCTGAGTGTGATTTAATTCACTCTGTGAATTCCCCTGCTGCTGGGGAAAAACCAAGCAGTCAGACATTCACTTGGTCTGTGAATGTCTTCGTTTAGTTATTGTACTAACTTATCTTCGTCATCGATAAAGTATTCTGCTTATCAAAAGTATTATTTATAAAAGATAAATATTGTGCATTCTTAAAAAAAAATAAACCTTTAGCACAAACAGACAAGTTATTCAGTAAAATGCTTTGTGCTAATTTCATTAGCATCACAACACTAGAGCCACGAAGGCCTACCTGTAGATCACAAATACATGGTTTAATGTGGATGTTATTATGAGCCCTGTAATGCCGTTGGTGACAAATTATAGGACTAAGACACTAACCTTGTTGTATTATGTAGTTGCTTATGGCCTCTAGCCTTTAGTGTGGTATAATATGTGCGTGAGAGGCAGAAATACACAGCTCCCAGTATCTGACACCAAATATTTGGCCTGTATAATTGTCTGGCGCCATGGTATTTCCATCCAGGTCACTTCTCTAATGCATTGCCCGTTGGCTGATATGTAGGAGAGCTGTGTTTCAGTTAAAAACAGAACATATCTGGTTAAATTTAGTATGTGTAACGCATGCATATCTAGACACAGTTTGGCTTACTTTATTTGTATAAAGGATGTTGAAAATAGTTATCTCATAAAGACATTTGTTTATAATCTTTCAAATATGCCAGTGACATTAATTTGTCTCAAGATACACACCAGTAATGCCTTTTCTAAGGAGTGTTTATTAAATATCCATCTTAATTTAACTAAGGCCTTGTCCTCATAGCTTTAGCTTTTTTGTTTTATGAAACAAAACTGAGCATTTAACATCATTAAACATGGTTTTGTTTACTGTATTTTAGATTAAAGTCATATGACCTCTCTGTGAAATCTAGGCTAAGGTTTAATAATCTAAATTTGGAGATTTGGAGCATCAACTTTAATTTCACTATTTGATTTCACTTTGGCCTAGTTTCACAGACAAGGCTTAGGTTTAAATCAGGACTATGCCTTGCCTTGGTTAAATTAGGATGATTAAGTCGCTTTTATAAAAATGCTTTAAGAAAAACTTCACTGATGTACATCTTGAGACAAAACAATGACCGTGACATATATTAAGATGTCTCATGTCAAGTTATTTTTGGTTAAGACAGCTCAAACATTTATTTTAGTCTGGAACTAACATTAAGCTTTGTCTGTCTATTTTCAATATTTGACATGGCATTTCTCAGTTAATATTAAACATGTCAATGTTATATTTTCACAGAATGTTCTTTACGTTATTTATGGTAATTTTATGTAGAAATCACAAAGAAATGACTTTAGCTGGGTTTTCACAGGCAGGTTTACATTTGCAAACCTTATGCGGTTTGACTGGGTTCTAACCTTTCTTCATTTCCGCATCTGTTCTTTAAACCCACATGTTCAGCAAGCTCCTAAACCATGTTGTATTCAAAGTTCATAGCTGTTTGATGAGGGCTGTTTAGAGTTGTTGAGAAGACATTTATGTGGCACATGCATGCTTCCACAATGCTCTCAATCAAGGCCTAGCAGTTGTCAATTAGGGTAATAATAATAATAATATTCAGGAGTAATTGGTTGGAGCTAGGGCTGCACGATTAATCGTAAAAAAGATCACAATCTCGAATTAAGCACCCACACAATCTCATTGCTAACTTATAGTGATTCGTCTGTCTGTTAAACCTGACAGAAATCTTACCAGAACATTGAAATGTGCTAGGATCCTGTTGCGGAGTCATCATGTAAAGGTTTTGGGTTGCAGTGACAATTCTTCATTGGTTTATTCACATACCGTTAAAGCGTTCACACTTTGTTTCACAGATGAAGCTGCCATTCATTGTGCTTTGCTTTCACAGATGCACAAGAGGTACATTTCAGCCTCATTCACATTAGCAGCGACTAGCAGTAGCAGAGAGACACGATCTCATTGATTTCAATGGAAGCTTGGCAAATTCCGGCGGCACGAGCGACATTGACTGTTGGCGACCGGATGGGGCATATCGTGCGACAAAGTTGAGAAAAGTTTAACTTTATGCAAATAATGAGCGATTTTCTGGAGCGACTTCCAAAGGAGGAAGCAGAGGAGTTCACGTTATCCGTCTCTTGTCAGTTACTGGAGTGGACGTTACACATTTGTTTATGACAACCAGATTTAGAAACGCCTCCTAACGACTTCTAAGGGACATATAGCAACAAAATCCAGTGTAATGTGAATGCGGCTTAATACTGGTCACGTTAGTCGTGGCTGTCTGCCTGTAAATATAACAGGATAAGTAGTTTGCTTAACTTTATTTGCAAACTGTGTTAAAGTTAACAACCAAGGAAGCCTCTTTAAAATGCTTTTTTAACTATTGCTTTGTTTCAAGGAAAATTAAAGGAAAATAAAAATTACTCCACTAAAGGTATAGTTCACCGAAAAATTTAAATTGTGTCATAATTTACTCAATTATATGTTATTACAAACCCACATAAATTTCTTTGTTCTGATGAACACAAGGGAAGATATTTTAAGAAATGTTTTTAACCAAATCGTTTGTGGACCCCCTTTACTTTTCTTTGTTCCTACTATGGAAGTGAAAGGGGTCCACAAACGGTTTTGTTACAAACATTTCTCAAAATATATTCCTTTGTGTTACTCAGAACAAAGACATTTATACAGGTTTGTAACAACACAAGAGTGAGTAAATGATGACAGAATTTTCATTTTTTGGTGAACTATCCTTTAAAATGGATTTATTGTTTTTTCTTCTTATACTATATAGTATATATAGAACTGGAATAATAGTTTACAGTTTATATATAAACACTAATGTTGATAATCTAGGGAAAACACCTTATTTCTTCTAGTAATAAAACATATATTAATATAGTTAATTAATTATAAGTCATTTAATCTTTCAGATAAAAAAAAAATTCAATTTCAAACCAATTAAATATTTTTAAAGAGATTGCATTATTTCATTTTTTGTAAATGCGATGTTATTTTGTTTAATTGGTATTCAGAATCGTGAAAAAAAAATCGTGATCCTCATTTGAAAACTAAAAGATTGTGATTCTGATTTTTTCCAGAATCGTGCAACCCTAGTCGGAGCTGATAGTTTTAGGAGCATCTAAGAAGAGCTGTATTCTTTATGTCTTGTAGGCCTCACTGTGATAGGCTGTGCAAAAGACATTAGCTGAAAATGTTATACAAATCTGCAGTCTTACACATACAACAGACCATGTGGTGGTCAGGCTTTCTCTCAGGAAAATATGGAAAAAATGTGCATGTCAAAACAAACTTTCTTTGTAAAACTTACTACAAGCCTTTCTAAACCCTTGTGTGTGGGACCTGTTTTTAATGCTTACTTAAAAGAAAAAGTATACAATTAATTGTTGTTTCGTCCTGAGATTCATTGGCCTTGGCTCATTTTCTGTGAAAAACATAAAAATAAACAACTTTGTAATGACTGTACACCCCTTACACGATTATATTACATTTGTGGTGTTCGGGTCCACTGGACCCGGGGGTAATATAAGTGTAAAAATTAAATGTGCTATGTAACTTCACTATGTTTTTTTCCTTCCTGGGACTCCTGTGAGTGCTTGAGTGTATATATGTGATGAATCATGGATGCATGTCAGAGTTTGGTTTTTCTGCTCTTGCTGTAACCAAATGTTCAGTATAAAATCCATTACATCGATGCAATGTCCCCACAAAACGCGTGTGTGTGTGTGTGTGCATGTGTGTGTGCATGCGTGCGTGCATGTGTGTGTGTTCGTTTTTTATCCAAGTATTTCATCATTCTAGTTTGTGGCCAATAGCAACTAATTGTACTACAATGTGTGTGGACATAAGATGGACAGGAAGAGACAGTTTATGTGTATAAAATGCAAGAAATCATATGCAACACAGCTACACAGTAATCTGCTTCTTATGTGCTGCGTAGGCTGGCATGAACATGTTTTGTGTTCAGTGTGGATGATGTGTTATGATATGGCATCTGTTGTTCAGTTGGGGCTTATAGACTGACACAAATGTGTACAATTTCAAACTTAGGTCAAAGAAGTAAACATCAACAGTGATGAAAAACTTTGTTTCATTTATATTCATTTAAGATAAACATGTTTTCCCCTCAATAACTGGATCAAAATAGAATTTTCTTCTTTTTTTTTCATATTATAACAAAAAACAAATAGCACTTCAATTTATAAGTAGGCATCTACCAGTGATAAATGACAAATATTAACAAAAAATTCTGTCTATGTTACTTGTAATAAGGCTAAAGGCAAAATTTTACATGAATTTGTATGACTGCATTGGTTTTAGATACGAATAAGGCTGTGGGTCCACTAGACCCGCAAACATCGTAACAAACAAGTAACAAAAATATGAACACCACACTAGGGTTACAATCTTTCTTTCTTTTTTAGCTTTTCATGCAAGTCCAGCTCCTCCCTCTTTCTGAAAAGATCATGGAAGCGTCTTCTTTCTGGTCCCACTGACCCATGACAGCTTTTTGAGATTTGACGCTGTTCCTGTAATCTTCAACCCACTTCTGCTATGCAGCCATGAGCTCTGCGCTATGGAGTCAGGAAAAGCCAGCAGGCGGTTTCCGGGATGACTGGCGCTTCTACATCGTGGTGAAGGAGTGCACCGTGGAAAAGCCAGGCCAGAAGACCCTGCGCATCCCACGCGGCAGCCTTGGCCAGGCATGCCAGGAGCGCAACAGCCTCGGGCGCACGATCCCGGCCAGCAAAGGTAAACGCAGCCTACGCATCCTGGACCAAACGAACGTGGTGGTGAGCCTGGATGAGCGGGATGTGATGGAGCTGGAGGAGAAGCTGGCGGAGCTGCTGTTTCCCATAACCAACTGTGAAGAGCGTTACAGCCTGCTTTACAACAGAGCACGTCTGGACAGGGCCCGTGACATCAACTGTGGATCCAAAGTTAGAGTGCAGCTGAGATCCGGCGATGAGCCACTTCCAGGGGTTGTTCGCTTTAAAGGAGCCTTGCTTCCTGACCGAGCACTGAGTGGGATCTGGTTCGGTGTTGAATTGCTGGTGAGCAACACTGTCTTGTTTAGTGCTGTTTTTTGCTGTTGTTTCACCTGAATATATGAGATTGTTCCACATTTTCCAGGACATTGTGGTGTTTATGAATTAGATGCAAATAACTCAAGTCTGTTAAATTGTTGCCTGGCATGACACGTCAATAATTACTGTTGTTCATAAGTCAGATACACAGTGATGTGTATAAGAGTTGTGAAGTTCATGTGGGTGTATGGCGGCTGCTGAAAACGTCTCTGTACTGTATGTTTCAGGAGGAGGGCCGGGGTCAGGGTTTTACAGAGGGCTCTTATCAGGGTCAGCAGCTGTTTCGTTGTGAAGATGAATGCGGCGTCTTCGTGGCATTGGATAAACTTGAGCTCTGGGAAGATGAAGAGCTGGAAGTGGATCGTGTGACTTTAGTGGATAATGAACCTGAAGTAGAAGGCGATGTCCCACCACTGGAAATTAACTCTCGGGTGTTGGTGCAGACACGGGATGGCCCAGAACGGGGCACTGTAATCTTCTGTGACGTACTGCCTGGCAACGAGAGTCTCGGATACTATGTTGGGGTTGATATGGTAAGTGAATTATACTGTTTAAGTGGTTGAAAAATGTTATAGCTGCAAAGATTATGTATAATCATAATACTACATTTTCATTAAGCAATGCAATGTTTAGCCAGATCAATGTAGGGCTACCAACGTCAAAATACGAATATGAACCTATTTACTATTTTTGGTTACTTGGCTCATGCTTTACCCCCTTAGGATGAAAGGAAAGGATGCAATGATGGGATGTAAGGACATAGGATTTAAAGCAAATTTAATAGCATATCCTCACTCTTTATATAACATTAATTCTCAATTGTATTAAATATTAGGAGCATTCATTTTGAACATTAAAGACTCAAAATGTCAGATTTTTGCATTAAAATATCCAGAAATCACTAGCACTGGGTTATATATTTTGTTCATGTGTTCTTACATTATCCCAAATGTTTTCAACAGTGTTTGAATCCAGAGATTTTGCAGTTTAAATGAGCACCCCACCCTGTTTTTAGGATTGCTTGTCAATGGCATTATGCCCGGGTTGTCCTCAGTTTTTTCTGTTGTTGCCATAATAACTGTCAGTGTCTTTGACTTGATGTAGCACTTCGCTGGGTGATCAGCATATGATTTTAGAGTATTGTAAGAGTGATTTAAAGCAGTAACGTATCTTGCAATACTTCATGACATGCACTGATCAATCTAACCTGTGTAATATTTGCAGAATCTAGCATGCCACTTTGTTGTTGCTTCTGTCAAGCCACACTGTGGGCTTACATTATAATGTAATGAATATAATCTTTTATTTCAATATGTCAACATGCACATGATTGTTTAACACACTTGATATTTGTTAATAGAGAATAAACTTTATATAGAGATTGAGGATAAACCATTTCACTTCATGCTAGTAATGTTACGTTTGGGAACAAATTGTTCTTTTTGAAGGAATCTTTTAGGTGAACAAATCATTCTCGACCAACCAATCTATCGAATTGATATTTCTTGTTCAGTGATATGAGGCGCATGGACATTGAAGCACTGTATGTGCACAGGCTTCTTTTTCCTGCTTTTTAAAGAGTGACTAAATCATGAGCCAATGGAGTTCGAGTATGAGCTGTGACAGGGCATATAATTGGCTTAATGTGCTGAACAAATCACTGAACGAGTCACTGTTTTGAGTCAGAGAGGGAACTGAATGACCTTGTACATCTCGATTATGAATGAAATGAATGAGAGGGGGTCACAAACAGAAAGCGGATGCAATGCAAACAGTCTTAAGAAACTTAATCATGTGGTTTAATTTTAGTTAAGTTATAGAAACCATGTTTTTTGCAGACTTAATTGCATTACTTTAGTAATACAAATGATTTTTGAACAAAAATCAAGGTTATTTGTGGTTAATATGGTTTTACTACAAATATAATACCCACTATGGTGGTTACAGTAGTAAAACAGTTCATTTTGGAAAAGTACATTTGGAAACAGTACATCTCGATGGAAAAGCTAACCAAACCAAAGTGAGGTGAGCTGACCCGACCTGACCCAAACCAGGGGGTGCTATGCAATGGAAAAGCGCAATTTGTGGCTACTGTGGTTTCACTACAGCATGATGACATTTAAAGGTCCCGTTCTGTCTGTATTTTTAAAACTTTGGTTATGTTTACAGGGTGCCATATAACATGTGTTAATGTTTCACACAATTTACTTATCTGTATAGCGCTGTTTTCACTGTACTCAAAACGAGCTGATGTCTTCCTTGTTCTATGAAGTCCCTCCTTCAGAAATACGTATCAAGTTCTGATTGTGTAGCTTGTTTAGTGTGTTGTGATTCGATAGCAGCTTAGCTTGCCTTAAGCGTAGCTGGCAACTGACATATTCCTGTGGGCGGAGTTTAGTCAAAAAACTGTTCAACTGACGTCATTAAAGCAGGAAGTAGAGGGCTGTAGTCCAAACCGGCCATTCATTGTAGGCTTTGAAAGGCGAATTCTGTTAAAAAAAATATCGCCTGGCAGTGAACTTTGAGCTTTATCATTTTACAGGTATTATTTATGCTGTTATAGCAAAATTACACACTTACTAGGGTTTAAAAAATGGGATCAGAAAGAATGTGACCTTTAAACATGTGATGAAGGGGATCTGGTGTCGCATTGTTTTTTACATCTAACACCTCTTGTAAATGCTTGTTGGTGATGACGTGAGATTAAGCAAGTGAACCAAGGTTTGAGAGAATTGAATGAGTGTGAAACCACCAGACAGACACTGTAAGGGGGGGGGACTGAAAACATCCACTCTCGGGATGGACCTCAGCAATGAACTCAGTGTAAAAACTCCCTTAGTCTGCCATAAATAAACCCATTTCTTTAGCTTGATAAATTATGCTTAGTATTTCACACTTTGATCAGCATGTCAGACATCTGTAGTTTTGTAGTCAAGTACTTTTTCGTTAAAGCCTAATAAGTTTTTGTAAGAAGTCTATTTTATTGTCATGTATACCATAATACCACATAAAAGACTGGTGTTCGCCACCTACTGTCATATTTGTGTAACACAGAAATGGTCTAAGCATGTTTGGAATAAGCATTGTTTACTCTTTCTCCCTGTCCAAACTAAGTTGGCACCAAATCCACAAATCAAGGTCCTGAAAGTTATGCCAAGTTTCTGTCAATGTAATTAAATAGGCGTTCTTATACCTATAAGATAGTCAACATTTGCCTGTAATTCGTCCACTTTGTTTCTCAAAGATTGCACATTTGCCAAATCATTGATTGAAATGGCATATGGTTCCTCCATTGAAAGTTTAACATGCTCCTGAAAACCTAATTTCCTTCCACTCTTTCTCGGCACTGCTCGAAAAGCGGCTTTTTCCCCGTCCTCCATCTGCATATCACCTCCTTCTTAAGGCAGCAAAAAGTCTTGCGATTCATCCATCGGCAGAACATTCTGTGACCTCCATTTAATCCCAATAAGAGCTCACTGGAGTACCGGTAACTGCGTGTTTGTACTTGGTGTGGAAGGCAAACAATTCCATTGATGAAAAAAATACGAACACCATAAAAAAGCTTCATGTTTGGGCGACCCCATATAATATAGGAAAGGAAAAAAGAATAGGAAATATTAAAGAGCACCTACTGTCTGATTCTCAATTTCCTTTGGTGTGTAAGTGTGTATTAGTACATTTTAATGATATGCAAAAGGTACAAATCCCAAAGTAAACAATAAGTTTCATCTCCAACGTAAATCTCTTTCCTTGGACTACAACAAACACACAGGTTTACTTCCTGGGATTGGTGATGTAGACAAGATCGACATTATCATAATTCCTCCCACTTCGGACTTACACCCTGTAAGTTAACTCCTGTTAGCACTGCATTGTTAATGTGATCCACTGAGCTCAACAGAAGGGAATCTTGAGCCGAAGGGATGCTCAGTTTGCTCTGTGTGTCCTCCATAATGGCTTGCTGCCAAAAGCTCACACAAGACTCAACCAATACATGCACACGCCATTCCTCTGTTCTCTCTCTCTCTCTCTCTGTCTCTCTCTCCCCTTTTCTTCTCTGTTAGCCTCCCACTGCTTTCAGCAGCACTGGACTGGACATCTAAACTGTGTAGTGTACAAGTGTTTAGGATTTAGATTCTGCAGGTTTAAAGAGCTTTAGATCGTTCTCAACGCAATACATCGTGATTAGTTTGTTTTAAATAGCATTACTTACTTAATGTTACAATACTTTTGTTAATAGATTGCATATAGTAATGTGGGAGTCTATTCAGTATGTTCATGGAAATTTCTGAGGTTTGTTTGAAAGACTGTAAGTAGATTTGATAGGATGAGTTCGATTGGCACACAAAGTATTATCAAGGAAGAGCAGTACTTTGTTTATTTGTATTTTTTATAAAATCAGACCAGGATTATGAGTTAAGAGTTCTAACAGTGTCAGGTAAGATTATGGTTTAGAGTCCAGCGACATTAGTTGTTGTGATGATAGTGTTAATCTAGCTGTTAGAGAACTGTGACTCTCTGTGAGATGGGTCAGTGGAAGATTTCCACTAGGGGATAGAGACAGGCCATCCTTTGTTTGGAAAGTATTTTGAGGTGATTGAGTTATGAATGACAGTGCTGTGGGTTTGAAGTCTCATGAGATGATCTAGGTCAAGTGCAGTAATAGGGTGCTGTACCTCTCACCCTCAGGACAATCCCATTGGAGACTGGGATGGGATCTTCGACGGTAAACTGCTGTGTAATTTTGCTAGTCTTGAACACACCCGTCTCGTCCCCATCTGTGATGTGATGCCAGGTAAGAGCTCTGGATCATTTGTTTGTTTTTGTCAAATGTTTTTTTTTGTCATCTGAGTGTGAGTGCGAGGTTGCTTGTTTGTATTCATTTGTTGGTTTTATCTTTTAAAATAGTTTAAAAGTTACCATTACTAGTAGTAATTATTGAGTGTTGTTTTTTAATTGTTTTTATTATTAGAGAATAATGTTTAAATAATTGTCTTATATTTGTTATAGACTTCATTCAGGGTGTGTTGCAATGGGCACAGTCTAAACACTACTGTGTGTGTGTGTGTGTGTGTGTGTGTGTGTGAGTCATGTTAACACACAGTTAACAGAAGCGCTTTTGTCAGTAGGCCTTGTTTTTGACAGTGGCGTGTGTGGAGCTTTCTTTGTTTCCTTTATTGATTTGTTTGTTTGTCAGTGTATGCGTGTGTGGGCAAGATGTCTTAAAGGGACAGCACATAATTTTAAAACTTCTAATACTACCTAGTTACTGTATTTTCTTTATTAAAACGTTTGGGCTGGTACTGTATTGAACTGTATGTGCTTGCAGAATACTCAATGCAGGATCAGAGGCTGCCCAAAGTCTTTGGCTGCAGGAGCGGCAGCGACAAGTCTGGCAGCCAGAACAAACCAAAGACCAAAGGTATGTATCTGTAATTACCTACACACTCCACAGTCTGGTGTAATATTTTTAGATTTCGATTCATTTTATGTCATAAATGCAAGTTCACATCTTAGCATCACAGATATTGCGTTTGAAGTACATACCATATAGCTGCAACTGTATATCGAATGTTAACGGTTCAAAGACGTCTCCCTTATCTGAAGAAACTTTTCAATAATGATCTGATGATTTGTACAGTTGTAAATGTGTACAATTAGTCGTCCTTCAGGAACAGGTGTTGTTGTTTACCAATGCTGTGTACGGGAAGGAGTAAGTGTAATGGTATAGAGAATTTGTGTTGTGGTAGCGAATCACATGAAGGCTTTTTTGTCTTTCTGTTTACATGACAAAGAACTGTGCTTGAGAAATAATCGGAAATAATGTTTACTATTAAAAATGCCTTATCATAAAAGCATGTGGTATTTCTTATCTGTTAGCATATTCAACAGATACAGAAGTCTAAATGTGTGTCTGTCGAGAAGTGACGTTTTACAGAAGTTATTTTCTCCTAATCTAACCATGAATCGAAAAAGACATACTGTAGTAAGCTTGGCTGAGCAATGTTTGACTTAACAGCAGTGAGCTTTTACTCACCTTCACTGTCTTTAATGTTTATAAGCTGTCTGATGCTTCTTTACTCATTTCACTCTCTCAAGGTATTTTTTAATTCTGTCCTGGGTCATGTGATAGCTTTACCAGCTATTTGTTATAATTTCTGCAAGAAACACAACAGCCGTCTCAACGTTTTGACAATGTGACATCCACGCACAGATTGTAGTTTACACTTTATCTTCCTATCATGACTCTTATTCAGGGCTAGGCCTGCAGCCTAGCAACAGGAGCAAGTCTGAATTTTATTATACGCTTAATGGCAGCTCGGTCGATCATCCTGCTCAGACCAAAGCCAAAAGCACATGGTACATAGATGAAGGTAATCAATAATCTATATAGATGGAGACTGGGAAGCTTTAATCAAACGTCTTAACAGCACGTTGCCATCCACTAAACATCTAACAGAACTTTAGGCACTTTACTGTAGGTTGCTTTAATGTTCTTGGCATGAAAAGTAAATGCCCTTTTGAAGTCTTTGAATGCAACTGCTTTGATTTGAACAGGCAACTTGCTGCTGAGATGTTGTTTTGGGATCTGGTTCACTGTGACGTGAGTGGTGCATGACATCATAGCATGATATCATTCATCAGAAAACGTAAACAATGCTTAGGGCTTATTTAAGTTCTCTGTACTTCAGACTACATGGTTAATTTGGCTAATACTGCTTATATTAAAGTCTTTTAATAAATGATACAATCATTTAATCCACACTGTTGTTTAAAAGTTTAGGGTTATTTTAAGAATAATAGTAAACACTTTAAACTTTAGAATGGGAATTATAGTGAGTCTGAAAAAACACTTGTGTTTTATATTTTAGCATTTGTAATGTAGTCACTCTTTGCAGAAATGTACACAATTATATTATTAGAAGCATTATGAGAGCATGCATTATATTTTATGAGAATCATTTTAGTGACCCTAAACTTTTAACAGTATTGTAGGTTTTTTATTTAATTTTTTATTAGTTATTTTAAGAAAATAAGCATTTTAAATAAAAGTTATTTTGTTATATGAATTTCTCCACTCATTCATTGTGTAATTTGTGATTGTGTATATGTGTTATGATATTGTCATGATGGCATGGGAGTTCATAAAAACATTACTTAAACAGTATAGTTATTTTATCTTGCACCTATTGTTACTATCATGCACCGAAGAAGATGATTTTTAGACCAGTCTGGGATTGGTTAAGGCATTTATTTTTATTGTTTCTGTCGGTGGTGCTGGTTTCATTTTCATTCACAAGGCTCTTGGTCATATCTCCTGTGCTTGATTAATGTGGACTTTTTTCTGAAGTCCATCACAACGTTTGTTCCCCTCACTTATCTTCATATTACATGTTTGGCACATTCTTTGAATTAGATGATGTGTTTGTAAATGTGTGAGTATCAGTGTGGAACAATGATCCTGCCCTTTGAACCTGTTGATCTGTTTTTATCAGTATGTGTCTATCTTACAAGTGTAATATTTATCAGTCAGTTAAGGTGCTCCACACTGATGCATCATCATGACTTCCTAGAGTCGCATCACGCCTCTTATTTCTCTGTTCAATTCATTTCTTGACAGTCGGTGAGGATCCTGCCAAGTCCTTGACGGACACACCCCCAGACTTCAACCAGGCCTCATCCCCTTCTCGAGCTCCGCCCACAACTGCCTCGTTATCCAATGATAACAAGTTCCATTCCCTGCCCTTCAGCTTGAGCCGCAAAGTGGGTCCCAATGGTAGCATGAGCCAAGGCCCCCTCTCCCTGTCTGCTGGCTCTGTGATGGGGGAGCAGCAGGAGGTCGCTCCACCTGCAACCACACCCGTCCAGAGGCCGCCATCTCCGCCACAAGGTCAGCCGGGGTTAGAGGTCGGGTCAATGGTGGAGGTCAAAGAGAACCCACCGCTGTGTGGGGTTATTCGTTGGGTTGGCCTGCCTCCAGGCCTGCAGGAGCCACTTGCTGGGCTAGAGCTGGTGAGTATGTTCAGAAATAAGAATTGAGTTTGCTTTTGAAATGTTTGCTGATAATTTGTCTGGGTGTTTAGGAGGAAGAGTGTGTGGGCTGCACTGATGGCACATTTAAAGGGGTTCGATATTTCACATGTCCACCTAAGAAAGCTCTGTTCGTCAAACTGAAGTGCTGCCGGCCTGACTCACGGTTCCCATCTTTACATCATTCACCCAACCCCATAGAAAGATGCAACTCCATAGGTGAGAAACACAAGCGAGTTTTCAAAGAATTCAGGGTTGAGCATGAGCTCAGTAAACTAGAGAATCACATTTAGTCACATGCAAACAAACAATAAAGCAATGTTCAGGGTTAAATCTCTATAAAGACAACATTTGTGGCATTGAGTATTTTCGTTCCCCTTTTTCTTCTTAAACATACTTTTAATTGAAGTGAAACAGGGCAATGTTGCGGAAGGTTTAAAAAAGCTTGTTCAACACCAATATTTACCTGTAATGTTTAAAATGAAAGTAAAACAAATCTATAAAGTATAAACAATAATTCCTATAGGTGAAGTTTGAACAGAAGTTGTCATTCTGGTATAACGTTTAAGTCTTGTATCTGGAATTAAACTATGTTTCATGTTAACAACTTGAAATGCTTTCATTTAAAGGGACACTCCACTTTTTTTGAAAATATGTTAATTTGGTAACACTTTATTTTGATAGTCCACTTTAGACATTTTACTAATTATAAGTAACTTTGCAACCACTTATCAACTACCAATCTTTAGAGAACTAGTAGACTGTCTGCTTAATATCTACTAACACTTTATTGTGATGATATCTCAACAGACATTCAACTGTCTATTAGTGTCTTTGCAGGTGCATGTCAACTTATTCCACTAACCCAAACCTCTTTCCTAACCCCAACCCTTACAGTCTACTAATACACTAATGACAGTTAGTTGACGTATAGTTGCAAATTATTGAAAGTTAGTTGACATGTAGTTGCAAAGTTATTTATAGTTAGTAGAATGTCTAAAGTGGACTATCAAAATAAAGTGTATCCGTTAATTTTCCACCTCCCCTATAGTTAGACATTTGATTCTTACCGTTTTGGAATCCATTCAGACGATCTCCGGGTCCGGCGCTAGCACTTTTAGCATAGCTTAGCACAATCTATTGAATCTAACCAAAGTAACCAAAGACTTTGATGTTTTTCCTATTTAATACTTGACTCTTCTTTAGTTACATCGTGTACTAAGACCGACAGAAAATTAAAAGTTGCGATTTTCTAGGCCGATATGGCTAGGAACTATACTCTCAAACTGGCGTATCGAAACTCTTTGGTTATTTTTTAGCACGATGCTAATGGTCTAATCAGATTCAATGAATTATGTTACACTATGCTAAAAGTGCTAGTGCCAGAACCGGAGATCAGCTGAATGGATTCCAAAACGCATAAGAATCAAATGTTTAACTCTAGGGGAGCTGGAAACTGAATATGTTTTCAAAAAAAGTGGAATGTTCCTTTAACACTTCTAATTACTAACTTAATTGTATTCATGTGTGTTTGCTGTAGCATTCGGTGGTTACTTAAGTGAAGTAGTTAATGAGAACACTCCTCCTCGGACAGAGAATGATGGCTTGGAGGTGATGGTGGGGAAGAAGAAAGGAATTCAAGGACATTATAACTCATGCTATTTGGACTCCACTCTGTTTTGGTGAATACACATACACACCATCACAGACACACGCACTTACAGTATACACTGTGGCAAAAACACTTGTTTCTTCCATATCTTACTGATATCTGCTGAGATTAAAAAGCCGCTTTGGAACAGCTTTGAGTCATAAATATAAGTAAGATCTTCTTGGAAATACCGTGCTGTTTTTGCTTAGTTTGTCGTTAAGTACAGATGGGGTTTGGGTACACTTGTTAAACATGTGTATGATGCATAGCGAGATGTGTATTATATTATATATGCGTGTGTGTGTGTGTTCATGACTTGCAGTGCGTGTGATACCTTCACTTTCCCTTACCAGTTGTTATTTGATACACTTACTGTTCTATCTTGCTTTGTGTGTCAGTCTTTTCTCCTTTAGTTCTGTGTTGGATACGGTGCTCCTGAGGCCCAGATCCAAAACTGATGTAGAATATTACAAAGAGACTCAAGAGTTACTGCGCACAGAAATAGTCAACCCATTACGAATGTGAGTAACATTCTTTTAATTAAAGTTTTATTAAATTAGATCAATTAGCCAACTCGTAAAACTTGTATATCGTGATGCGATTACGCATCTGGTCGGAATTTTACTTCCAGTTTCTATTTGTGTCATCGTCTGACTAGTTGCTTAATTGAACTATTGAACACATACATTGTTGAAAATAACAAATGTTTTGGTTTCCTAGGTAATCTACATGTTGTTTATTTTGCTTGTTAAATAAACTACTTTAAAAGGACTTTGTTGTTATTTATTTTCAGCAGAGTTTACCAGAAGTTACATGTTTTCCACGAAAGCCGCTTGTTAATGTTGTTATCTAAATAATCTCTTACTGATCGTCTTAGTTAAAGTTCTTTATTACTCTGTGTATGTATACAGACATGGGTATGTGTGTGCAACAAAAATCATGAAGCTTAGAAGGATATTGGAGAAAGTGGAAGCAGCATCAGGATTCACTTCAGAGGAAAAAGGTGAGAAAGTTCTCATTGCGATTCACTGATATTGTTGTAGAAGGAACGAATTGATGAGACAATTCTGCCCTCTGTTGGCACAAACAGGATCTGATAGGCAGTGTGGATAAATCATTTTCAGGCAATGCTATTTATTCAAGTGTTGACTACCTACGATTTATATTATGTATATTTAATATTAGAGAACAACATTAATTATTATGATTCATTATTAAAGGTGCACTAACTTTTATGATTAATGTTAATACATCATAAATACGATAATAGTAAAGATTGGCAAGCAGTCTTTTTATAAAGGCCAATTCACACTGATTCAACAAACCCCGTTGGCAGTTGATGGATCAAAGTAAATGAGAAAGTTGGTGTTTGCTGGTATGTGTCGGAGTTGGTTGTTGTTGGACTAGTGTGAATTGGCTTTAAGGCTAATTGCTTTTAAAGCCATGTAGTTCTTTACTGTTGTTTACATGTATTATGTACTACTATGTATTATGTATTGCACGACTGTCATGTTCATGCATTACCAAGTAATTACATACAGTATAAATTGGTTAGTAATGCAGTTTAAAGTAACAAAACACACAGGTAGGGCTGTCACGATTATGAAATATGGCTGACGGTTAATTGCCTAATAAATTGAGACGATTAATTTCCTTGTTTAGGGCTTTGGCGGTTATGATGATTACATGTCTGTTTTATTGCTTTGACATTTAATTATCATACATTTTGTTTGTTCATAAAATAATTTTCACACATTATTGTGATAAATTAAATAAAATCTTTTGCAAGGTTAACCTAACAGTATTAATACATATAACACATATTTAAAAGTAATTATTTAATGATAATAGTTCATTCTGCTTATCAAAGTTTTGCAGTATTTCTTTAAATGCTGTTTTTCCACTGTATTGAATGGCTTTGCAATGTATCGTGTTACACTATCAGTTAAGGAGCGCCATCTGATACTGTCTCGTTTATACAGGCGCTACAGCTCCCCTTGTGTTTTTTAGAGAGATGTGCAATCAGTGCGGTGATCTGAAATCATGAGACGATTATTTAATAATTTTGACAGCCCTACACACAGGACATAGTAAAGCAGTTTACTATCAGTACAGTTGACAACAAAGCTAATGCTTATCAGGAAATGAAGAAAACCTGTAAATGGATAGTTCACCTAAAAAGAACAATTATTTCATTATTTACTCACCTTCATGTTGTTACAAACCTTTATAAATGTCTTTGTTCTGATGAACACAAATGCAAATATTTTGAGGAATGTTTGTAACCAAATGGATCAGAAGCCCAATTGACTTTTCATAGTATTCTTTTTTCCTACTATGAATGTCAATGGGGCTTCTGATTGCTCAAAATATCATATATATATATATATATATAAAGGTTTGTAACAACATGAGAGAGAAATTATGAAAGAATTTTCATTTTTGGGTGAACTATCCCTTTAATTTTCAATAGATTAAAGGTTAGCATTTAACATTGAAAAATTGTGTG
The DNA here is from genome assembly GCF_030506205.2 of Paramisgurnus dabryanus. Lineage (NCBI taxonomy): Eukaryota > Metazoa > Chordata > Actinopteri > Cypriniformes > Cobitidae > Paramisgurnus > Paramisgurnus dabryanus. The sequence goes on along the minus strand of NC_133338.1, from coordinate 33,456,360 downwards.
TATCACCCTAAAAATGAATAAACTGCAAAGAGAGTAATCCCAGATTATTTTAATGGATTGACAGAAGTATTAATGTGCATAGACCTCATCAAAGTCTCTGTGTTGAGTGAGATAAGTGAGCGAAGATATTTCTTTCTCCTTAGATCCTGAAGAGTTTCTCAACATTTTGTTTCATCACATCCTCAGAGTTGATCCTCTTCTCAAACTACGGTATCAAACTTAATCCATGTAAAATCACTATGTACCATACAGACACTTGCATATCAAGTTTCTATTTTTAATTTAGGACAAATGAAAAAATAATAGAATACTAGGGATAAATGTATTTTTGTGACAGATTCCAAGTATTTTATAAATACCTGCATTATTTAAATTATCAGCATTCACAGGAAATGTGTTATAAACAATAAACATAAATAAAATACAAATAATGATAAATTGCTAGTATTTCTAGTTTGTTGTATTACTGAAGAAGACAAGTGATATAATGAAAGTATTTTGCAGCTCTGCAGGGCAGAAGGTGCAAGACTGTTACTTCTACCAAATCTTTATGGATAAGAAAGATAAAGTGCTGGTGCCGACAAGCCAGCAGCTTCTGGAGTGGTCCTTTATCAACAGTGACCTCAAGTTTGCAGAGGTAAGCAATGAAGGCATGCTCTGTGTCAGGGGTAGGCAACCTTTTTTACATGAAGTGTCTTTTAACTTGTTAATCACTGTATCATTAATGTATTTTGTAATGTTAATCAGTCATGTTGAGTTAAAAATGTTTGTACACCAAAATACTATTATTATGTATTGGTTATATTTTATTTTCTGTTTGGTTTCCAGGCCCCATCTTGCCTTATAATCCAGATGCCTCGGTTTGGGAAGGACTTTAAGATGTTTAATAAAATCTTCCCATCTCTTGAGCTTGACATCACCGATCTATTAGATGACAGTGAGTCTGTATTCAATAACAAAATGATGTGTTTTGCTATTAGGATAACATACATCACATATCGATTGTATATTGTTATATCAGTGATACTACTCTAGCTGTTTCAATGTTGTGTGTATGTGTCAGCCCCTAGAGAATGTCGGATCTGTGGTTGCTTAGCTCTTTACGAGTGCAGAGAGTGCTACGAGGATAGTGACATCACACCGGGAAAGATTAAACAGTTCTGTGAAAAGTGCAATACACAGGTAAACACGCACACAGAAACAAAACCATACTTGTTTTGCAATACCTCTAAAGTCCACTAGGTGGAGACTTTTCCAAAGAATTTGGATTTGTGAGACCAGCTCAAATGCATTTACCTAGAGCGAATATTAATGCATGTGCTTGTTTGTGTGTCCATGCATTTTCATGTACATATGTGTGTTTTTATACCTTTAGGTACATCTGCATCCACGGCGCAAGTCTCATCGGTATGTCAAGTTATCTGTCCCTAAAGAGCTGCAGGAATCAGTATGGAGACAGGGTTCTTACCCTCACCAGCAGATGGAGCTGTTCGCCGTGCTTTGCATCGAGACCAGCCACTATGTCGCTTTTGTCAAATACGGATCTGCAGACTCTGCCTGGCTCTTCTTTGACAGTATGGCTGACCGTGACGGTACTGGAGAAGCTTTTATTTTTTCTCTTTTTAAATATATTTCAATACATGAGCCAAAACTACATGTTATTCTGTTGCTCTTCACAGAATGGTCGTTTACGAAGGATTTTGTTTCTATTTGTCTTAGTGATCTTTTTTTTGGCAGGTGGTCAGAACGGGTTTAACATCCCACAGGTGTCCCCATGTCCAGAAGTAGGGGCCTACCTGAAGATGACCCCTGAGGAACTTCACGCACTGGACCCCAAGAACATCCAGGGCCAAGCCCGCAGACTTCTTTGTGATGCCTACATGTGCATGTACCAGAGTCCCACCATGAGCCTCTATAAATAGAGCAGAAGAAAGACGGATGGAATGGTAAATGAATCAAAAAGCAGAGGGAATAACAGAGGAATGAGATGATAGAAAGAGGGAACAAGAAGTTAGTACGCAAAAAAGGGCTGTAGTGGAGTAAAGTGTGACGCCCGAGACGACTGACGCACCCTCGAGAGTGAATAACCCACGTACGGCTCCGGTTGTTTCATCTTCTCTTCTGCATCTCTCTGTACATACTGCAGGGTAAATACGTGCATAAGAGAGACATCACGAAAGAAAACAAGCTGTTTGCACTGTGTGAGAGCGTATGTTTCGTGTGTGTCCGTTGAAGTGCTGTTGTTGTTTTCTCCTACCTGTGCTGTCTTTTGCTGAGCTCAAACTCTCAACATGTGGATCTGTGTATCTCACACCCATCCTGCCTTTCGTGCACAGAGAGGATCCGCACTATTTTCACCCTTTTGGCGTTTCGCAGACACTCACTAACCTCACCATCTACCAGAACTGACTCGTCAACGGCAACACTTTCTTTCCCTGTAAATGAAGTCGTGGATGAATGACAAACACAGGACGGTTTTATTTTGCCTGACCTCCCTTGTCATGTCCACCGGTCCATCTAACTGCACTGCAGAACCCAGCATTAATTATAGTACAGATGCACTGTGTGTGTAGTCCCTGTTTATTGCCTTTTTACTTGGCTGTGAAGTCTTTGTCTGGTGTGTCCACATACAGCAGAGCCATTGACTGCCACGCGCTGGTCACAAGAATGAGGTGTTGATAAAAAAGCACACAAATATTTTTGGAGTATTTTTATTTTAAACATGAAGAGTATTATCGAGCTTTGTTTCGCTGAAATAATAACTATAACTAAATATTTAACAGAATTTGGGTAAACAATAAAATATTTAAACATGGATATACATGCACATACATCCGGAAGAAATTTAATTAAAGGTGCAGGTCAGTTCTTGCGAGATAAAATAATTATGATATTCCAGAAATAAAATTTTTGCAAGATATGTAAATGTAGCAGGACATGTTACTGTTAAATAAACGATATTCTTGTTTGTACATGAAAGGCTCTGGTTTGAGTGTTGAACGCCGAGGCTGACTGGACAAGATCTGTCTCGTGCTTTACCGCAGTGCTGTTGGCTAATCCACAGTAACGCTGTCAATCCAGATACTGGTTTGGCGTACCGTGCACAAGGTTTAGTGGATTGTTTACACAAGCCTGCTTAAAACAACTAAAGACTTCTATCAGAATGACAAAAGAGACCGATGTACCCGGCACATGTATTGGGATTGTTTTTAATCTCTGCTAATGTAACTGTACACTATGGGAGAGATTGTGTGTAACAGGCTGTAATGGGAGAAAGAATGAAGACTCGGTGTACTTGTGTAAAATGAAGCCAGGTGGACTTTATTATCTTTGTGCTGTTCTCTTAAATGTTAACTAAATTAAAACGACATTTTGAAAACAGCTTTTCTTGTGACTGTTGCATTGCTTTTATTTTTTATTTATTTATTTTTATGTGATTTATTTTTACTCCTGATAACATCAGTAAAGACAAAGAATGGTGCGAGTTTCACGACAAGCAGAAGTGTGGGTGTGCCAATTGAATATTTACCTTAAAATCTTGACAGATGTGCCACCAAGTTGTGAAAATGTCTGTCTTCACGTCACGAAGATGTCTACGAAATTTGTGCTTTGATACCAGCAGTGTTTTCCTCTGCCAAGTGTGTGGGTTCAGAGTGTGTTTGTAGACGGTCTCAATCGGGCACATGGGTGTCGTATTTAGATGTCCACTGTCTTCAGTATTGTCATAAGTCTGTGAGTGTTTGTGTGGGGATTTGGCTGCTGGCAGCAGTGCCGTTTACACCTGTCACCTGTATGGATCTCATTAACATGGTGTCACGGTCAGGCAATGATGTTGACTCGGCCGCAAACACGCCAACGTTGGACAGACGGGGCTGATCTGTAGTGAAAGCTCAGTAGCTGGAGACACACACACACACACACACACACACACACACTCCTTATTGAGTCTCTGCCCTGCGCAAGTTCAAGTTAGTTCTATAGTTTTTTCAATTTTTGCAAAACAGTTTTATACCAATTACTTATTAGTACAGACAGTTTAGACATAAGATAAAAAAATATATGAAATACACTAAGAGAGATGCAAAGTCGCTAAATGTATTTGTTGCTTTAAATTGCTTTAAAGGTCATTTAGAAATACTTGGTGTGCTGGCAAAATCCGTTAAACGGCACAATAATTTTTCTATTATTTTTTCTTAAAATATGCACTTTTAAACCACAACTTCTCATCTTCCTCTCGTCCTTTGACGCACCAGCGCCACCTCACGTAATTGCGGCATCATGTCAAGAGGTCACGGATGACGTATGTGAAACTACGCCCCAGTGTTTACAAGTGCGGAGAAAGAGGAACGTTCTGACGTTGTTGCATGATGTGCAATGATACTAATGTGTGATACGTTTTGTCAGTTTATTGTTTGAAATGGTCCACAAATGTGTGTTTTATATATGTAACACAACTTTCCATGTCATTATGCAATTACGTGTGGTCGCGCTGGCGTGTCACAGGACCGGAGGAAGACGAGATGCTGTGGTTTAAAAGTGCATATTTTTAGGGGTCAAGCACCGAAGGTGCTGAGACACCTATTGGAATTGTACTTTTTTCTTCTTCTTAGCCATTGGTGTCTATGGCAGCCCTATGAACCGTATGTAGGAAAATGATGAAATTTGGCACAGTTGTAGTGGTGGTCATAAATAGTCATTTGGCCAAAAATGGGGTCTCTAGCAGTAACTCTATAGCGCCACCATCATCTCAAAAATTCAATGTTCAAATGGTTATAACTCATGATCCATTTGCTCTATGAAAATTCTACTTAGTCCACGTGATTGCTCTCCTCATGCTTATTGTTTTTAATACCTTACAGTAAGACTCCACCCATTACAGTAGCGGCCATTTTGAAATGTACAGTATTTCGTTTTTTCGCTACTCCTCCTTCAAATTTGGTTCAATTCTTATGAGATTTGGCACATGTGATCTTTGGAGTGAGCCGCATAGAAATGACTGAACAGAATTTTGATATTTTTCTTTATTTAAAAGTATTTAATGCGTGAACTTAACGAGATTGACGCAAAATTGGTTCTGAAGCTGTATCTCGGTCATTCTTTGATCAATCGAGATGAAATTTGGTACGCTTCATGTCGACCATGAAATGGGGGTCCATGCCAAATTTGGTGACAGCGCCACATATGGGTCATGAGATAGGAAAATAGGCTATTTTTGCCCATAACTTCTGAATCGTTTGTCAGAAAATTATGATCTTCGTGTCTACGGATTCCTTACCTCATGCCGCATCTGTCGATGTGTATTATGCCGGGTTTGACCGAACCGCCTGTCCGCCATTTTGAAATTTGTCATAAATTGTTATAACTTTTGAAGTATTGGATATATTGGCGCAAAAATCGGTAGGAAGCTTTGGCATGATGTCCTGATTGTATCTGGGAAGTCAGAATACAGCGCCACCTAGGGGTTATAAACTATAACAGTTCTTATAGAACTGCTCATAACTTCTGAATACTTTGTCGTATATTAATTTTCTTTGTGAAATTGTATTCACTGGTTTATGCCGATTGCAACGATACCTCGTTTGTCATTTTCCATCATTCTGTTCATGTGTTATTGTAAGGCATATGGTAAATGATTTTTTCGCTACTCCTTTTACAAATTTTGTTTATTTTATGCCAGGTTCTGCTCGTTTAATGTTTGGAGCAATCCGCACAGAAATGACTGAACAGATTTTTCTTGCACCTAGGAATTTTTTTGAGAAAAACCTCTGTAAAGTTGATCGTCCCTGTGATGTTGTCTATTTGTCATAGTTAATTACTTTATATTACATTTTATAGCGTTACTCTACGGAATGTTTTTCTTGTCTTCAATCTCACTTGAGCTTTTTGATTCTCATATACATTGTATTTCTGTGATTTCTGCTCTGCGGTGTCATTTCTACATCTTTGGTGATTGGCATATGTCAATGCTTGCATTTCTGTACTCTCTTTCCTGCTGCCCTTTGAGCTGTGTCTGCTGAGTGGCGCATCCACTAAGTCGTATGCATAGAGATCCTGAGTTCATGGGTTCGAATCCCACCTGAGGCAGGTGTTAATTTCTTCTATTAAAGTTTTGTTCTTTCCCACCTATTCTTCTTGACCTGTCTGTAGTTCACATATGTTCTATTTTTGCAATGTTTTCTGTTGCTGCTCTGCACTGCGGTAGTTCTGCTCTGTCATTGCAACGCTTTGGGTACTTGCTGCGCTTTGTGTTCTTGATGCACCTTGGGTGGTCAGTGAGCATTGGGTGATTGATACCTTCTATGTTGCTTGCTGTGCTTTGGATGCTCATTGCGCTAAAGGTGCTTGGCCCCGAATCGCTGCTTGCAGCTATATTTTTTTATTGTTCTTGCCAAAAATGACAATCGTTTCGCTAGATAAGACCCTTATGCCTCGTTTGAGATCATTTAGAGTCCTTTGAAACTGCCATTTTAAACTGCATTAAAACTAATAAGTGTTGGGGTCCATTAAAGTCCATTAAATGAGAAAAATCCGGGAATGTTTTCCTCAAAAAACAAAATTTCTTCTCGACTGAATAAAGAAAGACATCAACATTTTGGATGACATGGTGGTGAGTAAATTATCTGGATTTTTTAAGAAAATTGACTAATCCTTTAACCTAAACATAAAAGCCTGATAAAAAATGCTCTTTTACAAGAAAACATGTCAGATGCACTTTAAAGGTTTTTCATCTGAATACATCTTTAAAGTCTATTCAGGGCCATTATGTTTTCAGGTAAACTTGTAGAGATTGCTACTGTATAAAAATGGGCCAAATCACTGATCAGCCACAGTATAAATTTGTATTAGACATCTTTATAGTAAATGTGATTCATCATAGCTTTGTCTCTTTCACATTCATGTTTTCCCACCCCCTTTATTTTCTTATATGGAACACAAATGGGAACCTAAGGCATTTTGTGTTCACAGCCTCAGCCACCATTCACTTATACAGCATGAAGTCAATATTTTTCTAAATCTCTTTTTGTGCAATTTTAGCTGAACTTTCCCCTTTTAATGTATTTACTCAACACACACGGCCAGTGCCACTTAGCCTTGTCTTTTCCTGTGCGCTTCAAGGCTGCAAACTGCACAATTGCTGTGCCAGTATTTGTCATCACAACAGCTGGCACACAATGCTCTCTTGTAGCTTTATGCTGTAACATATGCCTGCTGTGTGCTACGTGCTAATTTAACCTGCGATGGCGCTACCTGACCAGATGGAAAACAATATTGCCATTCTCACCATTAGTGTATAGCCTCGGGGATTAGTCGCAAATAAAATCAAAAGCATATGGATTATTTCTCTGTCTACTTTGATTCTGATCAACCTGCTGTTGTCTGAGGTTTACTAAAGAGTCTCCCAATGAGACTTCAGGAATGGAACGATTAGTTAGTGTTGTGTGCTTTTGTTATGTAGGACAACATCTTGTCCATGCACAATACAGCAATGGTAATTTAAAGCTTCTGAATTGAGAGAAAGGGACCAAAAAGCCTTTTTAGCAAGTATCACTTTGTCATTCTGGAGGATTCGTATGTGAATATATATTATTACAGATTTGCAAGGGCTCATGGATTTAGACATAATGCTCGCTTTGATAAGTCTCTTTTCTGCATATAAGGTACATACTGTATAACAAAGAATTAGATATTGGCTGTAATGTCAATTCTTACCTGTGGCCGGTTGCATAAACCAGCCGTGAAGTTAAAACTGTGTCTTAAGAACTAGTCAACTAGCTAATTAGTTAGGGTTAATCAGTTTTATTATTATTTATTATTAGATCTACCTTACTAAAAGCAATTTTGACAAAAAAGACAAGTCTAGTTTATGCAAGCGGCGACTGATTCCCTATGGCACCCACACTGCAAGTAAGTTGAGATTCACTCCCTGAGCTCTTCCTTCTCACGTTCCCAAGGGAAAACATCCACACAAACCAGTGTGAGCGAGTGAGAGAGAGAGAGCGACAGAGTAAATGTTTAAACCTACTCAGACAACAGGAAAACAGTGATTTCCAGCGGTAAAGATGAAAGGGAATCTCAAGACAGAGCAATTTAAAGCCAATCAGCACTAACCCAATATAAACCTAGAAATTCGCTTTAACTTCATCCTAACGGCGGTTTTTATTGGCCGCCTTCAAAGCTCAAACGCTTGAGCAGGTAACGCTGAAATGATGAGTGATGATAGTATTAACTCATCTTATTCACCCCAGTCCAAATGATCCCTTTGATTAAGCCTCATCTCGAGCTCTTAATGATCATCTCCATGTCTGTGATCAAACTTTGCCTGTTTGTCATTTCTTTTAGTTATAAAACATAGGCTTCACTAATCAAGGGGGAATTTATATCGAGTTAAGTTTAGGAAGAGTGTGAGGTGAGTGAGAGAGAGAGAGAGAGAGAGAGATGAGAGAGACACGCATCATGTGTGCATTTTGTTTAATGCATTTTAGTGTGTCTCTGTGTAGTCATTAATGAGTTGTGTAGCAGATGCTGCTGTTGGCTGTGATGAACAGGTGTTGCAGAACTACATATGCAGTGTGCATGTGTAAAATATTTAACCTTATAACAGGCACACAGAGATATGGCTCCACACACACATACACATTGGCATGTTTAAGGTGCCAAAAGCAGTTAGCGGTGGAGTGCGACTTGTGGCAGTACTGGTGTGTCTGGCTGTACACCTGTACACTCTTCAATTTCTTCTTCCTCTATCACTGCATTATTTACACATGTTTACTGGTACACAAGAAAGTGTGTGTGTGTGTGTGTGTGTGTGTGTAAGCAGTATGTTTTCGAAAACAGTTTTTTTTCTGTGATGCATGTGACCAATCCCTCGGTCTACTTTTGTCTCTGCTTTTCTTAGCAAACAGAAGTAAATAGATAGCATGTAACGTACATTAAATAAAACAGCACTCTGGAGCGCTTGTTTCTGATTGGCCATTGGTGCCTTTCCGAGGTTTGTTATGTACGGAATAATGTATAAGGTCAGTATTGCAGAAATAAGTCCCGATGTGATCAAGACCCGACGCAAAGCGTCACTGAAGGGGCTTATTTCACAATAACAAATTGTCTTCTATTTACCTCATAAGTAAGGTAAGGAACATTCAATATTGATTTGAAATATTTCATTTGCAAATTTTTAACAAATTCAGACCTTCCCCGAGGAAAACCTGTTTATTTTCGGTTGACGACTGGCCGTTGAATTTATCAAAACAATGCACACCCGAGATGGTAATACGGCATGACGCACAGCAAAGTTGTACAAAGGCAGTTATACCATATAACTGTGTGGATACCACTGGGCTGTTGAATGCTTTATTCTGATTGGTTGAAAAATGTTCCAAGGGCATTGATTTTTTTTTGTAAAATGCACACCAGGGGCCCCATTTATAAAGCGTGCATACGCACACTTTACAATTAATCTGTGCAAACACACGCTTTATAAATGATCCAAGGCAAATCCATATTTATAAAACCTGTCTTTGACGTGGAAAAGTGCTTAGTGCCACGTCAGGGTCTTAGCAGACGTACGCACCTTTGCTTGTCTGATTGCTGCAGGTTTTTGGAAATATAAGCCATTCTTGCTGCTCGAAATTGGGTTTAAACATTGACAAGCGTTCTTTCATATGTCCAAGGCATCGTTAAAACTGCCCAGCTGCGCACAAGATCAAGATATTTTGCGATTTATAGATTTCACATCTGAAAGAAAGGGGTACCAGCATTTTTTGCACGTACATTCGTTTATGAATCACACTTTCGCATTTTTGATAAAGGATCGTAAGATTAAATGTAGGATGGTTTCTACGCAGTATTTTATAAATGAGACCCCCACCCTGTCAAATGTCTTAAAGTAACTACCAGAGCAATGTTTGTGGTAACTGTGATATAAGCAGATTTATTGACCCCGGTCCTTTGAATTATGTAAGGAATAATTGACGACGGGCCATTGAATTATTTGAAAATAATGCACACAGGTGATAATTTGCATCGTGCCTTTACACAACGGGTGTGCATTATTTTCAAAAAATTCAAAGGACCGGAGTCAATTATTCCACTTATACCACGGTTACCACAAGCATTACTCTTTCTGGTGCCTATTTTTAAAGGGGACATTTCACGAGATTTAAAATAAATCTTTGGTTTCCCCAAAGTACGTATGTGAAGTTTAAGCTTAAAATACGATACAGATAATTTATTATAGCACGTTAAAACATTTTAGGTGTGAGCAAAAATGTGCGGTTTTGTGTGTGTGTGTCCTTCTAAATGCAAATAAGCTGATCTCTGCAGTAAATGGCAGTGCCGTGGTTGGATAATGCAGATTAGGAGGCGATGTTTCTGACATCACAAGGGGAGCCACATTTGAATGACCTATTTTTTCACATGCTTGCAGAGAATGGTTTACCAAAAGGGGGTTTAAAGGTGACATAAAATGATTGAACGGGGCATTTATCCTTGTTCTGTGATGTGACGTGTAGACAACAAAAATTAGTTTTGGGTCTGTAATGCCTTAGAAGCGTCCTAAAAACCTCTCTCAGATAGTTCTATTAGGTTGGGGGATTTTAAACAAGTGGTTTTGCACCTATTTGTCTCCCCCTACTGGCTTAACTTGCAATCTCATTACTGATTGGCTGACTTTGCTGCCACTCAAAAAATGTAGCCAATTATTTTAAAGTGGAGGGGCAGTTAGATGCCTGTGATGTCATTAGCATCAGTTTTTCAGATTGGGCTGTTTTCTGGCTGACATTTCTAATAAATCTTTGACAAACACACACTCACAGACAAAGGTAATACATCGCCATACTGTGCACTAATTATTAACACAGTATATTATTTTAATAGAATCCAATATTTAAAATGCACAAGCAGAAGACCACACAAGGCCTACGGATGAAGACTGAATGCAAGACTAAGAGTTTGGTGGGGAGAGCCCTCATCGTAATGCAGATGACACGAGTCCCCTAGACTCTGAGGTAAAACTCATAAAGAGTGCTTGTACACACACAATAGCATCTTCTCCCTGTGCTGGCAGCTCTATTGTGCTATATGGCAAGAGGCCATGCAGAGTGCAATTATTTCGTTTGTGATACATCCTTTTTTCCTGTCATTCCCGTTGTGGCGCGGAATGCTGGTTTTGTTCCGACACTCAGCGTTCCGGCTGGCAGCTGTCAGCTCCGATACCGTCTACTGCTCGCAGTGTTCCCGGCCGCTCCGGTCGGAATTCCTAATTAGATTTGCCATTTTCACGCGGCCGATTGCCATACATAACAACACAAAGAGGCCGGCATCACCACGCGCACCGCTCGAACTGTACCAATTCATAACAATGTTTATTAACATGTACGGTGTGGCAGGATTGATTATGACATTACCATCTAAGTGGATGACCTGCCCCTGCAATTTGATTACTGGCTTGTAGATATGGATTATTAAACGTATTATTCTAGTCCAGGCATGGTTATTAATTACACAAATTAGTGAGGCCAGGGTAATCAACTTAGAGTCTGTTTGCTTTATAATAATTGATCTAATTTTTTGTGAACATTGCTGTTGGGCAAGGTTGAGAGATCACCTTATTAGCAAAAGTTTAATTCTGATCATAGTTCATGAGTCGTTTGCCTTAAGGTCAGATCTGAATGTCAGAGGCGTTCGAAATTGATTGGTGTTAAATTGAATCAATGTCATGTTCAGGAAAAACAATAACAGTTAATGGATGAGACTGAATCACGAGCTGGAGAGGCAGAGAGATAGAGGGCGAGAGAAACTGAGCATAGAAGAAAAAAAGAAAGAAAGTAAAATTTGTTTATTTGTTCTTACAACAAAACTGATTAGCCGCTGACAACAGAGCTGCCAACACTGTTAATGTAATTGAAACAAAGAACTAAATTTAGTCATCTCAACTAGTTTTGCACTTTACCCCTAAGAGCGACCGAAGCTAACTGCTGCTATCAAGTTTGCTGAAAACAAGTGTCTGTCTTTTTCTACATCACAATTTTTCTACTCTGTCTCTCTCTTTGTTTCAAGTGACTGGAATGATGCCAGCTGTTACAAATCCTCCTGATCCTCTACAAAGCTCGCACACACGGATTGAAAAGAGAGAGAGAGAAAACGATAGAGAACGAGATTTACTGGTTCTATGAGGTCTTCACAAACACCTGGCTCCTCTCTCTCCACCTGGAAGAACAGCAGTCTTTTTCAGAATTGTGTGAAATTTCACACTCGTTTTTCACAACACATTTTAATATGCACTGTGCTTTTTCTCGTTCGCCTTCCATCCATCTCTCCCTCCCTCACTTTCACTCGACTCTGCGTATGAAATGCTTTCATTCTCCTTTATATTCGCAGTTGCCAAACTCTGCCTCCCTGCCAATCATGGCTGAGCGACAGCACATACAATTTTCCGCCAGCAATTTGCCCCCTTAAGAGGAAAATTGCTTTGGATAGAACCTCTCCCAGCAAGACAACCACAATAAACAGCTACAACTGTAATGGCATTGGTGCTGTCAGCCCCGGGCCGGGACAGGGGCTCTCACGCTGAGGAGAGACGCTTTAACCAACTCTGCCCTGTAATATCCACACCTGCGCAGAGCCGAGCGCTCCGCCAATCCTCCTTTAAACATAACTCACTGCCATTGTGACAGAATGACTGCTATGAAAGGCTTTTGTCAGATATGCTCTGGGATGGCGCCCGGCCGTCCGTGTGCGGATTGTCATTTATTATATGTTGTGTGGTTTTCTGTCAGTGCGTGTATTGATTTGTTCAGCGACGGCGAGGCAGAGGTCACTTTGATCGGCGTGAGATGAGGAGAGGGAATAGCGGAGAGCTGACATTCCATTAGATGAGAAATAAAGGACTCCAAATAAAGAGGAATATGTTAAGGACAGACGGTGGCAAGGTGATATGACTGTAATTAAGAGAAGAGAGGCTCGGCCGCACACGAGAAAGGAGGCTATTGTGTGATGGAGACGGACGGGATCTTGCTCTTATTTTACGTGCTTGACCTTTTTGCGACTGCACCCCCACCCGTCCGTCCGCTCATCTTTCCCCTCTTACTTCGCAGGTCTCTTGCGCAATCAAACTTTCTTCTTTCACTTCGGCATCCATTTGAACGAAACCCTGACATTAGTTGTTTGTTTGGATGGGATGGACTGCCCATCTGGGCCGATGTTTCCAGCAGTATGAAATGGGCTTTGCGGTCTGAAATGGGAATGCTGATTTTACCAGCACTTGTTTAAAGATTAGTATATTAGGGCATTTTGGGCAAATAAGGCTACTTTATCTCAAAATAATAAAATGTTTTGCCTCGAACATTCACCTTCTTTATTCATTCACCAACAGCGCTGAGGAAAACATGCAATTCCTAAATAAACAATAACCTGACAGAAACACAGACAGACGTCTCTTACATTACATTTGTGTGTGTGTGGCAGTCAGACGGGGTTTATTAGTTAGGCGTTTTGAGGTCTGCATCTCCTCAGTGTCGGAGGAATAAGAGCACTACTTTATCATTGTTTGTCAGACTGGGGATCCCACAGGGGCCGTGTGTTTGTGTGTGTGTGTGAGAGACAGAGAGAGAGAGAGAGAGAGAGAGAGAGAGAGAGAGAGAGAGAGAGAGCAGGCTTGCTTGGACAAATGTGTATTTTTTTCTAAGTTTGTTATTTACAGGTAGGGTGATTTTATGGAATAGTAAATCACAAAAAATTACTGTTGTGAATGTTTATAGTTAGACAGTCTTAACCCTGCAGATTGACGGTGTGTTATGTTTGAGTGCATTGAGTTGTGGTGCTCTGCTATGATGAAGCCTGACAGTAGTGAAAGTCATACAGTAGTCACTGTGACACATCCTGATACTGCAAAGGCATGCTCTTGGGTCAACAATCATTTTCAGAAAATGACCCCTACCCATAACCTTACCCCTACACTAGAGGGGAATTATTTGTTGATAAGAAATCTAAAACTCGCTGCTGACCCGGTTCAAACTTAAGTCTAACATTTTCACTCAAAACTAACCTTTAAATGTGATTTTCTGTCAAACATTTTGTTCCAGTGTGTCCCACTTTCCAGTTCCATGGATGTGTGGAACTGGTGTCTACGTGTTTCCTAACCTTACCTTAAGGAACAATTTTGTACCAGTTAAATTTAAGGAGTATACAAAACAGTAGTGTGCAAAAGTCTTAGGCCACCATGCTAGAATTAGATTAGTTGTTTTTGCAATATTATAGTGATCATATTTAATTCTGAGTCTCTTATCCAGAAAATACAGGAAATGTGTATATAGTATTAACAACTGTAATAAAAAATGTAAACTGATGTGTCAAGTTTTTAGGTTAAACTCTCCTTTCACTTGGGCAATAGCAGGAAACTGCAGGATCTCTTAAACCTAAATAAAATTAAATCCTAATATTACTTAATTCTGCTCAAAAACGCTCAATATGTGTTTAGTGCCAAGAGAGGTCACACTAAACACAGATGATGCCTTTTAGTCCTGAATTTTTTTTTTTTTTTACATATTTCCTGTATTTTCTGTTTGTATTTTAATAAAATAGACTGAAAAATGTATATGGATGGACATTACAACTTCTAAAACAACAAGTCTGGTGGGGGTGACCTAAGACTTTTGCACAGTACTGTATATACTTACTTATAATTGTACTTTAAAAGGTAAACAATAAATTCACCCAAAAATGGTCCCCCATCGACATAATTTTTATTTCTAATATGAAAAGTCAATGGCCGCCATTTCTGGGGTGAACTACTCCTTTAAGGTACTCAAAAAGTGCACATTGTATTATGTTTAGTGTACCTGTAAAGGCACAAAACGGGACCTAAGGGTACCAACTCAGCGCCAGAAAAGATACAGTTGTGTAGCTTTTATCTGACAGTGTATACTGCATGTAATTCATGTAATAGGGACATTTTTTTCTTTATTTGTGATGATATGGAGGACAGCTAACCCTAATTATAATCATAAGTAATCACACCGAATAAGTAATTTCATTATGTCAACCGTCATCATTCGGTATTGCGTGTGGGCCAAAGACAACAATAGTTGGGTCAGACACAAAACCCATTCTTAAATTGTAATTCAAGCTAATGCTGAAAAGAGGAGAAAAATACAGTCAAACAAAGAAACAGGGATCGGAGGGGGAAGGGATACATCACGCAAAATTGATTAATATTTGCTTTCAGAATGACACTGGCATGATGCATGGGCGCTTCGGCCACGCAAATGAATATCTTAAAGAGACGAATCACAGCGGCCCCGGTAAAGTTCAACAGGCAGATTTGCATATTTATATTAGCTGTAACAGATAGTAAGTGCATCAGGGAGAAGGAAATATAATGCATTTGTCAAAGCACGCCTCTAACATGGGCAAACGCTGGGCTTATTAACTTCTAAAATTCTGATATCTTCAATTATTCACACAAAGCATGCCTCGCTAGACGTATTGCAGGACATCTTGACAAAAGGAACGGGCATTAGAGAGAACATAATGACCCAAATGGAGCCTGTACTTATTATAAAAGCACTGATATCAAAGGCAATATACCACTGATCCAAAACAATACAGCCATACCATAACTTTACCATTGTGATATAATCATAAAACAGCCTGAGACAGTGGGCTACTTTCAGAGTTATGGTTAAGGCTACACTTCCTGCATTAAAAGCAAACTAAAATCATTTATTGCTCCCCCCTTTCAACATATATATTAATCTGAGGAAACCATTCAAACAAAATCTTAGAAATAAAGCGATTCATTAAATGCTTCTACAGAAAAGGCAAATGGGACCAAATCCCCCACCTTCTGCTGTACCAATAAAACACAAGCAAAGCGTTCTTACTAAGCCACTTTTATTATTATAAAACAACAAATTACACTATCGCAAATGATCCACTTAAAACATTTATGTAGCTGTATATTTCTTTCCATTTAAATATGGTGTGTATACATTTCACACGCTCTCCAGCAAAATGTGAGTTAATCCACTCATCTTTATCATGCAGCACTAATGGCCAACTGCCTCCCTATTCACGATTACGACTGATAATATCATGTGACGCCATATGTAATTTATGGACAGAATAACATATGCAATATGCGAGAGGTTGTATGCTGCCCTCAAGAAAGGTGATCCACAAAACGAGAGACGAAATATTCAATTAGTAATCTGCCGAGCCATATGTTAGGCACTCAAGCCATTGGTTATTCTAAAGAATATTTTGAAAAACAACGCCATTTTGAGCCATATCAATGAACGCCATTAGTTTAATGCAGTCCAGTGGAGTGAACTGTAACTTTATATGTGTACAATTTGAATGGTTGAGTTTAGTGTTGGCAGACACTCAATCTCTTGGGTTTGCTCATTGTTTTCATCAGGTGCACTGTTCCTATTCATAGTGTTAAACAGGCCATTATACAACGACAATTACAACACACTTCACCGCTCTGCAGGTGCTAGGAACCCTGGCAAAAAGGGGAGTTTTTTAGCTTTGCTCACGCTCGGGTGAATGGCAACCTAGACGATTGGCAGTTTTGTAGTGTTGGTTCACTGAAACGGTGTTGCCAGATTGGGATAGTTTCACATTACTGGTTGCTGTACACTCTGTCTTGAGGGTAATGTAACCCTTGGGGACAATGATTTAGCATAGTAAATGTTGGTGTGAGTTTGACTTCACTTGCAAGGTTCTGGCTCAGAATGTTTGTGAAATCTGGCATGATGGTGTTTAGTGTTAAAAGAGTCTGATGACAGAGGAAAAAGGAGAGAAACAGAGAGAGACCCTCGGTGCGACCTTATAGAGAAGTTTTAAATGACTTGTGGTTTGCAGCCAATATTTCTTCATCAGCCTTAACTGGAACAGACAGGTTCCAATTAGCTGGATTTATGCTTTTCTTCAGAAATATGAACAAGCTACAGTCATTTCAGCACTGCAGTGATGATAACACTAAATCTAATCAGAGAGAGCAGAATGGATTTTAAAAGCCTGTTGCTGTAATGCTTCCACTCATAACCAACCATTTCAACCACATGCTTAACTTAATTCTCCTCGCAGAGACAAGCTGAAATATCACCATGTCATATAAAGAGGCTCTTTCTTTGCTTTTAACAGACAGAGGGAAACTCTGTGGTATGATTGGATGAATTACACACTGTGATAGAATAGCAAACAATGCTGAAAATTCATTATGATTTCCCACAATAACTGGATTACAGGATAAAGAACCCAACTGATAGAAACATGAAGAGATGGACTGATAGACAGCGGTATGCACTAGGTTATTGACAGGAACAAATATGGTAGTTGTTGGCCACAATGATGTTATTCATCTAATGCTTAACATGCAGGCGCCATTTTGGACACAAAGCAGGCAGTGAAAGCAAGAATACGCAGCAAAACAACTTTGAGAAACCACATTCACAAATACAGTGTACAAATATATCTCACTTATTCAAACACCTCCATAACCTTCAGCTTAAGGTTGCCAGATTGTGGGTGATTATTGTATCGAGCTGATATGAAATATCAAATGACTGGTTCAATAGCTCCCATGGTGGGTGGAAATTCACTGTATACTTTATGAGCTCATAAATCAATACAAGAAAAAACACAGCAGTTAAGAAACCAACAGAAGCTATTGAATCACTTAGATGGATATTAAGTCAGGCTATGTCAGCTGCCAATACTTTTTAACACCTCCTGCTAAGCAAGGAGTATAGACCAGTGCTGATTGCTTCAACTTTTACACATACTGAAATATTCACCATGGCACAGCGTGTGCTGTCACAACACTGGTAAAGCTGAAGTGAAATGTGCTACATCACAGGGAAAAAGTAGATGGGGAGGTGAGATTTATTAACTGTGATTTAACTGTGACATTAAGAAAATACCTAATTGGTATATTTTGTGCAAAATTCTTGAGACGTGTAAAATTTCATTGCTTTGTTTATGGGACAGCTAACGTGTACAGTTGTGTCTGTCCACCTCACCTCATTTCTATAGTACTTTTTATAATTTTGCATTGTTACGCGCAGCTTTAAAGTTAATACAAATTACTACAAGCAAGAGAGTGCTGCAGGGAAGTATTTTTGTTGGCCAACCCTGAAAGTTAGAGGGAGACTGATTGCCTCGCTACTTTTTTCCAAAGACTTTTTGGATTGCAAAAAATCCAGACTGATCCTCAAGCTGACTTTCGTGCCATGAACACAAATAAAATAATCAATATTTTGTGACTATAACACCACTTTCCATGAGATGATGTTGCAAAAATCACCTCTGCATTTATCAAAAGTTTTTGACACATACACATGTTGTCCTTCAAGGTAATCTTCACAGATAAACACAACTTTTATGATTTTTTAAATAAATGCATTTACTAGAAATACAAAAACTCAAAAAAGTTTTGTTCATCTGTTAAGATTATCTTGTTAGACAAGACATAAACGTTCATAAACGTTTGTTAGACACAGAGCAATAATCCAAAAGTCTATGGAAAAAATGAATGATCTTTTAGCGAGGGAACCAGTGTCCCACTTACTTCGAGAGTTGGCCTACAAAAATACATCATCCCTGCGGCACTCAAATGTGATACAAAGGTTATATATAAACACTTTATATAAGAATATAGAATGCATGGTATTATTGCAAAATGCATGAACAGTACTTAAAGGGGCCATGTCACAAGGTTTTTTTTTACTCTTTCACCGCCAGCATTTAAAAAAAAGAAGTTGCCAGCCAGCGCCAGCATTTTTCATGATTTTCACAAAAGTTTAATGTCTTCCAGAAAATGTTCTTCTTCAAATATATAAACATACAAAATACCAAATGAAAGAACAGACCCTCTGCTTTCAAACAAAAAAACCGTTTCATCCTACCTTCAGTAGTTCTCGCCCTAGGGAAGTGAAATTGCACAGGGGAGTCTGGACTGCTTAACTCTTTCACCGCCAGCATTTTTTTTAAAAGTTGCCAGCCAGCGCCAGCGTTTTTCATGATTTTCATCAAAGTTTAATGCCTTCCAGAAAATGTTCTTCTTTAAATAAATAAACATACAATATACCAAATGAAAGAACAGACCCTCTGCTTTCAAACAAAAAAAAACGTTTCATCCTACCTTAAGTGGTTCTTTTGCAATCAGCTTTTGAATATGGGTAGGTTTTTGCAAAAACACCATATTTTGAGCAAAAAGCAGAGATAATTCCATTTTTATGACAGATTTTTCATAGAGATCATATTCAGAGCGATCTTTAAAACAGACATGGACATGCAGCAGCTTGCCATAGGGCAATACTTCCGGTTTTAAAAAGTTGCGGAAGGGCGCCACCTGGTGGATAATAGCGGTATTGCGGAAAGACGGAAAATCTCGTCATTGGCGGGGAAGCGTTTTCTCTTAATTGACGAGATATCTCGTCAATGGCGGGGAAAGAGTTAAATGACAGCGAACGGTAGGCTTGTCTTGGACGCTGCGCACCGCCCCCTAGATGATTTTTCCCGGCCCCGTGGCGAATTTCCGAAAACGGCCCCCGGAAAGCTCGAAAAGGTGAAGTTTGGGCCTCGGCCACAGGGTGGCGCCACCACTCCCACAGCTTAGTCGACGTCGTCGATTAGGTGGGGGGTGTCATCCCACGGAACGCCTATCGTCCCCCTTGGTGCGCTTTTGGCAAAGGGTAGCCGCAGAGGCAGGCGTTTTTTTTTTTGCCACGAAACGCGTTCCGGAAGGGCCAGGAGACGCGGAACACCGGGCCCCGACCCGTGGTCCCGAGTCGATACGCCGTGTCGAGTTTCGGGCCCCCTGCGACCTTCGACCCCCGAGATATAGAGCTTTCCGTCTGCCGCCTAATAAGTTACAGATGGGACTTCCTGGTTCGCAGGGAGGGCACCGGGAGCCGCAAAACTCGGGGCCCCGACAAAGGCCCCGGCAGACGCGACGTGTTGAATTCCGGGGCCTGAGGGCCTCCCGAACCCTAGCCCCACCTCCGACCGCCTACCGTATAGTGGCGTAAGTTGGGCGCGTCCGGGGGTGCCGTTCGGTCCCCGAGCGCCCGACAGGCCCCAGACTTTGCGCCCTGGTTCGGCAGAGGCCCCCACCCGTCATACCCGAGCAGCGGCTCCCTGGGAGCTAGGCGAAAAATATTTGACCCTTGCAAAGAAATCTCTCGTGTGCTCTGTCAGCCTAAGGCCTCTAGACCCTTTTAAGGGGTCATGGGGATGAATAGGCGCTCCTTGGACGAGATGAAGAAACTAAGCGGTCAGGGGGACGAATAGGCTTTCCACGGGATGAGGAAGACTCCGGTGAGGCTAGGGGGTCAGGGGGATGAATAGGAGCTCTCTGGACGAGATGAAGAAAACTAAGCGGTCGGGGGACGCGTAGGCTGTCGAATAGGCTTTCCGCGGGAGCGAGGAAGACTACGGTGAAGGTCGACGGTCAGGGGGACGTGTAGGCGCTCGGTGGACGAGATGAAGAAAAAAGGCGGTCAGGGGGACGAATAGGCTTCCCGCGGGCCACCATATACGTATGGTAGGCGCTCATGTGGACGAATAGAATGCTAGTTTCCCTTACTTTTGTAATCAGCTTTTGAATATGGGTAGGTTTCTGCAAAAACACCACATTTTGAGCAAAAAGCAGAGATAATTCCATTTTTGTGACGGACTTTCATAGAGATCCCATTCAGAGCGATCTTTAAAACAGACACTGACATGCAGCCGCTTGCCATAGGGCAATACTTCCGGGTTTATATCTCGGGAGAGATATCTTGTCAATGGCGGGGAAAGAGTTGAGATGTCAAATAAATATTTGGTGTCCCCAGAGCACATATGTGAGATTTTAGCTTTAAAAAACATATACAAATTTATTATAGCATGTTAAAATTGCCACTTTGTAGGTGTGTGCAAAAATGAGCCGTTTTGGGTGTGTCCATTAAAATGAAACACTGATCATAATGATGGTGGTTTAATGCAATTCAAACTCAATTGTGCTGTGAATTATTTTCTCTCTCTTTCTCTCTGCATTAAATGGCTGTGCCGTGGTTGGATAGTGCAGATTAAGGGGTGGTATTATTATAACAAGAGCTCCTTATGACATCATAAGGAGAGCCAAATTTCAATGACCTATTTTTTATGTGCTTATAGACAATGGTTTACCAAAACTAGTTACTGGGTTGATCTTTTTCACATTTTCTAGGTTGATAGAGGCAATGGGAACCCAATTATAGCACTTAAACATGGAAAAAGTCAGACTTTCATGCCATGGCCCCTTTAACAAATGTATTAGACAACCACCAGGCTTGTGCCACAACTGTCCTAAACTAACACATATTGGTGATTTCCAAAATCATTTTATGTTTCTGTAATGGTAGTGTAAGCTCTTTAGTCACTGTATACGTCTATAATAAAATATAATTTTTGTTATCCATGAATTTGGGAATTTACAGTTTTACAAGAAAGGCACAATAAAGCACTTTATAATTTTTTATTCAGATTCTAAATTGCAATTATTTACTTAATAGAGAACAGTGGTCGCTCGTGACTGCTAATCCGAGGGGCGCAAATTCAAAATATATGTTTGGAGTCAGTGTTGTTTTTGGCAGCCCTTTTAGTTTTAGTCTTAGTCCTTTGGACGAAAATGCTTTTTAGTTTTAGGCACATTTTAGTCACTTATAAACTTGATAATTTTAGTCAAGTTTTAGTCGACGAAAACACAAAAAGGTTTTAGTCGATGAAAACACGAAAAAGTTTTATTAGTAAAAAAGTAGTCTTTAACAAATTAATTTAGGTTAAAAAGTGTGGTGTATTTAATACTATTAAAATGTGCATCAAGGTTGTCCCTGAGGGCTTGCCATTGTGCCTTCTGCGCATGTCATAACAAAAAAGTTGAGCCTTAGTTTGTGTGTTACGCTGAGACCTTGCTTATAAAGTTGAGAAACGCGTGCCTTGCCTTATTATTTAAATACACCACAAAAAGTATTGGAAATGGATGTATTATACTGAAAGTATGTCCATAAACCATCTCAGTGTTTCCCTTTATTAACGTCACCGCCACGGTCCTTCGAACTCGCCACAGCCGCAGGTGTGTTGTTTTTGTGTGAAATCTGGTGCACGGCATGGTGGCAGCCGGGTGGGCAGCATATGCTGATACTTTTTAGCTACAGACAGATTTCACGCAAAATAGGCAGAAATTACATGCATTGTGAACGTCAGACTTATAATCATCTTCGTTCCGTCTCGTCTCTTCAACCAAAACTCAAAAGCGTCTCGTCATGTTTTCGTCACCTTAGAGCCATTTTTAGCTAGTCATTGTCGTGTTATCGTAATAAAAAAAGTGCGTCAACGAAATAATTTCGTTATTGTCATTGTTGACGAAAACAACACTGTTTGGGGTGTCATGTGTGTTGCTCGTGTTTTCAAAATATGTGTTTGTTGCATCATGTGAACCATGTGCTTTACGTGTTTTGTCAAAAAAAGGCCCTGCTGCACACAGGTTAAATCCGTTTATGATAAAAGAGACGCTCATGTTCACAAAATACACGCAAGACACTCCCTTAACAGTAAACTCTGATTTCGCATGAAAGTCTCTTTTATCGTAAACCCTTTAGACGTGTCTGCAGCAGGCACTTATTTTGACAAGACACGTGATGCACACAGGTTCACTCAATGCACAGAACACATATTTTGAAATTAGAAACCACACAGATGGCGGGCTACATACATTTTTGCATTGAGCGCCCTCAAAAAAAGAAGTCACCGGCCGCCACGGATAGGAAAATACGTTTTAATGGTTGAATGTTACGCTTTATTTATTTCTGACTTCTGTGCTGGCATAAATTTGCATACAAAAACGTATAGTTTTTAAAGGTTTAATTTAAGCAGTTAGGACAAATTTCGCTGTCACAAGTTTAGACACACCTATGGACGCACACACACATACACGCACACAACATTTAAACCCATTCTGTGAACATTAAGTGCATGATATGTTTAGGAGTTGAATCATATCAGTCATAATTGTGCTAGATGTAATCAATCTTACCCACAGTGCACTGGGGTCAGGTAGAAAACACATTCCCATTTACAATCAATTACACCTCATCAGAAAGAGAAAGAGGGAGGAAAAGAGAAAGATAAAAAGAATGGGGTAAGGATGTTTCTCTCTCTCTTCTCTATAAATACCAGCAGGAGGGCCTTGGCCTGCAGATCAATGCAGTGCAGTTCTTCTGTCAGGGCTGTAATGGTATAATGGCAGCTAGCTCTCTCATTGCTAACAATCAATAGCCCGTCTCTTCTGGCCTCAGACCTAGGGACATGGTGTATGTATGTGAGGCAGTGGATCAGGGTTAAATGACAACCATGGGGCTCCCGACTAGATTTTAGCCTTGTTTTAGCAGATGACTCCTCCAGAAGACCCCGGTGCAGAGGTCAGCAGAAAACCACACATCCACACAATGAATCAAGAGACGAAGCATTCTTCACTAATATCGCCAACTGATGACAACAGCGAGTCACTTAACTTATTGGCCAAGAACAAATTTAAGCACTGCCTTCTGTTACCCTCACACTCACAATCTTGCTCTGTTTCATCTTCGCTGTCTTTGCTTTTCTCTTAACTGTTTGCCTATTACCACTAATACAGAGAACATCTCTAAACTTGAGCCAGCATTTTAATGAAGGCAACCTTGGCAAAGGCAGGGAGATACAGAGAAAGCAAGAACCGACAGAAGTAGACAGGCAAACATAGCGATGGACAGATAAACACACACTTTGACAGACTGATACACAAACTGACATGAGCACTTTGAGACAGAGCTATACACATGCTTGTACTCACATGCACAGATGACCATAGCAAACAACTCCTCTCCAAGAATAAACACAGACACACACATGTAAGTGTGTAAATATGTGTTCTGAAGAACTTTATAGTCATAACCAAGTATGAAAAACTGTTATTTGTTTTTTGATGGTTTACTGATTGTCTGTATACAAGTATACAGTATATGTATATACCCTAAAAATACACTGGGGTTCTGCTATTCAGCATAAAATGCACCTCTAGGAATTCAAAGAGTATCCCATTGTTTAAAATATAGACGTATGAAGCCGAGTATGAAGTTTAGGTTTTAGATTTACAGTTTACATTAGGTTTTACAGTTTACTTATACTCATATACAAACATGAACAATGAGCAACTCTTTCCATAGATGTTCAAAATGTTTTAGTCTCTTAGTCACACCCGGATGAAAGTCATACATTTCCATAGCCAACAATGACTTTCCAGAAGGAACAATTGAGACTAAATGTGCTTAAAAACAAAGACCACGAACCACAATCTCTAATGTCTTTCTTTACAGAAGTGTCTGGCTATTTATACATTAGCTCTGATAGCCTGAGGTCTGAGAGCGAAAATGAGATGCAAAGAGAGGGAAACATTCAGATAACATCAAACAAACAACATAAAAGGTCATTTCTTTCTGATCGCAGCATGTGTTGACACTATACTGGATAACAAACAAAGGGGAACATTTAGCATGTTTTGGTGGATTGCACTCAAAAATAACACGCAAATTCCTAAGGATAAAATGTGTTATTTACAACTTCGGATGTGTTTATGTTCACCATCTTATGCTACTGGTTTGCTTAGAATTGGCTGCTGTTTTTTAAGCATAATAAAGCTTGTTTACCTCTACTTTCATCATTTCTAAAAACAAACTAAAATATTTTTTTCACACCCTTCCTCTATATAATAATTTACAGTTCTCTTATTTTCTGTCATATCCTTTTAACACACACACATATTATCTCAGCTACATCCACTCTTATGTTTAACTGTAACAGAGAAGAAAGAGCGAGAGAGAGAGAGAGAGAGAGAGAGAGAGAGCGAGAGAGAGAGAGAGAGAGAGAGAGAGAGAGAGAGAGAGAGAGAGAGAGAGAGAGAGAGAGAGAGAGAGAGAGAGAGAGAGAGAGAGAGAGAGAGAGAGAATGTGTGAATTTGTGGGGTCTGTACTGCAGGACCACCTCAGTGAGTGGCATGACACTTTAGTGTGTTTGTGTGTGTGTATGTGTGTGTGTGTGTGTGTGTGTGTGTGTGTGTGTGTTTTAAGTGGATAGGGGTTAAAGTGACAAATAATTCCAGTCAACAGGTCCGTGTACAGTGTTCAAACAATTTACCCACCTAACAAGTGTGCGTGTGCGTGCGTGTGCGTGCGAAATGTGGTTATGTGTGTGAAAGACATAAATGTGTGAGTATGTCTAAAAAAGATAGAGGGGTGGAAAGCATGTTAAAATAATGCAATGGTAACAGCCAGTATAGGTGTTGATGGATAACTTGATGATCTCTATTTTTATAATGTTCAGTCGCTATGACAAAAACTGTTTTACTGTATGTTTACTCTGTGATAATGAAAATATTTTTGTTAAAACATCAGGTTATGTTTTTTGTTATTATCACACTACTAGAAATATATAAATGGATGTTTAGTGTTTGTATCATTTTTCACACAGCATCACATACCTGAAGTAAACTTGCTAAGGCTTCACCTGTCAGGTAGGACTAAGTGTGTTATCATGGAAAGTATTACATAAAAACTGAAAATCTTTTTGAACACACAAATTTTGCACAATTAGTATATAATGTTCGATTTAATAAATAATGTTACATAAATACTGTACTTACAATGTTTGTTGCCTCTGTACATCAAAAATCTTTCCAGGTATTCAAAAATGTACTGTATGGAAGAGAACACCCACGCACACACAGCTTGAGATCATTGTCTAAAACATGGAAAAGTAACATCTCTTAAGTTTCTAAAATACAATTCAATACCCATAATACGTATTTCTCTCATCCCTCATTTCACTTTTTATATGCCAGAACATGCGGTTTACCTTTCTCCACACACAAAGTGTGCAAAGGCAGGTATTAATGAAGAGAGTGTAGGTTTGCAATTTTCAATCAAGTCTAAAGAAGCTAGTGAGCTCTTTATTTCCTGGATGCGAAGGAAAAGATCTGGTGGTAGGGGTTAATATTATTTCTTTAAGCTTAAATTAGCTTTAATATCACCCAGTGCCGCTCGTGCACTCTTCGTCCGCTCTCATGCAGCTGTTTCCCCACGCGCGAGCCTCGCGCACTTCAAATCCTGCACATTTCAATCTCACCTTCACATAGCTACTTTTTAGCTGTTCTGATGCAAACAGACTAGTTACGTTTTGCAATTGGTACCGTGTATTGTCTAATATTTTGTGTTCTAAACAAACAATACTAAATTTAAACATTTTATAATGTAGGATATGAAATATGAATTTAAAATGTGGGCTGAAATTAAAACTTGTACTGATCATTACCTGCTATTCCTCTCATATCTGCATCCCAGTGTCATTAAAACACGTGTAGCCTACAGTAATGAATCTTTCTTTACAGCAAGTCGGATTTGCATAAGTATCAGTCATAGCTGATCAAATAATAAATGATCTCCTGCAGCTCTGTGGAAATGCGTTCGTGATTGCCGTCTCCCTTTCACGCGCGCGGCAACGGCTGGAGAAATGAGTTGAGCAGCCGCAAGGGGGCGTTGTACTCCAGTCCACAGCATAACTTTCACTGTAGTACATGTTTTGTGTTTTTTCGAGTTTAACACACATGAACAGACAAGAATCGGCTTCTTGCTTTAGACATACAGTTCCGTTATTTAAAAAGTTAAATCTCGGCAGCTGGAGAGAGTTTGATTGTAATGAGTCAAACGATATGTCTTCGGTGTGTAGGCTAGTTAATCTCTATTTACAATGATATCTCAGAGGTGAAATGATACAGCTAATGTCGTATCTGCAGAGATCGAACAGAATAATCCTGGTCTAAATGGCTAATAACTCACCAAAAAAACTTTTTTTCTCGGCACAGTAAAGTCTTACAATTGAACTTTAGAATTAATAGAGGTTTACATGTGATGTGATATCTGTTTAATTTTAAACATTTAAATTTTTGTTAAAAAGTTGCATTTTATCAATTTAAAGTTATTGTTCTTATTTTAAAAATAACTATGGAAAGTATAAAACATAAATAGAAAAAGCAGACATTCTGTTTTTAGCTTAAGGTGTAAAGCTAATAGAATAATCTGATGAAAATGGCATAATAAAAAAAGAGAGAGTAAAGAAATTGGTTTGTATTATCTTTTTGCATTTTTTATTTCATTTGTTTATTATGTTGGGTTAGTTTTTGTTGTTGTTGTTGTTGTTGTTGTTGAGGTTTTTTGTAGAGGTAGTGAATGGAGTAATGGCAGAGGAATGGCAGGGCGGATACATGGCCAATTTGAGCACAATTACACTTAGTTGACCTCCCTTCTAGGGCGATTTGCATGACTCTCAAAGTGTATGTATGTTTATGCAAGACTGGCATGATGGGTACAGAGTCCCCCGAGTCTAAGTTTGTGCCCGTTTGTTTGTGTGCATTTGTGTTGTGGATTTTCTGCTTAAATTTTGTCAAAAATAGGAGGGGCTTTACTGTAAGTCTCTGTTCCTAAAATAAAACTATAAAATTATTAATCTAAAAAGTATGTGTAACGTCAACAAAGAATTGTTAAATATTATGACCTGTAAATGTAATTCCTTCCTATTCATGATGACTTATAACTTAGTCTTGCACATCCTGCTATTCAGCCTTAGGTTTCTTTCTGGTCACTGATGTTTCTCCTTTGCAATCCAAGTGATATAAATCTAATTTACATGTAAGTGAGCTAAAACACACAAATATATTTTTTTTAAAATGTGGAATTTGTGTAATGAAAAAGTAAGTAAATTAAACTTTAAAATTGACTTCAAAATATTTTGTGAAACAAACAAATTATGTCAGCCATGAGTCAAACTATGAAACAGAAATCATTTATCAGTATTAAACAATTACTTTAATGGACATATGAATTTAAATACTCGAAAATGTAGCATTTACCCATTTTACTTGCTTCATATTCCTATAAAACCCTCTCTCTCTCATTCTTCTCTTTCTTTGCAGAATGACGTTAAGAAACAAAGGCGTGTTAATGATTTTCGGAGGCCACGGTCGAGCTGGAGAGCTCTTCAAACTCAAGAGCAGGAAACACACTGGGCTACACAGGGTTCCCACAGGTATGAGGGTTGACAAAAACACACTTTCTCCTACAAACACAGACTTTCACTTATACACACAAACAAAAAAAAACTCACGGAAGAGAATGCCTTAGCAAAATAATTACACAACAAGTAAATTAACAAAACTGCATTTGAACTAATGGCATTTCACTTTAACCTGCTTTTTCAGTTCATAGCATGCAGTTGTAATATATTAGATATTTACAGAGATGTAGATGTCGTTTTTGTTTTGTGGTTGATATGGTTGTTACCGAACACAACATTAATTGATAATTTAAAAATCAAGACTAAAAATCTGTTTATCAAGTTTTCTGTTTTTTTAATTCAGATCTCATTTTTGTCATATATTATTTATTACCGTCTCTGAAATTAGCAGCTTTCAATAAACGTTTTGAATGGACCCTCTTTTTTTAAGAGTAGGGTTTAAGAGTAGGTAATAACAGCTGGCTGGTGTGTGAATATAAGCTAAAGAGTGTTAACAGCTCTGTTAATTGACCCGACCCCACTTGTAATGAAAAAGATCCATGCTGGAGCATATGGTAGTGCAAAGAATTATGGGAATCATGGTGCAACAGGGTGAGGTGAGGTGGGGGGTAATGAATGAGACTATATGACTGATGTCACTTTATTAGCATTGATTTTATTTTATGTATTTTGTTGCAGCTAATGCTATTGATTTGCACCATGCATATTAAGATCTCTGTAAAGGTTAAAGGATTATTCTTTAATTTGTGCTGTGCTTCATGGTCACCATTGCTTATAAAAAGCTATTTAGAGTGACAGGTATCCTTGAACTGACGGGCAAATAAAAACAAACAATCAAAGAAGACTTATTACTAAATTCAGTGGTGAAATACAAACAAACATACATCAAAATGTGTCAAATGTATATTATAGAAATGTATCAGGGCTATTGGCAAGAGTTAATATCCAACGGTACACATGTGTTTTAAATCCCATAGTGTGTACTTGTTTTGAGAGATTGTCTTTTCGTGTGTACGCGATGTCAGGTCGTGTTCTCTTTCGTATCGCTGTGCTCTGACAGCGGGGCAGGGAACAGAGTGTTTGTTCTTATAGGATCGAACACTGGTTCACTCTCCCACATCCTGAACAGCCTCCCGCAGCGCTGCAGAATACCAATTAGAATGTGGACGCTAAGCGCTAACCGCTCGCACTAACTTTTAGGCCAAAGTGCTGGGGTGTTTCATGCTGGAAGCATGTTTATGGATCCCACAGATGCGCAGACAGCGTAGACTGCATTGAATTGGTTTAAGCACAGTAAGAATGTGGGATATAAATTTTAGGGAGGAAGAGCTGACCAAATGTGCCTGATCAAATGAAATTTGCTCATTTGACTGTGTGGTCTCTGTTGTTTGTGTGTGTGTTTGTGAATGCAAAGCTCCCGAGACACAGTGAGAGGGACAGCTGACAGATACTTCCATGGTCTACATGTCACCTGACACCTGTCAATAGCTTGGGTGGGGTATGGCATCCTCCTGATAATCATTAAATTATACACACTGCCTGCTTTCTCTCTCTCGTTCTCTCTCTTCTTATTTCTCTCTCAATCACACACACCATGACCTCTGATACCCAATGGCCCAGCTGCTCTGTACGAACCTCACATTTAAATGTGTGGGTGTTTGCTGGGTGAGAGAAGAAGCCCTGACTATCACGCCTCACTGGCTCCCAATACTACCAGCATTTTCTTTATCGGAGCCAAAGTGAATAGATACAATTTCAGCCAGTGTAGAGAGTGGCACAACCAAGACAAAAGAGACAAGATCCTGCAATCCTGGAGGTCACTGACACTGTCCGAACAGTAATTACTACACTTCCCAAAACACCATCACCGGCAGCTTCACTCCTTTACACTCTCTTCAAATGCTAACCCAGGCATATCAGTAGAAACAAGTGTCCAAAATGTGGCTATATTGTGAATATAGAGGTGCCTTCCTGTCGTGGAGGTTGTTTTTTAAGGGACATGTGTACTCATCAACTGGGGCCTATAGGTGAGAGAAACAAAGAGAGATTGAAAGACAGATTATAAGAGAGGGAGAGAGAGAGAGAGAGAGAGAGAGAGAGAGAGAGAGAGAGAGAGAGAGAGAGAGAGAGAGAGAGAGAGAGAGAGAGAGAGAGAGAGAGAGAGAGAGAGAGAGATGGCCATTTTAGTTGTGGGCTTTGAATGAAAGAGGGGTCTAAGGTAAAATTGACAGTCCCGATTCTCTGGGTTGAGCTGTGGGTCTATGAATATGTCAGAGGTGTTTTGAAAAGCCATAAGTTATTGTCTGGACTGAACAGAATTGAAGAAAATGAATGACCAAGAGTGGGCCTGGTGCTTTTTCATCGCTCACTTGCTCTCCCTCACCCTATCTGTCTAACACTCTCTGCCCCATAAAGTATGTATGGATTCATGGGATTCATAAACTGAATGTACGCGCAGAAAATGCATTCTTTCAGATGTGAAATTTATAAATCGCAAATGATCTTGATCTTGTGTGCAGCTGAGCAGTTTCAGATCGACAGCTTTAAACGATCCCTAATTAATGTCATAGACATATAAAAGAGCGCTTGTCATTGTTTAAACCCAATTTCAAGCAGCAAGAATGACTTATATTTCCAAAAACCTTCAGCAATCAGACAAGCAAAAGTGCATACGTCTGCTCAGAACCTGAGGTGGCGCTAAGCACTTTTCCACGTCAAAGAAGTTTTTATAAATATGGACTGTACCGTGGATTTTTGCGTATGCTCATTTTACTATCAAATCTGTGTTGAGAAAAGTTACTTTTAAAAGTGCATTACAATATTAAGTTAATCCCCAAAAAAGTAACTAATTGCATTACTTAGTAACTTTTCATGGAAAGTAATGATTACATTACTTTTAAGTTACTTTTGGGTTACTTTCTCTTACTTGGCTGAGGCTTGATCTCTTTCAGGCCTTGCAGTTTTTTTTATGAACACAAAAATTTCAAGCTCTGGCCTGCCATCCCCGTTTTTTTTATACTCAAACTGTTCCCGCACAGGTGCGCGGAGTGTGTAATTGTACGTTAATATGTTTAGTTTAATTCAGTACATTATTTTATTTTTTAAATCGAATTAATTAAACTGAAAAGTAACTCGCATTATTATTATCATTTAATGGTCTTAATGACATTTGAAGGTCAGACCATCTCAGACAAAGACAAAACTCATACACTAAAATCAGCAGGGAAGCTTTGTTGTGATCTATTTGTGTGAGCCGTCTTCTCAGAATTTGCACTCTGGCGCAAAACACAAAGAGCTTCTGTTTACACAAAAACAGTGACATCCCCTGACACCAAGGCGAGCACTTAAGAAAACTTTGAAGATGAATCAATTTCTATATTATAGCGAGTCCGTAAGGGTGCTGAGCAGAGATCGAACCTCCCGCATGCACTTCATAGCAGTCAGGTTGCATTGATGAAGTGATTGATCTTGGGATGGAAACGACGAGAAGGAGGAGAGGGATTACGCTTGTCAAAGTAAGTCAATACAGTGAGCTGGATGCTCAAATGTTTGCAGTAAATCTTAAATAGTGTCTGTGAAAGCTAAAAGTCTGAAAACGGCAGCAGAAAAATGGAAGAGTTGCTGTAGGTTTTGCTTTCGGAGCTGTCTACCCAATAAAAAATTGACAGTTGAACTGCAAAAGTCTATGAAAAGAGCTATGAGACGTTCTCGGCCTGAACCTTATGGGTCTTCAATTACACATTATGCTGAAAGGACATACGGTCAAAGCTCTCTGAGAAGAATTGTGACAGATACCTACTGTATCCTAAAAGTCAAGACATTATTTTAACACAACTGGAGTGCTGGAGTGACCTTCTTTTGATGTGCAAACTATTTACACTTACATTATATTTCATGTATTTAGCAGATGCTCTTATCCAAAGAGACTTACAATGCATTACACGGAAAACATTTCATCAGCATGTGTGTTCTCTGGGAATCGAACCCATGATCTTTTGCACTGCTAATGCAATACACTATCATTTGAGCTACTGTGACAAAATAGCCAACAAAATAGACCCCCAAATAGTCTTAGACACATTTGCATAATAAGCTTACCCCTCCACAGAAAATATATGTCCAAATCTTGTAAGCTTATGTGACCAAGATAAGAACACCTAACCCCCACCACCCACCAAACCTCCACTATAGTAAAGCTTTATCCTGCTGGTGGAACTGGATCAGATGGAGCGCTGTAATAAGCCTGCGCTGGAATGCTGAGTGGCAGCCGCGGCAACTCGCCGTACGACACGCCGTGCATTCATCCCCGTGCGACGTCCGCCCAGTTATTTACAGCTTGCTTTTCTTTTATGGAAAAATCAAGATGTGATTGATTCAGGTTAATGTGACGGCCAGGCGGCAGCGAGCTGCATTTGAGAGCTCAGGTTAACAGAAAACACTAACTTCCATTAAGCACTACGGGGATAAATCATGCTTATTCAGGTTGGCCTGACAGCCGTTTAAGCTGTGGCAATCATCGAAAGCACCTCTGCCGCCCCTCCGCTCCGCAAAATGTCGAGGGGGAGTGTGGGATTTGATGGGGGACGAGGGAGGCGGAGAGGAGGGGTGGATGAAGGGAGACGGAGAATGTGTGAGAGAGAGGTAAATGAGACTGAGGAAGATGGTCATATCAACGACCCATCAGTGAACAGGTGCTTTACATAAGCATCGTGGTAAGCAGTAAGCAAATTCTGTTGACAAAGAAACGCAATAAAGCAAAGAGGGTTCGGAGGGAAGAGCTCTCCCCAGTGCATTCCTACGGCGCTGCCACTCTCTCTCTCTCTTTCTCTTACTCTCGCAGGAGCAAGATTATAGTGTTTGCTTTTATCTGTCAGAGATCAATATTTCAAACGTCCGATAAAAGAGGAAATTGAACTGGGAATAGACTGGAGTGCTGTAAAAGTACAAAGCACAATTATCAAAAAGCACTTAAAGAGCTTAATAGGATACACATATTAAAAATGCCCAAATGGATGTCTCGGAGCCATAATGAGGACTCTTCCTCATGCCTCCTCTGCCTCCCTCCACCATCGTCTGCAAGGTGAAGCTTTTGATCATAATGCCGGGCGAGGGCAGGGGGTTTGATGGTCTGAGGGTGCGACGGTATATGGACCCCTAGAGGCCTCATGTTTTAACATTGCACCATTAGGTCTGACAAGCCTCACACTTTGTTTATGCACCTGCCATTACAGGCGCGCGCTCCCCAGAACAGTGAGGGAGATGCTGCAGACAAGGACATGGCAGAGATAGAGACAGAATAGACAACTGAGCCAAAGCCCAGAAAGGTGCTGTGCTGCACCACACACGGGGTCAGCATTCGTTAATAATGGAGGTTCTGAATTTGAATCTTGCTGATTTCGGAACAAGTGTTTAACAAATCTAAATTGTCCCTTCACAGTTAAGGATGATGAGTAAAATTCTTTATTTTAAGGTATAAGAATAAGTAGAGATGTTGAACCACTAAGTTCTTGCTGTTGGATTTATAGATTCATGCACATAATAACAAATATCATATGAACATTTTTTCCCAGTCCACGCGATCATGCTGGGTAACGGCTGTCTGACACCTGGTCTACAGGGCATCTGGTGTCATGTTTTTAGTGGACATCACCAACCGGCATCATGCACACCCCACACACCATGTGGAAAGAGACCTCCCTCAATACTGAAGCTCACACACACATATTCAATTCCCCTGGGATGTCTAACGTGCTTCCCTTCTGGCCAGGATGTAGCTGAACCCTGTCCGCAAGCTATTGGAAGTTCTCTGTTAAACAAAACTTACACCACTTATGGCCTTTGTGTGCTGAGAAACCCAACACCACTCTGGAGGGCCAGTGATCCACACACACAGATGTGAACAAAGCATCTAAATAATGCAATTCAGCACCGGCTGTATGTTTGGAAAAATAATGTTCCTTTCCAGCAGTTCAAAATAAAACCAAGGCAAAGACAAGATAAAGACAGATTTGCTTATGACACCATTGCTAATCGACAATCTAATTTGGTGAATAAGGGTAATAATAAAAAAAATACTTGTGTTACCTTAAACCCAAGATTATTCTGCATGTAATCTCTAGCTTTATTTTTTCAATAATAATAAAAATAATAATAATAATATTAATAATAATAATAATAATATTAATACATAATAATAATTAATAATAATAACTAATAATAATTACTAATAATGACTTATAATAACAATAATAATAATAATAATATCAACATACTGTACATCCATAATGTCACAGTCTAACTATGAAAATGCTATTGTGAACTATGGGCGTGCGACGGTCAGTTATGAAGTTGTTTTAGCATAACAAAGCTCCTGTCCCCCTACACCAGAGCTTATCATACTTTTATGTGCTGTAGAAAAGAGATGAAATAGCTTCGTAATACCCAAGCAGTGGCAAATCAATAGCATTCTAGACATAACAAGGACATTAACTTATCTTAAAGAACAGATAAAATTAGAGAGCAGTTGTAACAGAAGCGATATCATGAACATCTCTTGATTGAAACATCCTATTAGCTGAGAGCTCAGTATGATACGACAGACCATTCATTTCAGCCATATCTTAATGGCCCATCATTAGTCATATAATCAATAGGCTTCTTGATTAAGAGAACTTAAGAATGCACGTTTCATCTGCAGGCATTTTTTTGCAGATCGATGACAAGGTTATCTCGCAAATGACGAGGATGCAAAAGGCGGATTATGTGCGCACTCGCACACAGACACACAAACACGCACACGGAGGCGCACAAATGCTGCAAAGTAAATCATGAAACACTTTGATCAGTAGGCCGGTATAAATAGAGGCAGAGCTTTTAATCGCCAGCGGTAAGTCATTAACTAAATTAGTTTTTAAAGATTTAGGATGCTCTGTAGATTTCATTTTCAGATAGGCCTGAAGTTTCGTGGCTTTGAAATATCTGTAGGTTCAGGTTGATGGATGAAAATGCGGTCGGTTGACTCCGCTACAAGTCGGAGCATTTTTTCAAAGTTCTAAACAATCCTCCTGCCACCTGATAATGCTCCCGTCTGATCCCTAAAGGAAGATTTTTCAAATTTCATTAGTTCATTAGTTGATTAATGTAAGACCTGTGTTCAGATTTATCTAGTGCACTAACTCAATAACCTGTCCAGCGCCCTTGTACAAGGACATTAACCGTGCAAAAAAAGATCACGAGATCCATTTTTCTATAGCTAAGCAGAAATCAAACATTTAAACATTTATAGGTCGTCCTGTTAAAGATAGGCCACCAAAGTCCCTCTCCCAGACTTCAATTAACCTTCTGGGCTGTTAGTCTTCTGTCTGGAGAACTGAGGGCTTTCTCTCTCCCCCCTTTTCCTCTTGAAGCCATGAGGTCTTTACATGAGGGAATACTGGAAAGAGAGAAAGTAAGCTTGCTTGATTCCAATAAAAGAAAACTGGTGTTGAACGAGTTTGTCATTTTCTTACCTTCCTTTGTCCTTCAGGGATAATTTTCCCTGACATTCAAATCACATTTTTGATATTTGCTCTGTATGATGGGAGATAAGATGAAAACAGCCAGTAAAGTGTACCGGCAGCTTTCTGTACCCTTACGAAGGCACTTAGGGACTTTGGTCTTGATCTATTGAAGAAAAAGGTTTGTGCTGGTGCATTTTTACACCTAAAGCTTAGTTTAGCAAGTCATCATCTTTAAATACATCTAAAGTATTCAGCATATGGGATTCTAGAAGTGCAATGTTTAAAATGCGGCCTTTCTTAGTCTCATGAGAGCACTTCCTTGTGTCAACTTACTTTCACTGTTTTACCTCAACAACACATGCATTTGTGTCTGGTGACTAATTTACTACTAAGTGTTGGTAGTAATCTAAACACGGAATAATATTAACCCATTTTCTCCTAACAAAAACAATGTGACCCAGTCTGTGAAAACCCAGCTAAAGCCATATTTTGTTGATTTACGGTTTTCTATATAAAACCATTCTGTGAAAAATAACCTTAAAATCATATTGATTGGGTAAGGTCAAGGCACAGATTGAAATAATTAAAGTGAAATCAATGAGTAAAATCAAACTTTGATGCTCATAATCTCATAATTAGATTATGAGACTTTAGTCTGGATTTCACAGACATGGTCACAAATATCTAAAGCAACTCAGGAAGTTAAAATGTACTATAGATTTTTTATGAACTGTTCATAATCTTCCTCTATTTTCTTTTACAGCTCAACATCTTTATAACTGAACTTGAAGTTAATTCAAGAGTGAGTTCAATGTACATTCTGATCCGTTCTCAGAACTGCTGTATGTTGTGTGCATCTCTGTCCGTTTTAATGAGCAGGGAAATACATTTTGAACACAGCTTATGCAGTTGGGAGGGATGAGAACGGCTCAATAAAATACACACCAGAGGTTGAAACGATGAGGGGAGTATAAAAAACCTTTTTGACAATGTTAAGCCAGGCAGCTGCTCTGAGGCTACCAGGGGTTTTTATCATCTCTTTAGATGTTGGATCATAGGGAGAGAGAAGCTTTCCAAGGGTACGCAAAGTCAGGCAAGCCCTTACTGTAACATCAACATACTACAGCTACAGACAGATCGCTGAAATGCATTCTCACTGGGGTCTTGTTAAATGGTGTTACAACACACTGAAACAGACCTCAAGATTTTCAGGGGTGCTCCGTGTAGACTGGTTTTCAAAGTTAGGATGTCCTTTGGTTAACTTCCCACAGATCTTTAATGAAACATTTACTAGAATTGAAAGTAAAATAAAAAGTCCTTACTGTATCTGTAAAACAGTGTACTATGCATGTTTAAATAATAACAAAAAATAATACACCAAAGGATTTGGCAAAGTCAAAGTCCTATTGAAAGAGACACATTCCTGAGTTTGGTTTCTTCCTATGGGGGTTGCAAGTTAGTTTATTGATGCGTGCCAGTGAAAACGCCACAAAAGCCTCTCTCTCTTTCTCTGTACGGGCATTGCCTCCATCCCATAATAGCCTCTTGCTCTTGCTATGGCGGAGGTTAATGATTCTACACCTGGCCTCGGATGAGCGAGTGATATTTTACCTCTTGCAGGAGAGGGTGATATATGGAGACTGCAGTTGTTTTGGGGGTGTATAAATTAAAGGAATAGCATGTATTGGCGGGCAGGATGATGAAATAACAGGCACTTTAGGTAATTTCTCTGATAAAGCAGTCTGACCCTCGGTGATAGAATCAAATGTTCTGGTAGAGGTCGCCGGTTGGAGCATCAGTCTAGTCGAGCCATTACAGCACAATACAAAGACCCAGCACCTGTCAAGTGAACACAGCATAACAGGCCAGGTGGGCGAGAGAGAAAGAGTGTAAGATATCCTTCTCTTTCCAGAACCAGATGAGATAAACACAAAGAGATTCGTTTTACCTTTTCTAACAGAGTCAGGGGATGCAATGACCTGTGGGTCTGTATGGCTTCACTAGATGATTAACACAAAAAAGTGCAAAAGTGATGAGAGTTATGATGAACATTTTTTTTCTGTTTAGCCAAAATGGGAACAAATACCAATAATTTGCGATGGCCTAGATTTATATTTAATTATAGAATACATTTATTTATTTCAAGTGTTTATTTACATACATTAAATACATTTTGATACATTTATATGTATCTTTATATGTTGCTATTTATATATTTTATTTTCAGCTCATATTACACACTAATGAAATGCTCTTCAATTAAATCCTCATGAATTTGTGGACATTGTTGGTGGTCTAGGTACAGGTGCACGGATTAAGGCATTTTGTGGTATTGTCGTGTGCATTGTATGTCATTATTTGTGGGAGAGGCAGCTTGTTGTGGTTTGTTTTAACTGGACCTGATTGTTTCGTTTCATTGTAAGTCGTGATTGTTGTTATTAAAGCCCGGTTCATTCTGACCTTGCAAACTTATTGTGCCCCATTGCTTAAAGGATTAGTTCATTTTCTAAAAAAAAATCCAGATAATTTACTCACCACCATGTCATCCAAAATGTTGATGTCTTTCTTTGTTCAGTCGAGAAGAAATTATGTTTTTTGAGGAAAACATTAAAGAATTTTTTTCATTTGAATGGACTTTAATGGACCCCAACACTGTTTTAATGCAGTTTAAAATTGCAGTTTCAACGCAGCTTTAAAGGACTCTAAACGATCCCAAACGAGGCATAAGGGTCTTATTTAGCGAAACGATTGTCATTTTTGGCAAGAAAAATACAAAATATGCTCTTTTAATCAACAACTTATCTTCTTCCTCCGCCTGTGTGATGAGCCAGCGCAATCTCAAGTAATTGCGTAATGACGTTGAAAGGTCACGTGTAACATATATGAAACGCACATTTGTGGACCATTTTAAACAATAAACTGACACAAAGACATTAATTAGTATCATTCCACATACAACAAGGTAGGAACATACCTCTTTCTCCACACTTGTAAACACTGGGGCGGAGTTTTGCATACGTGACCTCTTGACGTGATGACGTATTATGTGAGGTCGCACTGGTGCGTCACAGGACTGGAGGAAGATGAGAAGTTGTGGTTTAAAAGTGCATATTTTTTATTATCGTTTCCCTAGATAAGACCCTTATGCCTTCTTTGAGATCATTTAGAGTCCTTTGAAACTGCAATTTTAAACTGCATTACAACTGTTAAGCCTTGGGTCAACACATCCTCATCCCATGGCGTCAATATTTGACGCCACTTGACCATGCGTCAATATGTTACGCGGAGGGTATACCCTTCGCGTCATTTTTTGACGAACTGGGGACTTCAATACTATTAGGTACGCGAAATTAAACAGTTGTCACCTGACATTGGGGTTAGGGATAGGTTTGGGTAGGGATGTCATTATGTAAATCTAACCCTAAACCGACGCGAAAATGGTAAGAAAATGGTACGAAAATAGGAAAGAGAATGCAACGGACTCAATAGTATTGAAGTCCCCAGTTCGTCAAAAAATGACGCGAAGGGTATACCCTCCGCGTAACATATTGACGCATGGTCAAGTATGGGGTGAGGATGGGCTGCTTGGGTACATTAAAGTAAATGGAATCGGGTGCTCAAACAAGGGGCTAAATGCCTAGCAACTGTCGCTAGAGCACCTCTTGAGGTCAGAGAGTGACTTCCATCCGGGTCACGGCACCACTGTAACCCGTCCTTCTCTAACTCGCAATCATTCAACATGGGACTTGGGTGCTCTAACATGGAAGCCTTTTGAGGTCTGGGTGTAAGGTTACTACACTTACTGGCCTCTGTATGATTTTGTTTTATGGAAAACAACAGTAAGAACTCTATACAAGGTCAGGAGACTCCTGTCTTAGCAACTAATGAATCAGTCTAAATGAGCTCTGAAACACTGTTAAATGTTTAATAGATAACTTGCAATATGTACAAGGCAATTAACATGTATACATAATGCAAGTAATAACTGACCTAAACATCATTTAATTGATTGTCTTACTTATGACTGTAATTTTCTCATAGCGCTCAGCAGGAAATGATGTGGAACAGAGGAGGGAACTGTAGGTTTGTGCGTGTGCGCAATGGCAGGATACTAAACATTGAAAATGATGATTCTGCTTTAGAGTACTAAATAAATTAATAAATATGTGGACGGAAGCAGATGATAAATACCTGTACTTTTGCTAACCCATTAGCAGTTGACAGCTCTGATGCGGGTGCTGGGATCTGGTGGCTATATAGCCTGTATATCAGTCTTATTACACCCCC
The DNA here is from genome assembly GCF_030506205.2 of Paramisgurnus dabryanus. Lineage (NCBI taxonomy): Eukaryota > Metazoa > Chordata > Actinopteri > Cypriniformes > Cobitidae > Paramisgurnus > Paramisgurnus dabryanus. Next base: position 33,416,452 of record NC_133338.1, on the reverse strand, counting down.
CCACACATACACTTCCTGACCTGCCCCTCTAATTCATCCATTATAGTTTGTCCTGTCAGGGACTCTTGTTTTATCGCTAACTAACCCAGGCATTACGGTCTTGATTTACGGTGCCGATTGAGTGCTAGCAAATCATGGAATATTTTCATTGATTACCACAAATTGTCTAATCTGCGCTATGTTCGTAGGCCTTGATTGGGTGGTGCTTACCGATTGCTTCCCACTAACTTAAAAATCAATCAAGGGACACAATGGGCCAAGAGCTGGATGGATCCGGTCCAGGCCAGTGAATCATCCTCAATCAAATTTGTTGCAAATTTAAATCCATAAGTCATCAAATGAATTCTAATTTGTATGATGCCTACATATGCACTTTCTCAAGACGCGGCCGAGAGAGCAGAATCTATTGCCTCTCCTCTGTGTGCTTAAAGGCAGGCAAATACAGCACATTGCCATTACACAGTTTTGATTTAATGCAACACAACCAAAATCTCGATAAGCGGTGGTGAAATTGAATAAAAGAATCAAAACATTTTCCAAAAGGGCTTTTCCTAGAGCAACCGTCTGCTAAGTGGTATTTGACCGGAGGCCAATTTTCATCACTCTGTTTAAACTTTACCTTGCACTTTTACCTCTCGACAGCAGGTGTCATGGACTCTAATAATAGATCACGAACAGGTGGAAAGTAGATTCAGACGAACCACATGCAGTCCCATCTCATTTGTATCAAAGCCCCAAAGAGCGAGACAGGTCCAGAGGGAAAATGAAAGAGCGTCAGAAGTATCTTCCTGAGAGGTTCGCTGGGTTAGGGCATGTTAGCACCTTTTGGAGGCTTCGGCAAGAAAAAACATAAGTAAGTACATGTGTGTGTTTGATATGAGGTGTGGATGACAGGTGGTGATAGGTGACCAACTTCAGGAGACAGCTCACCTAGTGACAAATTAACATCACTGTCACTCTCTCTCTCTATCTCCTCAAAGTATGTTTGTTTATTTAGTTTACTGAGCCCGTGGCCTTATGAAGAAATATCCAGTCTCACTGAATTAGATCTTTTTATTGATAGGAAAATAGAGACACACAGACTGTTGGATCTAAACCGTTCTACCTGCACAACTGCATCAGCTAAGGCTTAGTAACAATATCAAACCGTCTCAAGCATTCTGCATTTGAAAGAAACAGACAAGAGAACTGCATGCCACAAGCCAAGGTGCGATTGAATGAGACAGACGGCCAGACTGAGAGTGAACTGGAGAGAGAGAGAGAGAGAGAGAGAGAGAGAGAGAGAGAGAGTGAGAGAGAGAGAGAGAGAGTGAGAGAGAGAGAGAGCAAGAGAGAGAGATAGCAGTAATTGCTTAGTAATTTCATTTTCTCCTCTCAGTAGATTGTGGGATCATTTTAAAAGTGCCAGTGTGAAATGGAAATATTTTAACTTGCTCATTAAAAAGTAATAATTCATATAACTTGGCCCATTCAGAGGTTTATAGATTCCAGGTTAGAAATGACCTTGAAGGAATAGAGGTAGACACAGAGACATGCATGGTGCTGAAATCAAGTGAAACATCACCAGGAAACTCACCTTAAGAGTGAGATGAACAGATGTTTACCCAAAAAAACAAAACAACACTTAAAGGATTAGTCAATTTTCTTTAAAAAAAATCCAGATAATTTACTCACCACCGTGGATGGTTCAGTGGAGAGGAAATTATGTTTTTTGAGGAAAACATTCCAGGATTTTTCTCATTTTAATGGACACTTACACGTAGCACTTAACTAAACACTTAACAGTTTTTTTCAACGAGTTTCAAAGGACTCTAAATGATTTCAAACGAGGCATAAGGGTCGCGCTGGATCGTCACACAGCCGGAGGAAAACGAGAAGTTGTGGTTTAAAAGTGCATTTTTTTTTTCTTGTCAAAAATGACAATTGTTTCGCTAGATAAGACCCTTATGCCTCTTTGGGATCGTAAAGAGTCCTTTGAAATTCCGTTGAAAAAACTGTTAAGTGTTGAGTTAAGTGTTAAGCCCGATCTATAGTCGTGCGTAAGTTCTATGCCATAGCCTGTGCGTAGCTCTGCGTAGCCTGACGTGCACCTTGCAAAATTTTTAACAGCGCGTCAGTTCTACGCGGACCGCAAACGATGTGATTGGTCCACCAGAACCCCTCCCGTCAAGTAAAAAAACTGCGTCATAGGTATTTCCGTTTGCGACGGTGAAAACAAAGATGAGCCAAGTTGAGGAGTGATTTATCTCAAACTGCAACAAAAGTCACTGTTTACTTCCATCACTGCTGGTCTTCTCAAATCATACACAACAAGTTCCTGTTTTTTCTTCGTTTGTGAGTTAACTTGCAATGCTGCTTCTTCTCTGACAGTCGCGCTGCTACTGTGGTTACACGCGTGGATACTGCCTAACAGCGGTTTGCGTGTGTTTGCACGTCAACGTGGACGACGACACAAAAGTATAAATGAAAACCGAAGCGGAACCTATGCCGTCACGGCTACGCCATAGGACCTACGCACAACTATAACGAGCCCTTAAAGTGTTGGGGTCCATTGAAGTCCATTAAAATGAGAAAAATCCTGAAATGTTTTCCTCAAAAAACATAATTTCTTCTCGACTGAACAAAGAAAGACATCAACATTTTGAAGGACATGGTGGTGGTTTAAATTATCTGGATTTTTTTGAGAAAATGCACTAATCCTTTAATTACTTAGATTTTAAGTCTTGGGATCTTCATTTATACAATATAAACAAACTCTATGGGGCAGTTCCCCAGACAGGGATAGACTAGTTGTATTCTAAAATAAATGTAAGAGGTGTCCAAACTAAAAACAACTCGCACTGACATATCTTAAAATACATCAGTGCCCTTTGTTTGCCTCAAAATGCACACAAGTAATGTTTTAGTAACTAGTTTTGTTAAAACTAGTTATATTTCCTAATTAAACTAAGTCTAGTCCTGGCTTAAGCTAATCCCTGTCCGGGAAACCAACCCTATGAGTGATGCAATGAAATCACCATACAATTACTTCAATTACAGTTGCAATTACACATAATATGTTCGGCCTGGATTATACTTACTGGAATGAATTGCCAATGGCACGAATTACGGTAATAAAATATTTTTATTTGTATTACTCTTAAAGCAGCTATGACATTCCTTCTTAAAATATCTCAGGACAACACATTATTCATCATTGTGCAGGAAGTTCAGAGGCATACGGCGTTATCTGTGTCCACATAGACAAACACACACCCACACGGCTGCAGTTCATAACTGATTAAAGTATGATTTGCTTTTCCTATTATGTCTGTGATGTTTAAGTGCTGTGTGCATTATACTGTCTGAGTATGGCAAGTACATTCTCAGTGTGGGTGTGTGACGGAATCGGTCAGTATTCTTGTTGTTAATGTTTTGGATACCCATTAGTAGACAAATATTTGACAGAAGAATATAAGATGACGCTGGAAATGTTAGTGTGAATGTTATTGAATGAGCCACAGATGAGCAAAGTAAACCTTAATAGGGTGAATAGGATTATATTCTATTTTTTTAACTCTTATTGTTTAAGTGGGTCTATGTAAAAGTGTGCTGTAAGAGGGTGAATGTTCATCCCATCTTCTCCATCAGCTGCCTGACCCATCAATAGATCCATCCAACCAATCAATGATCTGCAGAATCACTCAACGTGATCAGCTCAAGGCCTGGTCAATCTGCACACACAATCAGTATAGACATTCATCTTTTCAGTCCAGATGCACAACCGAAGAGAAGCAGGCTGGCGCTAAACAAACAGCCGCATTTACCAACTGTGCCTAAAGCTTTAGATGTGCCGATTGCCTACATATCTGGATGCTTTAACCAACGCACACATTCTCATTCTGCAAACATAAATGAGAGTTTAAGTGTCTATTAAATCCACAAACGGGACCATACACAGGTGCGTTTCTCTGTGCGCTATATCATTCTATTAAAGGCGTCCTTGATGTTTAGCAGAACATGTTCAATTCCCATTTTCTAATTTTCTCCTCTCTAGTGTCAGCCAAATGCTTGTCCTTTCAGGGCTAAGGTGCAGCTCTGGTCATGACATCTGCTACTCCTGTCAAGCATCAAACCCCATCCCCCTTTCGCCCTCCCTTGACTGCAGGTCTGTCGTCCTCTGGAAAACCTGCCAGTGCTGGGGAGTGATGGGACACAGAGAGGCAGTTGCTCTTTCTCCCCCAGGGTCATTATGTTAGTTGCGATAGAGACCCAGCTGAAGGTAAACTAGAGAGAGAGAACGTGAAGAGACAGCGAGAGGCAAGACAGTCAACGAATAAGAGAAGCAAAGACCAAAGAGCAAATCTGAGTGATGGACAGGCAGAAATAGATATGGGAAGAGGGGAGAAGTTTCTCTCTTCACTGGACAATACACCTGTTCAATTGTGAGGGGCAAGAGTAAGAGAGAGGGACCGCAGGAGACAAATGAAAGGTGCAGTTGCTCAGTACACAGCGGAGATTGCTTATCGATCCAGATGGCAGTATTCAGGCGCGCTCGCAAGGGCCTGAGAATTTTCTGAGGGAGTTAATAACCAGGCAGCTCAGCTGTCCTGTCCAATTCACCACATGCTGACGCCTAATCACACCAGGATCCTTTTTTCTGCCCTCCCTTCTTCTCGCTCATGGGCCTCGTACCTTCCATCCGTCCTTTCCAGCTTTAAACCGCTCTCTTTCTTTCCATCTCTCCATCTCCCTCATTCCTTCCCCCTCCTCTTCCACTCGGATGGTTCGCGGAGACTGATTGGACTGACAGCCTATAGAAGAAGGCTAATCAAATTGTTTATTATCAGTCTGAATCAATATGTATGGATTCTTAAAGGATCACAGACAGGCCCGAACAGAGGAGGAGATCTGTGCAGCTGTGGGTTCGGGCCCGGGCCCCTCTGACCAGAGCTCTTCTGTTTAAGCAACTTCACTCTTACTTAAGTCGTGACGACCCGGAGGGGTCAGCTGCTTCTGGATGGGGGGCATCCAATCTACACCCCCCACAACAGACGCATGCACAAACACATGCGCACCCTCAAGCTTTAAAAGTGTCAGCCCCAGCTGCATGATAAACAACCTGTCAATCAAATTACCGGGGAAAACAACAAAGCTTGAATGCAAAGCTCAATCTACGCTGGACGTTCAGTTCATGCGGACATTGTCCTTCGCGTCTCGCTCAAAATTCGCCAATGCTTAATCTATTTTCGGGTCTTCATACAAATAGTATGCCTAGTTTGAAGGTCAGATGCAGTAATGACTTTCACAGTGATTGTGACTAAACAATATTGAGACATACTGAGACATGTGCAACAGACATCTTGGTTCTCTAGTTGGTCTTTTCATCATTTGTCCACAACATATGATTCCTATTACCTATCAATGCCGTTCATAACGTAGTATAGTAAATTCACTACTTTAGGTGTTTATCATGGCGTAAAACACTTTGCTGTTATATGTAAACAGATTGGTTTCATCCATCTGATGCCTGAACCTCTTCACAAGATGCTGATTGGACCCTCTACTGCATGCAGAAGAAGCAACTCTGATCAGAGGTATTGATCTGCTCAAATCACACAGCAGGCAGTCAAAAAAGTGAAACGTTTCTCTGTTACCAATAATTGGTATAATAAGCATGAAGAATAGAGCGAGACAGAATAAGAGAGAGAGAGAGGCTCATCTGTGGCATGCTGTCTTGTGTGTTGACTCATGTTGGGAATCAATACATCCAACAGTGACAGCCACAGAAGAAGCTAAAGATTACCATTAACACATTTACATTCACACAATAGCAAAAGAACAGCACAACCAAATGTTATGGTCGCATTGTTTAAAGTACACTTTTTGTCTTTATAATTACTATTATTATTATTATTATTATGAAGATGAAAATAATTTTAAATAGAAGCAGCATGGCCTTAGCTTAATCATACATTATATAATCATATAAGCATTTAAACATCAACCATTAAAGGGATGGTTCACCTTAAAATGAATGAATGCTGAAAACGCTATTTCTCATACAGTATTGATACTGAGGTTGTGAACAGGTTTGAACAGCATAAGTGTAAATGATTAAAAATATTTTTGAGGTGAACTGAAGCTTTACTTACTTATTTTAGTCAGGTGAGCACTTGTTAGTCATCTGAAATCTGACATTATAAAAATGAGGGCAATCATGTTGCCCTGTAACAGCCTGGATTCAGCCAACTGTGAACATATATGCTAATTACAGCTGTTTTATTTCATTTGGCCCGTCTTGGTCTGCGATTGGAGGCTAACATCAGAAACCACCAATAAGTGGCACAGTTGGCTTACATCTGATACAAATGTTGGCACAACTTTGACACAACATTGGCAAACTACCCATGCCTTAACCATTCAGTCAGAGGGTGAATGCCAGGGCAGCAGGGCATCCCTGCCAGCTCTCTCTCTCTGCACTAACTCTAAAATGTATGTGAAATCCACAGTGTTCTCGCTAGAACCAACCAAGTTTCCTAAAATAATATCTATCTACATCTATTCACATACAAGTGTGCATACTAAACATTAATTCACAAAGAAATGCACAAACATGCACACAATGATAGTATTAACACGTAGAAGTTTACAGAAACTGAGTTCTGGAGAAGCATGTGAACAAGTTTTAACCAAACGTTTTTACCCATATTAATATCTGAGATGTCAATACTGGCTTAAATACCCATTCAAGGTCTCTGTTTAAGTTTAAATTTTTTTTATTATTTCTCAGTTAGATAAGCACAGATTTTTGATTTGTCACATCCATAACAGAGAAATGTCAAATCCATAATGCTGTTTTTCCTCATAAATGTGCACACGAAAATAAATAAATGTTTAGTTTTTTCCTATTTGTTGCGTATTATTGGTTCTGCGGATTATTTTTCCAAAGGATGGATGCATGTTCTTTGGTTCAGTTTATTATACAGAATTCATACAAGCTTTGTTTCCTCCAAAAGATTTTTTGTCTTTTTTGTCACATCCATAACACATGTAGATTTCCCTCCTCTAAAACAGAAAACACATGAGACTTATATTTTATCTGATGTCTGGACATAATGTTTATGAAAGCATAAACAGATTGTTCCAATATAAAAAATGCTGGATTATTTTAAACCCAGCATTGGGTCAAAAAGGGACGAACCCAGCAGCTAAAAAGTGTTTATAGTTGACCCAACAATGGGTTAAAATAACCCAGCATTTATAGGTTAAAACAACCCAGCATGGGCTTAATTACAACCCAGCGGGCTGGGCTCGTTCCTTTTTGACCCAATGCCAGGTTGAAAATACCCCAGCATTTTTAGATTGTAGTAGAAACATTCTCTGATATATTACATATTCATTTTTGCCTAAAAAAAGTCACATCCATTGTGACTTCCATTGGAATTGCTCAGGTACACTGTCAGAAAAAAGGTACAAAGGTTTATAACAGGTATATAAACATAATACAATGTTGTACCTTTTGGGGTACATTACTTTTCCTTAAGGATCTATTTTGTACCTTTAAAGGTACAGTTAACTGTTTTGTACCACTAAAATTTAACTGGTACAAAATTGTTCCTTAAGGTTATGGGGATAAGGTACAACATTTCAATGTGTTTTATACCCATAAAGGTACAAAAAGGTACCTTTTAGGGTACCACCCCAGTGACAGAAAAAGGAACAACTTTGTACCTTTTTTTCTGACATTGAACAGTACATAATGTTGTTCCCTTTAACAATTCTTTCAGCATCCCTTAGTTTTGATTATACATGTACAAAAACATGTGATTATGGTCTTGAAAACACACATATAGACTTTTTTCATTTTTAACAAAATGTACCATTATAAATTTTTTTAGCATAAATATTTAATACTTTGTGTTTTACACTATAAAAATGGCTGGGTTATTTTCAACCCATTCTGGGTAAATATTGAACATAACACTCTGCTGAGTTAAACATTACCCAATGTTGGGTTGTTGTTATGAAACCATGGGTTAAAACAACCCAGCATTGGGTAAATTTCAACCCTACGATGCGATCTGTTAATTTTTTACCGAAAATGGGTTACAAATAACCCAAAGATTTTTAGAGTGTATATTTTGAATTCATTATTTATGATTTCCCCTTCTAACAGTGTAGAAAACTTTTAGAATATTGTTTTTTATTCACAGTATTTTTTATTTCAGCAGAGGTAGTGCTAGAAATGTATAGTTGTTTTATGATTACAACCATAACTACTTAACAGTATATTATGATGGTTTTTTTTTTTTTGCTATAGGCACAGAAACCATAAAATCATTGATTTTTTTCCATTTAAAATAGGACAAGGCCTTATTTATATTAAGACATTTATGTAGTTTTTAAAAACATACCTTACAAAAAAATACTGGTTTGCATCTTAAGACAAAACAATGTCAGTAATATGTGCTATAAAATATGTCAGTACACAATGTTTTTAAATTAGGGCAGCTCAAACATTTTAATTTAGTACTAGAATAAGCCCTGTCCAGGAAACCACACCATAGTGTTCAGATAGAAGTTTATACTTTATAATTTGTAAAATAAAATAACAGGCATAAACTAAAAATATGCCGTAGGAAACATGCACACACACACAAAAAAGATCATCAGTGATGACCCAGCAAAGAGTGATGAGAGAGGATTTAAAATGATCCCTTTCCCGTACCAGGAAACATGTTCCAGGACATCAAAGCAGAGCTTTGCTTGAGGGCTGACTGATACCAGCTCCCCTCCGATCAACCAGAACACTGCTGCACAGACCTGCTATTACTTAATATTATGATTAAAACAGCATGTTTCAGCTGTGCAACTGATTATACATTTAGGAGCAACATGTCTGTATATGTATGCAGACATCAGTGCTATGTGTTATGTGGAGGTATGCGGATGCGTAAATGCATAATGAGTGTGTGCAGGAGAGTAAGAGATTGTTCCAATAACCCATCCCTACATTAGGCTTAATTAATACACACTAGTGGTTTGATAACACAGTCTGAAAGTAGATCTTTTAAGAGATACTTAATCCTACCATACTCCTATCCTATCGCACATTTTCTCTCTCCCGTTTCCAGTGAAGGCAGTCTCCAGTGGACTCATTAGTACATTGTTTAACAAGAAAAATGTCCCGAGAGTCTAGAAACACTTCTGCACATACAAACCAAAATGTATGCAGACTCAGATATACATTTACACAAATAACACACAGTCTTGACACTTCCATTGCATACTTTCATCCAGGGTCTTATTTCTACCATTAAGTGTCCATAAAGTTTGCCTTTCATTTCGTTCACATGTCCGCAAGTAAAGGAAAACAGGGAAGAATTAAAAACGGAAAAAAAGACAATACTTAGTCTTAATTAGCTTAAAAAGGCCACAAGTGATGTTTTACTTACGTGTAACTTACGTCAAACTTAACCTCCAAAGCTCACACCCCCTTTCCAATGCGCTGTCCTACATAGATACTGTTGTACTGTTGAGACCGATGTAATTAGAGAACAGCAGAAAATTGTTAAAAGTAACGGTAGCGAAATAGGGTTCTCACATAACAAAGCAACCACTGCAAACTGCTTATGAAACTGAATATGGCAATAAACCTGAATGATCTGCTTCAACTACCACACTCTAAGCTGTAAACACGGTTGACCGACAACAAGCACCACAAAGTTTGTAGTTTACAAAGCCAAGGCCTGTCACAGAAACACGTGTAATATTTCAGGATACATCAATTATTAGAGACATTTTCCACATTAATACCGAAAAAAAAAATGTTTGCTGTACCTTTAAGAATGAGCATGAATTAGCTCTTCGATTCAGATCATCAAAACAAAGTATTTCATCAGCAGTACAAATTAAACTGTTTACCGCTGATCATGTTAACAAAACTGACACCCTTTTAAGCAAAACACAAAGCTCTATGTGTCTGTGTCCCATTGTGATATTTCTCACACGTTGATGAATTAAAGAATAAAGGGGCGGGCTATAGCGGGGTGAGGTGTGACAGATATAATTCATCTCAATGCTTCCTGTGATGTTCTAGTCTGATATAGAATAACCTCCCACCACCCATTTTCTCTGACACACACACAAATACACAGTCACACCTCTTCCATTTCCTATGGACATACATATTATTTTCATCTAACCTGCCATTTATCTTCAGGGCTGAGTGTTAGCATAGATGTGTGTGCATGTGTATGCACAGGAAGCCCGACAGTGAATCAAATCAATTGATGGAGAAGTGAGCCGGCAGCCTCTGGGTGCTTACTGAGCATGAAATATTATGGAGATTGTTGTTTAAAGTGATCTCTTCATCATCATCAACTCGGATGGAGAGAGAGAGAGAGAGAGAGAGAGAGAGAGAGAGAGATTCCCTGAGCGGAACACAGCTGTCATAACTCAATCAGCCGGATAATGTAGCACAAGCTCACCACGTGTGCCGGATGCATTCTCACACTCGCACCCTTTTTCTTCCTTAAACACAATCTTGCCCCCTCCAGCAGTCATAACCCGTGACGGCCGCGCTTGTCAGGGCTCATATCTTATACTGCCCATCATACTCACTGATGGCCCCATGTCAGTGGGCTTCATCCGTGAACATACAATGATCTCTGTGGGGCTATTACCCACACATATACACTATACGCACTGATCTCTCACACAGTTTGAGGCTGCTTGTGTGCACAATTTCTCATGCCGAATTATGCTAGTTACATCAACACAGCGGGACTGTGTTAAACATGACAGGTAAAGCCTGAAGCACCCTAGAGTGACTGCACAGCAAGTGTTTATCAGGGTGTTTAAACGCCGACACATCTAAGTGTGTGTCTGCAGTTGGGCACTATAGGCCACAGCATGTCATCTCAGGATGTAAAAACATTTCACCTGCCTTCATAAGAATTATTAATTTGGTCATGACTAGATAGAAATAGAATTCAACTGATCTATTTCTCCTAACATGGCTGTTATTTTATCTCTGCCGAACACACAGAGGTCACGAACCCTCCGCAACTACTGTTCTGACCCATGGCCTGTTTGTTGTGTGCTGTTTAATGGTCCATTCCATAGCTTGGTCCAAAAAAAAGAGGACTGCATAATTAAGAGTCACTAGATCGCCCATCCGCTGTTCTACCCGTGTCCGTTACCACGCCGACTGATATTACATCACTCTGGACGTGTCCTGGATACGGGAGCAGGGTATTGCTGCATGCATGGGGATAGCCAGAGGCATCTACCCATGTTAGAGAAATCAAGAGCAAATGCTGCTGTCTGAATTCCATAGATTCCATATTAACAGCTAAATAAAACTTTTTCAAAATAAGGAAAACTGAAAACTGCGCTTTTGATTTAAAGACTCCATAGTGCAGTTAGGAAGTCCTAAATCTTCAATACATTAAAATCAAAGCTTTGAACCAGTTCACGGAACGAAAACAAGAAACTTTCTATGTTTTGCAAGGAACAGAAACAAAACCAGAAACTTTAAAAAATATATATGTTCCGGAACAGAATCGTTTATTTAAAATGATGGTAACCAGTTAATACTATTATTTTTTTCGATTTTTGACAAGATGTCTGTGCAATATGACTCGGTGAAGTTCACTTCTGGTCGTTGTTGACTCATCTGAGAAATGAGAAGCTTTGTCACCAGCAAGTGGCCTACTCAAGCCCAAATCTCTATTGATCAATCATAAGAGTTATTGAAGGCTTATTGAGTAATTGAAGGCTGCCAAGTATCTCAAGATGTTTGTTTTTTATACTAATTAATGGTGTAACGGATCGCAGTTGATCCGTACAGATCACGACCCACGTTTCGGCTTGCATGCGATTTGCGGATTAATACGCAAATTTAAATAGGGAAAGTTTATTATTTGCAAGTGTTTCAAAGGCTTGCAAATGTTAACACTAAAGTTAACAATTTAACTGCAAAAAGGCGCCAAACTATTTTCTGTACGCTCAGACGCACATGTGTTGAATGTGTCCGGTCCAACTCAAATCAAACATGATTATCCCTATGCCCTTCAAAGATCTCTTAAAGAACTCTTTAGAACTCTTAAAGGTCACGTTCTTCCTGATACCATTTTTTAAATCCTAGTTAGTGTGTAATGTTGCTATAATAGCATAAATAATACCTGTAAAATGATAAAGCTCAAAGTTCACTGCCAGATGATATATTTTCTTCAATAGAATTCCTTTTTAAAAGCCTACAACGAACTGCCGGTTTGGACTACAGCCTTCTATTTTCTGCTTTAATGACATCAGTAAAACAACTCGTTGACTAAACTCCGCCCACAGGAATAGGTCAGTCACCAGCTTTGGCTCAAACGGCTCTGCTAAGCTAAGCTGCTATCGCATCACAGCACACTAAACAAACTACACAATCAGAACTTACGTATTTCTGAAGGAGGGACTTCACATAACAAGGAAGACATCAGCCTGTTTTGAGGACAGTGAAAACAGCGCTATACAGATAAGTAAATTGTGTGAAAAATACTGCGTTTTTTTAAATGTGAAACATGAACACATGTTATATTGCCCACTATAAACACAATCAAAGCTTCAAAATCACAGACAGAACGGGAGCTTTAATGTACAAACTTGAGAGAGAGTTGCGCTACTGTGTCTCATACTGTGTAGTCCATTAAAGGCGGAGTCCACGATGTTTGAAAAACGGTTTGGAAAAGGAGACGGGCCGACTACCAAAACACACTTATAGCCAATCAAATCAAATCAAATGCCGGGTTGCGTATGTGTGGGGCGGGTCTATCATCAGAAGGTCCAGATTCTATTGGGGTAGGGGCGTGTTTGTTTAGGTGATTTCAAATATAAACATTGGCTTTCAAACATCATGGACTCCGCCTTTAAAATAAATTTGCCGAATAAAGCACTGAAAAACAACGTAGTTTTCACTTTATGTGGAGCGACTGTTTATGCTGCATTTCTTCCTGAAGCACTGTTTGGAATTCGTCCTCCGTCTGTGTGAGTGCGTATGCATACACGGAGAGATGCGTTTCAAAAAGAAAGCGGACAATCTTTCTGTTCTTGACAGGACACAAACAAAACAAAATGATCTCGAAATACCACAGTATTCTTTTTCTAATAAAAACATTTTTTAAGTTGTTTGCCAATAAATGACATGGCAGTCCTTAATTCATGTATAATGCTGAAACAAATGTAGGCATGTCAGAATTACAATTATGCTGCTTAAATAATGTAGCCTTTTTTAACATTTGATGACAAGATAGAGACTTAAGGAAAATTATGTAGACTAATAATTTAAGTTTAATATCCTAATGATCAGCCTACTTATTTGTATGCCCCACAGCTGACATGAAAATTATTAACCGGTTCAGGAACTTAATTTTTTTGTTCTAACCGGATCAGGAACGTCAATTTTAGGGTTGAACCGAAAACCGGAAATGTTAAAATACTGTTTATGTTCGGAACGAACCAATTGGGGAAAAACTCTGGTTCAAATTAAAATGGATATTCCAGACTGATCTCAATGAAAGTCGTGTTATAGACAAAATTTTTTGATTAATTTCTTTTTTGTGGCATTTTATGTATTGTTTTCTCATAGTTTTTTTCCTATTTTCTTACCATTGTCGCTTGGGGTTGGGGTTAGGTAACCCTAACCCTAAATACATATAACTCAATTTGGTAAAATGGTTGCACGGTCTTACATTTAAGGTGCTCTAAACTAAATCACACGTTTTAGGCGATACATTTTTTTTGTTTCATACAGTAAACATCTCCTCACTATCTGCTAGCTGCTACTTCCCTTAACACATTGTAAAAAAAATGAGATCTCTGTAGACAGCGCAGGCTCCACAAACTGCAACCTACAAACCTACCACCACAAAACATAACAAAGTGTTATTTACTGGCAACAGTTTGTTCAAAGTTAAATGAACATCAAACATTTTCAGTCTTTATCTTCTACAGTAAGTTACTGGCAACCAGCTGCATAATTACAGCAAATTTTTTACAGTGTCCCTTTGAATCGTGTTTAAAGGGGACAGAGAATGAAAACCATTTTTACCTTGTCTTTGTTGAATAATGGTAGTCCACCCGCATTCACGAACATACAAAAAGTGCTAGAGATGCTTAACATCTCAGTCTCATAGAAATTCCTCTTTTAGAAATGTCAGCCAGAAAACGGCCCAATCTGAAAAACAGATGCTTATGACATCACAGGCATCTAACTGCCCCTCTACTTTAAAATAATTGGCTACATTTTTTGAGTGGCATCAAAGTCAGCCAATCGGTAATGAGATTGCAAGTTAAGTTGTAACTTGTTTAAAATCCCTCACCCAAATAGAGCTATCTGAGAGAGGTTTTTAGGAAGCTTCTAAGGCATTACAGACCCAAACAAAAACATTTTTGTCTACATGTCACATCACAGAACAAGGATAAATACCTTGTTCAATCATTCTATGTCACCTTTAAGTTTGCATGATAAACTTAAATAGTCCATAAATTAAAATACAAATAAATATGATTTTGTTTTAAATTTTTTACAAAAGCTTTGCTTGACAGGGTTAAATGGTTGACTTAAATTTTTTTAACATAATAATGAAATAACTGTAATAAAAATACTTATCTTCCTGTCAGGCTGTAAAAAGTGTCCATATGATGATGTCACTTCCTGTTTCTTACAATTGCATGGAATCTTCCATTTTTTTTATCATGAGGACATCATTTGGTAACAGGCCTTGTATAGGCCCTGTTTATTTTGTGTTAGCTGTAAATAAGTAAAAAAAGGTAACACTTTATTTTACGACCCGCAAAGTACCGCGTAATTAAACCGAATTTACAGCGTACCTATTTGTAACAACAGAGTACCTCTACAGTACGTATTTGTAGTTATAAGGGAACAATATTTTAAGTTTGGGGTAATAAGGGGGTAAGAATATATGGAAAATTATTCTCTAAGTATTTCATAACTACAGGGTACCTATTGTAATATTACGTGGTATGTATGACTTACGTCTATGTTTTTTTTTTTTCATATTTGCTACTTACCTGATGAAGTGTTTTGTATAGCCTACAGTTGATGTCTAAAAGCCACGTCGGCAAATAAAATATAACACACAATAAAAATAATAGCAACTTGTACCTCTTTGATCTGTATATGTATACAGGAGTTACCAGGTAACTCTTTAAAGTGGGGCTTATTCCCCGTTTGTTCTGTGTATGTACCAGGTAACTCTTATATTTGCGGGCTGTAAATTAAAGTGGGGCTTATTCCCTGTTTGTTCTGTGTATGTACCAAGTAACTCTTATATTTGCGGGCTGTAAATTAAAGTGGGGCTTATTCCCCGATTGTTCTGTGTATGTACCAGGTAACTCTCATATTTGCGGGCTGTAAACTAAAGTGGTGCTTTGTTCACCTCTTGTTATAAATGTTATAGGGTAAATACCATAAACATACAGAATATTGTTATTTTTATTTTAAAACAACTTATTTCAAAACATCTTTAAAACACTATAATTAAGCCAACACTTAATTTTTATTATCACATAACTTTTATTTAAAATAAAAAGTCATGACAATTTTTCATTGTTTTTGCGGCTTGGCTTCCTCTGTTGGTGTTCTTGTCCACTCGGATGATGAGTTGATGTCGTCTCACAAATGCTGTTCTGCATTACATATAAAAACCATAAATGAAAGCCTTCAGTAAATGTTTCTTCACTGTGCCTTGACAGAAACAGACTTTTCTGAGCCAGTTACGTTAATAACTTTAGGCTTACTTATGTGCTAGCTAACCTGCTACCGTTAGCTAGCAACTTTCTTGAAAAACATTGTTTGAAATGCGTGAGTCATGTATTAACAAAACCAGTCACCTTATCCAGCATGCGGATCCCGCTAACATCACTCGCAGCCGTACTCCACAGTGTAGAACGTTTTTAAAACCTCTTTAAGAAATTTCACCTCAGGATCGCGTTCCAGCAAACCTCCTGCAGACAGCCGCGCGCTCTACACCTGCGCAGTAGCCTACACATGTAGTCGTCTTTTGCTTTAGCGGGAGCTGATATCTGCTGTTGTTTCATTCTGGTTTGCCATTGCATAAATTATATTTGGCTAAAATACTTGTGTTTACAGTAAATAAATTGCAAAGCACCACTTCAAATATGTCCGCAAATGTAGGAGTTTCCTGGTAAATAGGGAATAAGTTGCTATTTTTATTGTACTTACCTTAAAAAAAAGATAACCACATTAAATCAGCTGGACTTTTGATATTAAAAGCAAGTATAGGCTACTAAAATAAAAGTGATATGCTGTTATATTTATTTGCCGATGTGGCTCGTAGACATTGACTGTATACAAAATTCAGTAGTCAATATGAAAAATTCACAATAAAAAATAAATAAAACATAATTTCCCCATAGACTTGACTAAAAAAATAACAATATTCTGTATGTTTATGGTATTTACCCTATAACATTTATAACAAGAGGTGAACAAAGCACCACTTTAGTTTACAGCCCGCAAATATGTGAGTTACCTGGTACATACACAGAACAATCGGGGAATAAGCCCCACTTCAATTTACAGCCCGCAAATATAAGAGTTACTTGGTACATACACAGAACAAACAGGGAATAAGCCCCACTTTAATTTACAGCCCGCAAATATAAGAGTTACCTGGTACATACACAGAACAAACGGGGAATAAGCCCCACTTTAAAGAGTTACCTGGTAACTCCTGTATACATATACAGATCAAAGAGGTACAAGTTGCTATTATTTTTATTGTGTGTTATATTTTATTTGCCGACGTGGCTTTTAGACATCAACTGTAGGCTATACAAAACACTTCATCAGGTAAGTAGCAAATATGAAAAAAAAAAACATAGACGTAAGTCATACATACCACGTAATATTACAATAGGTACCCTGTTGTTATAAAATACTTAGAGTATAAATAATTTATAATTCTTCATATTCTTACCCCCTTATTACCCCAAACTTAAAATATTATTCCCTTATACCTACAGGTTACCTACCCTGTTGTTACAAATAGGTACGCTGCAAATTCGGTTTAATTACGCGGTACTTTGCGGGTCGTAAAATAAAGTGTTACCAAAAAAAATGTAGTTTGTGCTTTTTTATTACTTTTGTGTGGAATATAATTTTTGGTTGTAATTTTGGTTTTATTTGATTGTTCATTATGCATATAGAGGTGACAGTATAGGACAAAGCCAAGCACTTGATATTCCCCTCACCTTGACATATGCGCCAGTCTCCTCTAACATGTTAATGATGAAGTGTGAGTGAGAGTAAGAGTATACACAACTTCCTATTTAATTAACAAGCTTCACTTCTCTCTTCACAAATGTTGTAAGAATCAATAAAATAATTTCAGCAATTTATAGAAACCCCCATATGAGATTTGTTTGAGGTTATTTCATTTAAGTGTATAGCTTTCCACAAAATCAATGAAAATATAACTTATTCTGTACGGCTTAGCTGAAGAAAATGCTTTAGGCTTACAATGTAAACATTATAAGATTAATAGAATTTGGTGTTCAGATACACCAGCCCCAATGGCTGTGTGATATTGCAAATATATATTCCAAGGAATGTAAAGGAACACTGTAAAAAAATTGCTGAAGTTATGCAGCTGTTTGCCAGTAACTTACTATAGATTTAAATGTATGTTATTGGCAACAGCTTGTTTAAAATTAATTGAGCATTAAACATTAACATGTCAAAATCTTTACAGAATAAAACTATAAAAATAACAGCCTCATGCTGTTATCCTCAGAAATCCTCATTGACCTTTTTCTGTTTTCTCTTTCAGATTGTGGTTCCCAGAATGCTTTGCATGAGGCTGTTATTTTAGTTTATTTCTGTTAGGATAAAGACTTTAACTTTGAACTAAACTAAAATTGACTGGTATTCCTATCTTTGTGGGGACATTTGGTCCCAAAAACGTGATGATTACCAGGTACACACGCACAAACACACTCTCTCTCACGCATACTGTATATAAACACCTTAATCCCCCTACTTTTCTTTCTCTCTTTTCATTCATGAAAATTCAACACCAACACCCCCTTCCTGCCCTCTTCTCCGCTTAAAGTTTCCATCTCTGCATACAGCTGCTTTCGTTTTAGATTCTCCTCTCATCCCTGCTGCTTGGTTGCTGCCATCAGTTGTTCCTCCAAGCCAGAATGTTTTTGTCATGTCGACAATTCCCTTGGATTTGTGGCCTAGTTGCAATCTCTTTAATAAATTCAACCTCAAAAGTTTGTCCCTCATTTAAAAATATCAAAGTCCTGCTACTTTTTCCTATTTCATTCTATTTGTATACGTTTACAGAATTTGTAGCATCACTTCTTTGAAAGTCCCATTCTTTCTGTGTTTTTGAAGCTTTGATGGTGTTTACAGTGCGCAATATAACATGTGTTCATGTTTCACGTGTAAAAAAACGCAGTATTTTTCACACAATTTACTTATCTGTATAGCGCTGTTTTCACTGTCCTTAAAAAGGGCTGATGTCTTCCTTGTTCTATGAATTCGCTCCTTCAGAAATATGTATCAAGTTCTGATTGTGTAGCTTGTTTAGTGTGTTCTGATTCGACAGCAGCTTAGCTTGCCGATAGCTTAGCTGGCAACTGATGTATTCCAGTGGGTGGAGTTTAGTCAGAAAACTGTTCTACTGACGTCATTAAAGCAGAAAGTAGAGGGCTGTAGTCCAAACCGACCGTTCACTGTAGGCTTTGAAAGGCGAATTCTGTTAAAGAAAATATATCGCCTGGCAGTGAACTTTGAGCTTTATAATTTTGCAGGTATTATTTATGCAGCAACATTACACACTAACTAGGCTTTAAAAAATGGGATCAGAAAGAACATGACCTTAAAAACCCATAATAATAATGACGTTTACAAATGGTGGAAGAAAATTATCCGCTATTCTTTAGTCAACAGACACAGATAAAGTTGCTCCCTCTTACACACACACATGCGCACACAAACACACACACACACACACACACACACTTCAGCAGAATAAAGAGTGAAGGGTTTGAGCTCAGCAGTCTTGCAGAACAACAGCATTTTATGAGCCTGTTATCTCTGAGTCTCTGTGCGTGCACGTCAATGTCTGCATATGTATCTATGTATGCAGTTCTGTGTTTGTGTGCGTGCATGTGTGTGAGGTCCTGAGAAAATCTGAATTTCAGTGCTGGGTTCTGTCATTGCACCGATAAAGTCGATGGAAACAGTGTGACTCACAGGGCAAGCAGACTTCAACACTATCAACGGAAAGACGTTTTTCCACACCAACCCAAACAGTCCATCCGTAGAAACTACAGACAAATCAGATAAAGTACTTTTTCAGGATGACTACATTCAATCAAAATGTTTTGTCAAGACACAAAAATGACCAATAAGAAGTGAAAGTAAATATGGGGCGGTAAATGCTTTTATGTACGAGTAAATATAAAAATAACAGTTCTTGATCATTTGGTTTTAGATAAGATATAATCCCGCAATAGTTCTCGAATTAATATAATGTTTCCATACCAACGGATACTTGGGTGAATCTGTCTGGCCACCTTAAGTAGTGTTTCCTGTAATCAGTGGAAGATACCAGATGAAAAGAGGGTCAAATACACACTTGTGATTCATTAAAAACATACACACATATTTCTACATGCACACACACACACACACACACACACACACACACACACAGAGAGAGACAGACACACTTATAGTCTTGCCAGCGGCCACCTGTTGTAGCTCTTAAACACTACCTCATCCTGGCATCTCTCTCTTCTTCACTCTCACAGTCCTTAACCTGATCTCCAGATGTTATCTTCCTTAGAGTGCATCGTTACTGTCCGCAGCTGGCCACCTACCACACTCGACTACCAATAAAAGACCCTCCAGAAGACTCAAACTCAAACCCGCTTAAGCCTACCATCTCTATGGATTTATAAGCCTAACAATCCCTACATTTCTTCATGTACAGAGGGCCGGTTAAACCAGAGGGCAACATCTTACCTTGGCTGTATTCACTAAAGCTCAGAAAAGATTTAATAACTCTGTGTCTTATTTCCAATCACTTACTGTACAATGCTGTTTTGATCAAATTTAATTAATGGATTAATGGATTGAAATTAGTAGCATTTAAATGCATCCATTTACCTGATTAAAGTTAGATGATGAGAGAAAGAGGAAAGCTAAGCCTGAAGCAATGGAGAATAAGAGAAAGAAACGGAGAAGGGAATCGAGTGTCAGGTGCACACTGTGAAGCAAACTACAAAAAGCCACAGGTAAATAAATGACGAGGGACTGGCGTGTCACTTCCTTGTCGGTTGAGCTCGGCTGAATATCGTGTAAGGCTCAGTCATCACTACTCTCGAATTCTCACTTGAGATCGCGGTCTGGTTGCGTCACTTGGAACGTTTGTCTATCTCTCTCTCCTTCTGCAGTGTTCCTCATGTACTTTGGTGAGCGTAGCTTACAAGAGAAACAGATTTATAGGGTTCAGGTTTGTAACCACACCGATTCTGGACCTAAATGATAATCATCCAGTTAGCATAAAAAATTACCATTATTACGCCAAACTAATTTCGAAAGGTCTAACTCACCATAATGATTTTCCCTGTTTTTTCTCTCCTCTTTGATGAGCATTATCTCATTTATCTATTTATATGCTAATTTGTTTTTTTCTTTTTAAGTTCCAAATCCTGGATGGAAACAAAAATATCCGGAAGGCTCCAGAAGACCATCAATGAATGGGAAAAGTCTGTGTGTACACTAAAAAAGCCATCTGTGATACTGTGTCCAACTGTGGGTACCAACCTGGGGTCCAGCCCCCCCCTAACGGGGGCGCCAGAGTTCATAGTAGGCTGGGAGATCTGATATGCTTTGATTTCAAATAAATATGAATATGTTCCACTAATTATTTAATTAAAACATATTTTGAAAGATTTTTAAAAAACATATGCTTACAAGGCCAAGATAGGATAAAATATCCTATTGTGTAAAATATGTTTTCAATTTCACTCATTCATCTCAATGTGCTTGCCAACGTAACAGCAAAATCTAATTAAAAGATATATGTAGAGGGTTAGGGGAGGGGGTGCTCAGATTGTCATATTTGTCCTCCCCTCAAAAGTTTGGGAATCACTGCTCTAAAGGACCTGGTGGTCTAAATCCCAGCTACACTATCAAAAAATATGGCTGTCACATTATTATTCTTTAGGTACCTTTAGGTACAAAGGTGTACTTTCTGATGATACTGCCCCAGTGACAGCTAGTGACCATTTTTCGACCATATTTTTTTCGACACGATGGTGTACACATGTTTTTTCCTCGTAGATGCTGAGTAGCATGTCAATAGTCAAAGATGCCTACTGTCTTTAAAATATGTTCCTTATATTAATTTTACTACTATTTTGCTCTCATTTCTCATCCCTCTGTCCATCTCTCCCTCGTTATTTATTCAGTAAAATGGGAGATTGATCTGATAATTGCATTAGGAGGGGCAGATTGGTCATAATCATGGTGGTATTGGCAGCTCTGGGCTGGAGGCTCAGCACTGACATTAACCTCGACTCAGCAGTCAGAGGTCAGCACCACTGAGATTAAACTCTTCTCTTTCTGTGGTCAGCACGGCTCAGGCCATTTTACAACCTCACATCACCCCAGCTGACCCCTTGATGACCACTTGACAAAATGGAGGGGAGGGAGAGGACAAAAGAGAGCTGATCGAGGAGAATGAGTGGTGAGATGAAGGGAGGAAAGTGACAGAGAAGTAATAGGAGGACGTTAAAAAAGTCACACAAAACTTGATCTGCCATACTGGCTTATTTTTGCTTCTGATTCATTCCATACGTGTGATTCTGAATGCTATACATATAAAAGAAAATTAAAAGTGAACTTTTCTATTTTACTTATCACTTAATCATACTTATAAAATTAATACTTTAAAAAATTATTATTTTAAGTCATCAGATGCCTAGTTAAATTAAATCTTTGTATACATTTGCATTATTTTATCATTTAAATCAACAGATTAGATTATATTTTATGATTAAAGTTATTACATCACTCGAAGTCACAACATACTTTATTGATAAACCCATCCTTTTCTCTCACGTCTGCCCTGAGACTCTCTATGGAAGCAATTAGATCTGATGAAACATATTTAAAGGTCTAAAGAGGCATCAGTAATCAGAGGACATCTCAAAACAATACAAATTAAACCCTTGGGCCGATTTTTGTAAAACTCATTCTAAAAAAGATGGAAATAATTGTAAACAGCAGGACATAATATTCTGTGTACTTTGGTAAAAGTTATGAAGAACTGCATGTTCATTTTTTAAGAATCCCCCAAAGCACAACGCCTGATTTACTGATTAGATAATGTCCCTAATTAATTAGCATGGATACATTTCCCTAATGGGCATGTGTATGAAGGTGGGGGAGTGGGGGTTGGGACATCAAGGCATGTTGTTTTTAATTACTATAAAGTGAGGTGAACAAATGTAGAAATTTAAATGAGTGTAAAGGATTTGAGAAATTGACCCTCCCCTCCAGTTCTAATGCTCGCTATGCCCAAATACATACTTTCAAAGGATTTTTTGTCTCCTTAAGGCATAAGCGTATTAGTAAATAACATCTGCAGTTACTTAATGCACAATGCACTAAACATAGCCGTTTTAGGTACTTACAAGTGCAGTTCAGTTCAAGTGTGCTAAGTAACAGCATTTAATTTTTTTATAATATTAAAAACATACATTACATATGAGGTTAATATGATACATTTTTAATATGAAAATAAGGAAATAAATAAAACTAAAAAATATATAAATTGTATACATTTAATTCATTATGGGTCTAGGGTCTGAGGATGTGTTTTATTTTCTGTTTTATGTTATGTGTTTTATATTAAGGAACTTTTATATTTATTGTTATAATTTATCTCTGATATAATCACATAGCATGACTGCTATTAAAATAAAATCCTTCTTTAATTATATTTTTATTATTCATTTAAATAGGAAAACATAAGAAAAATAAAATATATTTATATGGTCTTATTTGTTTTTACATTATTATTTAGTTTTGAATTCTTGTTGTATAGGAATTGTAACTAGGACTCTAGTGCAGAAAAATATTTTGTGAACAACCTAGTTATAAATCAGTATCATACTCATTGTCTTCATTTTATGAACAATCTTAATTCTTTCAATTCTTAAATCTTAATTTTATGTATTTTTTATTGTATCTAATCATGCATTCCTTATTTTATGTCATCCAAACACTAATGGGCTTATTTTTAAGTCATGTTATATATCATAGAATTGTCCCTAACTTCTCTCTAACTTTCAATTTCGGTAAAGTGCTTATGTTGTTCTGTCTGCTGTACGTTCTCACTCTTGGTGTCTCATGGGTGTGTTTACAGTGAAAAACATCTGCATTTAAACTATTCCCCTTCCTCAGGCCTGAATATAACCACTTGCTCAGCAGAGCAACAGGAAGCCAGCCATTTTTACAATAGCTGCACTTAAACATGCCAGAAAAATGCCCCTGTGCACATATAAGTAATGATAAAGTACCGGGGTGTTATACCTCAATAATATTCATAACAATTATATTGTTAACAATATATCACACACATTGAACAGTACACACTCAGAAAAAAGGTACCGCTCCAATGACAAATTTTGTACCTTTGCATATCTTTTATTCTGAGAGTGTACTAATAATGATGATGATGATAACAATAACTGTATTAATGATAAAATAATATTTCAATAAAAAATTATTGTTTAAATTGTTTAATGAGTTTTCTTACCAGCTGATATGTTTTGGGGAATAAAACTTGATCTTTACGCTAAAATACATGCAGACCTGCATAAACAATTTTAAACGGTGCTGTTGTCTGTTTTTGTTGCTTTGCAAGGATATCTAAATCTTCAGTCACATGCTGCCATGGAAAGTTTATACAATCCTCTGTTTTAAGTTCTAAATTCATTTTTAAGACACTGCCAGAGATTTCCTACAACATGTCTTTTCCCAGTTCTCAACGGATTTCAGAGCAGTAGTTTTCCTGAAAAGTATGTGTACACACATGCTGTTTAGTAACTCAAACATTGCAAACTGTATAACTAGATTAGGTCTGATTCATACGGTGTTTACCCTGTCGATAAATCATTCAGTGCCTGCTGGGATGCTGATGACAGACAACAAGAGAACAGAGAGGACAAATGACAAATATTTTCTTTTGCAGATAAGAGAGGACATCTTAATCAACACATTTCTGCTATTAATAATCAATTTTGTACTAGATTTAATACTGTTTGATCACCTCACAGTATGAATATAATTTGTAAAAAAAAATTGTTCACAGTAAAAGTGTAATGTAATTATAAAAAAATGGCTTTGCTTTTAGATTTGCTTTTGAAACTTTTCTAACCAAGTTCAACAGCTGATCTTTCTAAGACTGGGACTATTGTATGAGAAATTCAGTTTATTGAACAGAGAGAAAAAGAGAAACCTTTGTAAGAGAAAGTCCCATTGTAAGCTCTTCATATAATAGCCTCTCTTAGATTCATTATCTCACTGTAAGCAGACAGGTAATGTAGTTGTATGTTCCTTTCAGTCATAAACAAGACTGTCCTGTCCCACAGCTAACCCACAGTGTCAAACCCACAGCAAAGAAAGGCATCAATCAAGAAACAAGGCTCTAGTGCGTAGAAACGTGGATCCAAGACTTTCCTGCACACTGACAAGGCCCCCCACCTCTCCGTCTGTCCTCAGGGGCTAATGTAACCCCTCACAGGGCACAGGTCTTCATTTACATGCTTTACAAGTCACTTACGCCTTCTCACCTGATAAGGTCAGAGTTCAGCATGATGTGGACACCCTTGGGCTGCAGGGCCTTTGTGAAAGTATTTAGGCATTTTATTATGACTGGTTCAAGGAAATATGGAAGCGGTTTCATTTAAAGTTAAAGGGATAACCTATACTTCACAAGGACTGGTTTTTCTAGAATGTACAATTTATTTAAAACTGCCAAATGAAATAAACACTGGAATTGAAACTCTTTATACATTATGAGACACTGCCTCTGAAAACATAGCTAAGGTCATTTATTTTTGATTTACTGTTTTTGACAAAAAAACATCCTACATAATATAAAAAATATTGATATCTTTAATATTGACTGAGTAAGGCCAAAAACTGAAATCAATCTGAAAATCAGTGATTTACTTTGATGCTCCAAATCTCAGACTGTAACCTGGATTTCACAGGCAGTGTCACATGTGGAATTAAATCATATTTGGTATTAAATACATTGTAAACAATGTAGATCCATAAGATATGAGTTTTGCACTATATACCATATATAAGAATGTTGTATAAAATTAATAATGTTGGGTGAAATCTATTGCATGGAAGTGAATGTTTCTTACACTGACTGTAAACTACTACTCTTTGTTAGCTTTTGAGTTGTAATTCCTGTGTTATCATAGCCACTTCCCGCTAATGCCATACTAATTTATATAGTCTTTCATGATTTTTTACATGATTTTGAGCATGCTTTTTTCATATACAAATGGCCTGGTATCCACGTCATTACAGTAAAATGAACAGATTCCTTGATTTATCGTAAGACACACATTAAAATAAATTTTCCAAAATATATAATCTACTATATATATATATATATATATATATATATATATATATATATATAGTAGATTCTAACAATTTTATATCAAGAAATATTATCTAAAAACAGCTTACCCTAGATTTCAATTTATAATATGTGCAGATTTTTGACGAACAATGCCGTTATTCAATAGCAGTAGGTCAGAGTGTGCGTGTGTGTAGAGATAGTCAAAGTGCTGATATGTTGTAAGCTCTGCCTTCTAGTCAGTGCGGCCCATTTAAAAGCCTTTGATCCAACTCGGGGTGAATGAGTCACCGACTAAACCAAAGGCACAGACACAGACACACACACACATATACCCATTAAAGTGCCAGGAGTTGCATATTCTCACATACAGTTGGAACATTAAGACCAACGATGGAACAGACTGAGATCACCATCATCCATGGGAAAACAACTCTAGATGTGACTTAAAAACAAGTGCATGCGTGTGTGATGATACTGCTTCAGATACAAACAGAAAGAGAGCGGAGAGACCCTGAAGGGCAGATCTGCTCCCAGAGGAAGACCATTAGCTCAGGTCTGTGTTTGATTAGTCTGAATAGTTTAACATTTTAACATGCCACTGCAATGTGTGTGGGATCAAGTCTACAGACCTGACACCTTCTCATCAACCTCTCCATGGGAGTCTCACACGCACACAAACACACATGAAAATGAATGCCCTCTTACATACACACACGCTGCAAATACATCAGAAATGCAATAATGATATACAAACTAAAAGCGATTAGGCATTAGTACATTTAAAACTCTAATAAAGAGACAGTGTTTCTCTACAAAAAACATAACAAAACTTGAAGTTACAGTATATACAGAAAATTCCATAAAAGGGAAATTTGGTTAAGATAAAAAGCGTAGATCTAAATTACCTTAATATTATGATAGAGCTAAAAGGCAATATTGTGTGTAAAACATGCAATGCGTATAAAACAGTAATGTGGGGTAAGTGGGTGGGGGTAAAACTAAGAAAACTGTCAGAAAGAAAGTCATTATTCTCTCTGTGGCTATGGATAAGATTATATTGGATTAGTAGAATTTTGCAATGCAAATGAAAGCTGGTGAAATCAATAAACTCTGTTCAACTCAATATGCAAACTAATTAAGAGGTAATATAATCAACGTAGAATAACATAGGCAGTGAGGGTTCTTTAGAGAGAAAACCCAATCAAATCTTTTTATGAGAAAGATAAAATCTAAAGCGATCTTTCTTTGTACAAATGATGACCTGCTCTTTGTGCTAGCTTAATAAAGGAGGCTTGTCTTAAGAGGTTGCATTCAATGTGCATATTCCAATCAATATGAATTACATAGTCTCTTATCTGTGGTATCACCAGCAGAAGGCTAAACTAATTAATGTTGTATTGAGTGTTTAAACTCAATTATGTTCCAAAGTCACAGAAAGACACAGAAAAATGCTCTGCTCTGCAGGGAAGGAGGGAGGCCTTTGGGTTCTTTCATAGGAAGCACAAACTGTTTCAGTGTGGCGTAATCAAATGATTTTAAACAATTGTTATACAGCAAGAACTTGGTTGATAATTAATGCTTTTACACTCTCAAACAATTTAAAGATTTTCACACCACCTCTTGTGTTTATGAACAGGATGATGTTTTGTGCCGTGTGTAATTTAAAACCTGTTTTGTTGATACTTCAGTGTTTGTGTTGTATGGTTAAGTTAAGCTTACCACTTTTTACTCTCGTACACACATACGTGTTTGGTTGCTTTTCCATCTCACTCATTTCGGCTGATAGCCCATTTTCTAATGCTAATGGCAGAGTGTGTATGTGTGTGTGTGTTGGCCTGTGTCTAATGTGCTCTGACAACGGAGACAGATCTGATTCAGTAGGGGACTGGATGTGTGGTAAGTGTGTAGCCACCCTCAATACACTTGTTAAAGATTCTTATCACACACACACTGAGAGAAACACAAATCCATTCATGAAACATAGGCACAAACACAAAACCATTCGCGGAAGTGACGCACACACAAACACACACGCACACAAATTTGTTTCCTCTGTTCTCTATGCAGTCACCCAATGTGTCACTCATTACTAATTAACCAGGTGCACTATAATTTATACTCAGTTTGGTGTTTCATATAAATCCCTATATTAATCATTACATTTCGTTATGCAAATAATGTGCAAACACATCTCATCATTGTTCAATATACTTATACAGGAAGGTAGTATGTTCTCACAATAAAAATAAAAATAATCATCATTATATTAGATGGGAAAAAATGTAAGCAAAAATTCTTTGCTTTGTGGACAATTGACATGTCCTCATGTTATATAAAAAAAGTTAATAATCTTAATAAGTCTGAACATTAATTGTTTTTCTAATTTAAATAAAATTAAAAAATAATTCAAATGCTTTCTGTTAGAGTTAGTCTTTTTAATTAGTTTTATATTAAAAACATGTCTCCATTTAAGTAAACACTTATGTGTGTAATCCAAACAAACTTTTTGACTCTGGATACTTTTTGAACTGCCAAAAAAGTAATCACTACAGAAAATGAATATGATCTAAGAAAATAAATCTGAAAATTATAGTTTGTTATGGTATCATTTCTGAAACCAATAACTGCTTTTGGGTAATTCATAATTTTTTTTCTTGATCATTGCAAAAATGAAAACCTTCTCTTTTCTCTTGTTCCTTCTCTTTTCTTTTAACGACAATATTGTGCAGCCTGTGTGTCTACGATGTGGTGATTTAGCAAGACTGGTGTTTTCTAGTTCCTCCACGACCGTGAACACAGACATGTATAGTTTTGAGTGTGCGGATGCGCAAGGTATGCGCCGTGTATGTATGTGTGCTGATGGTGCGAGTGTGTGTCTGAGTGTGTGTGAGGTCTGAGGTGTCATGTGACAGCTGTACAGGATGGCATTTCTTTGACACTAAAGAGTGTGAGCAGCTCTGCAACATTTAAAATTCAGATTTCAGATTCTGTGCATATGTCGATACGACAGTCACATCCACACTGTGAGACTGCCCTTCCTTGCCAGGCAATCTGTTCATCTCCAGCCCTTCATTAGATCTCCCCTCTCTCTCTCTGTATCTCTCTCTCACTCTCTCTTTTGGTGTTACAATTATTTTAGCTACTATGTAGTTTTGCTTCTGTAGCAACTTTTTTCCTATTAAACAGCACAATTAAGTGAAGTATTAAATGCTACACTCACAGTTTGATAGTTAGTGATTGAAAAACAGTTGACTTAACAGTTAGGATGTGTCTTCATGTAAGCAAACCCTAAAAGAAAATCTGTTAAATAAGACAAAAAGAGAGAGATAAAAAAATTCAAAAGAAAGACAACAATTAAAGCCCCAACTGACTGTCGTTACTGATATACAATCTGTATTTTACACTGCCATGTTTTTTTTTCATATTTTTTGTACGAATGCAGCTACAGTGTTAACAGGAAATTCTGCAACAGGCTCATCGACCAATCCCAGCTCAGCACTTGAAGTGTAACAGTTTGACAAACATTTCAGCTTTTTTTACTTCACCTCGGGGTACATGATTAACTCTCATTAAAAGGTCTGTTGCCAATGGTTACCAATGCTGAATTGGTGACCCCACTGATGGTCAGTTGGTGGTGTGGTCTGTACTCACAAACACACATTGCTACTAATTCAAGCAGATAGAGACAATCAGACAATAGAGGTAGTGTACAATAATTTTTTATCTTAATGAGCGCAGCCAAAACATAGTTTTAGACTTATCTGACTGCTATATTATAATGCACTTCATCTTTTCGTTGAGGTAAACACAACAAAAGCACATGTAAAGAAATGAAAAGTGAAAAACTAACTTAACGCTGTCATTAGTATTATACATAGGAAGATTTGCTTATTAAATTGGCTGCATTGGGTCGCATGGAAATGGATAAAAAATATAAATGTCAGAAAGTTCAGGAGGTATTTTTGTTATCAGTTTGAACATAAGTTTAATCGAGCACTGTATTTTTTACAAATGTGTGCGTGTTAAAGTGTACAATAAAAACGCCTTTCATTACATCTTTACACTTTGTGTGGGCCTTTATTCA
Source organism: Paramisgurnus dabryanus (assembly GCF_030506205.2). Taxonomy (NCBI): domain Eukaryota; kingdom Metazoa; phylum Chordata; class Actinopteri; order Cypriniformes; family Cobitidae; genus Paramisgurnus; species Paramisgurnus dabryanus. The sequence continues at coordinate 33,386,659 of NC_133338.1, read as the reverse complement.
CCTGACGCACCCAAGAGATTCTCTTTATCTTAAAAAGGTTATTTCATTCAGCCGTCTGGCTTACAGCTTTGAATATAACTGGCTCCATCTTTCCCTCACAGAATTCATGCTTCACTTCACTCCAATAAAAGCTGGGCCCGGCCCGCTGCAGAATGGACCCTGGTGACTGTTTGGAGGCTATTGAGAACGTTCTCCGTTTCATACAGTTCCACTTACAGCTCAACGTTTTCATTAATGGTGGTGAGCGCATTAACCCAGGCCAGCACCCAATTACTGCCAACAAGGGACTGATCCGTCTCAAAGCGCAATCTGAAAATGTTGTCATGCAAAAACAGAGCAGAGAGAGAGAGAGAGAGAGAGAGAGAGAGAGAGAGAGAGAGAGAGAGAGAGAGAGAGAGAGAGAGAGAGAGAGAGATAAAGGAGGTAGAGGAGGAGATGGAATTCATTAACTTTAGACTCATTAAAGCTTGGGAGGTAGAGCTGATTTTAAGTCCATTAGTTACGAATGCAGGTGACACTGACAGGACCTCTGAGATTCCTGGCTGATAAAAAAAGACCAAGAGTTTTTCTTATTCTCTCTCTTCAGGCGTTCGCGCTCTCTTTCTCTCCCTGTAGGAAAATGTACCAAATCTCCATCCATATTTAATCACTGCCATCTGACATCACTTTGGGGTTATGTTACAGAAATGTAGAAGTGAGTGTAGAGTTACATTAATATATAATCTATAACAAAAAAAAAAAAAAACTCATTTGTGTCTCAAAACCAAGACAACTCCCTACAAGATTTGTGCTTTTCACCAAAAAAGTGATTTTGTGAATTGTGTTAAACTGCATTTCAGAGCCGATCATCTATCACTGAGTGAGATGTAAATAACACCAGCCATTGAAACTGTTGAATATTAAATATCGGAGATGTTTTACGGGTGTAAGTGTCACATGTTCGTGTGTTAAGTTTCATGATATGGTTCCTGGCTGATAACGCTGACTGATTTGAGTTATGTGGTGAGTAGAGAGGATAATCTTACCTGGGTCAGGCCTACCTGCCTCCATGGCCAGGGAAGATGACACCTGTCTTATATTCGCAGGGCTACTGAAGACTGAAATATAGTGCAGTAAACCAATGATGGCCATTAATACCGACTGAGTTACAATTCAACAGCTAAGGTAAGACACTAAAGAGAGTCATAGGTATCTTTTATGTGCCACTGAGGAGCCAGTGCCCCAATACAACATGTATACAGGTCTTAAAAATGATCTCCACTGTTATTGTTTTCATTGCTGTTTAAGTCACGATCACACTCAGCGTAAGTCTCCTGTGGTGGGCCGCCCGCAGTACCGTGGCCTAAGACAAAACACCATTATCATTTCCAGACTATCAAAAATGTTTTCATTGTAGTAACAGCTCAAGGGTTGTATTTCACATCAAATCACCGATAGTCTCACTAACAAGTGAAACACTAGAAATGAAATAAACAGTGATAAAAACCCTCTATCACAGATGCCACCGCAAACACACGCTGTACTGCACACGCACTCTATCTGGCTCTCGGTCTTTCATATGATGAAATGTATGCCTCAGCAAATCTATTTAACAGGAACTCAACAACATAATCAAATTGTTCGTGCAACTGCTGAGCATCCCGTTCTCCTTCCACCACTCAAATTACACACACGCACAGAGAGCAATCATAAGGTGGACCACTGACCACAGGAGATTTGGCCATTATAGAGCACCCATAACTAACACTGATTAGAGTTGTATTGATAGTCTGTGACATGCAGTTTGCTCAAATATGCTGCCCAGTCAAATAGCCGCAATAATGAAGTATATGAGAATCACTAAGTTTACTCTGTTGTTTTAATACGGACGGATTGATTATCTAATAAAAAAGCCTCTAAGAGGCTTTAAACTACAGAGTGGACTCCGCTACTATTTGTATAAGTAAATGCTTTGTGCTGCACATGCAGAAATAACGGTTACAAGCACACATAAACTATCCCCTTTTTCTGGTTATTCATTAATATTATGCATGACTCTTTTTCCTCATTAGAGTTACGGGAAAAAAACGAGATATCTTAAATATGTAAACATACTGTATTGGTTACAAGGCCTAGACCATAATTTATCATTTGGCCTATCAACAATTTCCTAAACACTGGAAAATCCTTACAATCCGTTTTGAGATAATTGTAAGCTGTTAAAAGCACATTAATAAATTCAAAACACTTTATTATATAAATTCTTCTGACATGTACTATTTGTCATTAACATTTATTACAATCACTGCAGGCCAGAAAGTATTATAACAAAACAGTAAAAAAACTCACTTTTGCAAGATCAAACCCACAAATGCTTCTTTATAAAATCTTTTTTGTCATCAATTAACACAAAACTCCCATGCAGGCGTTTTAAAACCTGACCAGGGTCAAGTGTGGCATACTGGAAAGAACCTCTGATATCGCGTCAAATGACTACAGGCTATTTCCAGGCCCATAATGCAACACTGGAAACTTAATGGCGCCTGTGAGAAAGTCCTAAAACGACCTATCAGGACCTGTATCTTTATTCATCTACCATTCAGAGGTGACAGAGCTCACTATCCATTTAGAGCGCGCACATACATATTCATGGTTATGAGGTCTGTCGCTCTGCCTCACGGCTCTCATCACAACAGGTTAATATTAAAACTTTGCCGTTACTCCTGAGACCACAACAGTGAGGAGGAAAGCGAAAGAAGACGGACTGGGGAAAACATTACATAGATAAAAAGAATGATATGAACACAAATGTGACAGACAAAAGGACACAAAAAGAGTAAACATGGAGGGCTGGAGTGAAGGTAGAAGATAAAGAAAGACTGAGAGAGCATTGATGTCATAATGAGTGATAAAGACAATATAGGCCTTATAAAAAAGACAAGTTTTACGATGAGCTGTGCCTCCAAGAACAAAAGAGAAAACCAAAACTAGAGAGACAACTAAATATAAAATACTACTCATGAATTTGTAGAGTTGCTTAAATATGAATAACCTTAAGCTGCAATTTGCTAAAAAAATCAAACCAAATTTGTACATTAAAAATCTATGTTTATAACGATCTCCTTACCTTACCCCACTTCACAACAATAAGCTTATATGATTTTTGATTTATAATAATTTTTAATTTAGCTGTTGGGTACAATTTCGCTGGTAAATGTCGCTTTATTAACATTCATAATGGCAGTAAATCTGTCATTTTATGTTTTTTAGACAGAGATGGCGATAGAGAGGCAAAATTTAATTAAATTATTAATTAAATAATTTATTCAAAATTATAATTTTACCACAGAAGTATTATAATGATATTTTAATATTTTTATTTAAATATTTTAAGCTTTTGGAATACACGCATTTCTGTGTAATGCTTGAGGAGAAGAGACAGATAAATGATTGAATAAGGAAATTAATTAAATGCTGCACATTTTTGTGTATTAATATATATATTATATAATTATATATTTTTACCATACAATTGCAAAAACAACAAATCTAGCATCTAAGAAGCTAAGGCCACCATGCTACCATTAGATTTGTTGTTTTTGCAAAAAAATCAGGAAATACAGCAAATGTGTATGTAGTATTAAAAACAGTATAAAAGTATAAGCTGAAGTGTCAAGTATTTATGGAAAACTCTCCTTCTACTTGAGCAATAGCAGGCAGCTGCAGGATCTCTTAAACCTAAATGAAATTAAATGAAATTAAATCCTAATTTTTTATTCTAATTGAATGACTTCAGTCTCCTCAAAAAAGCTTGATATGGGTTTCGTGCCAAGAGAGTTCACATTAAATAAGAAGACATTTAGTTGTGAAAATTGTTTTGTTTTTAATTTTGTGTACATATTTCCTGTATTTCTGTTGGTATCTTAAAAAAGAGTAAACAATAAATATGGATGGACATTAAATCTTTGATAAAACAACAAAGCTGGTGATGGTGGCTTAAGACTTTTGCACAGTACTGTGTATATACAAAACTATCTTTTGGATGCAAAAAAGGCGTTCAGAGATATTCGTATAATTTTATTGCTACAGTATGTAGATTTAACTCTTTAATTGACTCAATTATGTTAGAGTCTCAGAGGACACCGTACACGGCATGCCGCAGTCAATAACCAACTTTAGAGTATGCATACATGTGTCTACCTCCCTTTGACAACAGTTCCTCAGTTGTCATTCTGAATGGGGGGATGGAGGAATGCGTGTCCCTATACAGTGCATCTTAAGACACTTTGGTGATGGGGAAACGTAATCTATGGGATGACATTAACAGAGGAGTGAGCATCTACCTGTCTTTGAGCCCCATGGTAGACAGTACAGGCTAAGGTTACCAGTCCTCATTCTGATGGTGAAAGGAACACAATCAACCTACTTAATCTCCCACTGCTCTTAAAAAGAGGAAACCGATCTGGGCTCCATTCTACAGACAAACCACACAAGAGTACATGGGCTTCATCTTAAAATGGAACTGCACATTAAATTACACTCAAGCACTGGAAGCACAGAGGGTCCAAATGCAGGCGATCTGTTCTTTTATTCACAAGGGAAAAAAGAAAGGAGGGAGAAACAGAGGGAACCGTTTTCATAACGGACAGTGTCACCACCCTTACTGCTCTGAGACTTGCAGACTGAGCCCCTTAAATTTAAGACATTAGCATCAGAAAGAAGCTAAATAACCTTCCTGCAATAAAACCCTGACAAAAGAACTAGCAGCAATTTCAGAAGTGATGATAAACCAAGCCTGAGACAGCCATTATTGCTCTGACAAGACGTTACTGTACACCCACCCGTGCTCTGCAATTCCACCGTACTGTTTGGATGGCTCTGCAGGCATGAGCGCTCCCATAAAGTACGCACCCAATGTCTGCCCACTGCCGCCTGGCTTTTTTTAAGACCCCACAGTAAGAGTCCCACCTGTCTGTCTTAGGACAATGGCAGCTGTAATACAATATCTCTGTGTGTGTGTCGTTTTGTGCCAGGAGAAAAGCTGAAGGAGTGGACAGATAAATGACTCGCACACTTGGACCACGTCCAGGTCTCTGTCCCACCTAAGGAAACTGTGCAGAGGGGACCTGTGGCTAGACAGAGCAGAAGACAGAGCCCTAATTCAGGATTTGGTGGGAGAGAGAAAGATAGCGTGAGATATAGGCTAGATATAGGAGGACAAGAGAGTGAGGGAATAAAGAAAGAAACAAAGAAATTGAGAAAGCAGTACTTTTTAGTGAATTAGATTTGGATGGATGAATGTTTCCATGTTGACTTTGATTACTCTACCATGATAACACACACACACACACACACACACGAAGACAGGCTGAGAAATCTTCCTCTATGTTTGCTCTTGCAATCTAAAGGTCTTCTTGCAGCCAGCTGTGTACACGTTTCAGAGACTGAGACCTTTTCCTCAGGAAACCATGAACCATGAGAACGAGGGAAGGGAAGGAGAGAGTGAGGCAAAAATTCTCGAGCAGTCAGGATTAAAGTGAAGACAAAACTAATAACATAGACAATGATCGGATTAATAACAAAATGAGCAGTGCATCTGTGAGGCACAAAAGATGCTAATTGCCCTAATTGCACCCTTTGCTCCTACAAGGCACAGTACTGTCACACACGCCTGTCACCTGGGAATGATTGACAGGTGGGCAGGTGTGGTGCAGAGCGATGGCTCGATGGAGCATTGCTTCAATTGTCCCAAATGTGTCTTTGATCTCCCCAGCGTAGACCAGAACACAACAGGGAGTCATAGCGAGCCCCCAGGGCTACAGCCAGTATACACTCGCCAGCATTAAGTGCGTGTGGGTGTGCATGTGTTGAGTATAGAGCAGAGGTGGGTCTGTGATGTGAAGAGGTCAGTGCTGACATCACCCTCAGGCTCAGACTTAGAGCTGAATCCTGTCAGATCTCATAACCTTCTCCTTTGATAAACTGAAAGAACAGCCACCTGCCTTATCATTAACTCGCTCTCATCACACCTCCATGACTGTACACACTGCAGCAGAAGTGTAAAAACAAAAAAATGTACAGAATTAAATTGAAATCTTCTATTACAATAGCTTTTTCCAGTAACTGTGTATAACGCACGTAGGACAAGGACTGGTTAACTACTGAGTATGTAAAGGTATGGGTGGTAATTTTATTACTATCTATAAACAGTTTCATTGCTGATGTAAATAATATTGGGCAAAGAAATTGCTGACAATTATACATATAACATTTAGAGAAAAACTTTAAATATGTCCTTGATGTACTTCATTTTTATATAGCACACATAGAATATAGTACATATTATTGTATTGCATAAACTATAAATAATTATATACAAATTAAAACATAATTTTTGCTAAACTGTGTGGTTGTGATTCTGAGTTGAAGGGCCTCAACCAATTGACCTTATGTCCTGTAGTGTCATAAATGCCTTTGATTAATACTCTAAATACTATGGTATACTTAACAAACAGTTTGGCATTAAATGCACAGGCAATAAAATGTGTTAAAAATGTTAAATAGGCCTACTCATGAGTGCATATGTGTATACTGTACTTTCTTCTCCCCCACTCTTTTCATATTTTGGGGTATAATTATAACATCTTACTCTCATATACACACATATATACACAGACACACACTTGCTTTAATCCTATGGCCCAACTTTCAGAATTTGTAATGTTTTAAAAATGAAAAAAGACTTTTCTTTCCAGACAGCTTCAAATAATAATAATAATAATAATAAAAACGATGATGATGATGATACCACAAATATAATTAAATTAATTTATAAAAAACACCTGCAATATTACACATTTGGAGTGGAATTCTTCAAACTCAACCATGCAAGTTTAATAAATACATATTTATAATTTTCTTGGGACACATAAGAAAAGAAACTTCTGTATTTGGCGTTATGTAAAAATTTTTAAATTATAAATATAAATAAAAAATTACACGATAATGATAATAGCCTAATAACAATTATAATTATAATAATTAATAACAATAAAACAATTGTAATCTAAATTATAATAATAATTATTATTATTATTATTGTTATTATTATTATTAAAGTTGTTGTTAGCATTCGGTCTGTGCTTTAGGCTATAGATTAATGCCATAACATTATAATTGTTATTAATAATGGAAACATTATTATTAATTAATAATATTTAATATCAACGACTATAAAGAAATAAGAGAAACAGCATCGTGAAGAAAAGAAAATTGTATACGTTTAATATATTTGCCGCAAGAAATGCAGAAAGTAAATATGTTTGACGAAATATATTACGATTTAAGAGAAAGACTTTTGTCCGGAAATGAAGAAAGATTAAATAGCTTTTCTTTAAACATTGTATGCCAGAGCTCAGTTCAGAAGGATTTCGCATCTATAGTGTCAATAAACTACTCGCGCTGAGCTATTGCACTCTCTCAGAAGAATCCGGAAGCTGATGAGCTGTTTAAACAGTGTCGGTGGCGCGCAGCAGATGGGCTGCTCAAAGAGAAATACAGGTTCAGAGGGGCGGGGTCCCTATACCGCACCCGGACTGCTGGCAAGGGTCATTTAGCATCCCGATCCTGTAAATATTGGGGAATTTAGCCAGCTATAAAATCCGTAGGAGGGGGAGTGGGATGAAGACGCAAGGCTCAAATTAACAGATCCTACAATGCAGGAAGTGCAATGGTGTGTTAAATTAAATACAGCTGTTGATTAAAAAATTATTATATTATATTTTGAATATTTTATTTTAAATAGTCAAAATAGCACAAATTCAAATTCACTATTCATAAATGACGCATGTCCTGCAAAAGTTAATGCAAGCAATATTAAAACAAATCGCAATCGCAACATTAAAACATGCTGGCAAGATAAATAATGCTTTCGTTTGTTTAGAATTAAATCCTGTTTATGTAGAAGACAAGGGAAAAGCAAGTTAATGTATTTTCCTCTGTGCAACATTAATAGTAATTTAAAATAGGTTAAAAAGCGTAAAATAAAATATACAACGTATAAATTGAAATTCTATGCACAATATAAAACTTTTAATTTTAAACAAAACGTAACGTATATCTTTGATTGGATTAAAAAACAAAGATTAGAAAAATTCTACATGGGTAATGATGGGTAAGATGGTAAATTTAATTTACATCTTAAATGATAAGTTTCCTTTATGAGGAAATGCATGACTAAACAATCTATCTAAACACACGCTGAAAGAAAGAGGCTTCTAAAACGATCGATTCTTTAATTAAAGATGCTGAAACCTGTCACCCGCCAGAATGATAAACTCAGAAATCTGACTTACAGCGGACCTGCATGTTTTTTAATGAAGCCTCTGTAATTGCATTTGCATCCGGACGGACCGCTCGGACACGTTCATGTTAAATATGTAGCCGACTTTTGGATTTACGTATTTAATTCAACTGAGAAATTGTCCCGCGAAACAGAACAGAACATGGACTGGCCGAAAATTTGTTTGCAAAAAACCCCCACAACATTTATGTAAAAATAATTATAAAGACCGACACATTATTTCTTTTGGAAAACTGATGTATTTGATTATTAGAGTAAAGAATTACAGTATAGCTGTTAGTAAGTATTAAACTGTAGAGAAACTGGGCCCTAAAAGATCTTTCAACTTTCCAGGAAAGTGCATGTAACAGTCCATATATATATATAGATATTTATAAAAAAAAAAACACTATCATCATTTGTCCCCTGGCCGAGATGGGCTTTGTCTTCGAGTAAGACTATGTACAATTGTAAAGGAATTAGTTGCTCCACATCCGAAAAACCAGGTACATGTTGCGTCAACACAAGATGTGCAGTAGATTTCAAACGAAGACGCTAGTACTTAGCAGCAATTTAAAAGCCCAACAAAAATAACTAACACAGATTTTTTCTTATTTCATAACCCAAACGTGGACCTCTTTATGTTGTCATTTAACAACAATTTATGCTTCGTATCCTATAAGCACAAATCAAGAGCAAAACTGAACACAGTAAAAGTAAAATGAAACAACAGTCAAGATGAGAAACCACTAAGGTCTAAAATAAATGGCTGAGGTGAAAATTTATTTTTTCTTTTTAACTTCTATGAAAGAAAAGGGCTAACCTGTATCCCTGGATTCGTGAAATGTCGATATTCCTCAGATAAAAGTTACTACACAGCTTGTAAACAATCTAGCACAGTTAAGTGTACAGTATTTACAGCCTTACGTTGCACTTTTTAAGCTCTAAATCATTACATGAACATCAAGTTTTGTTAACACATACTACAGATAGAAAATAATTTAATGCCATGGTGAAGTTCTCTACCAAGAAAAGCTCATTTTCAAAAGCACACTTTAAAACACAGATCGACTCTGCTGATAAAACAGAAAATAACATAAAAACTAAGTAACTGTTAATATTTCCACTTGGTTTTTGAGCAAGGTTATAATCACTAATAAATAAGCTCCGTAAAACTATAACATATTGTACATTGTACAAAAACTGAGTTCTTCTCATTCTTCTCTTCATAAAGTCTTAATGGCAAGCAAAAGCCGATTCAGTTTTTTTTCTTGCTTTCCTCTTTCATTTACGCATATATAGAGACATACGTGTGTGTCGACTGAAGAGCATGTGTTTGTTTATGAGTTCAACAAAACTGTTTTCTAGTTGGTCACAATTTCCTTGTCCTCCATAAAGCGCGGGAAGCGAAAATGACCCCCATTTTCGGTGTTGGCCATTCTCTCAAGTCCAGCCAGAGCAGGATTAAGCTCAGAGTTATGAAGCTTTTCCATGCTGCCTGTCAGGCCTCCGATTGGTGAACTGCCTCCATTACCCACACTCCCTGACAGTGGAGGGGGCAGCCCCCCATTCTGGATAACCGAGATCTCGTTGGTCTTCATAGCTAGGCCATTCGAGAATGCAGCAGCATACTGATTCCAGAAGCTGGTTGGGTCTCCATTTCCAACTCTACCTGATAGGTCTTTTTGGAAAAGCTCGGGAAACTTCACAGGGTTGGTGCCTAGGAAAGCCATGGGACCATCTACTGAAAGCCTGCGACCACGCCGAGCAGGCGCGCTGTTCCACATGTGGGTACCCATATGCACCTACAGGGAGAGAGTGAGAGATGGAAGAAAAACGTTAATGTAAAATCCACAATGTTTAAGATTTGGAAACATTAAAATGAATAACATGTGAGATGATGCAATGGAAAAAGAGAAAGCAGTGAAATAATTAGTATCAAAAAAGGCCCACTGAAAGCAGCATGTGTCTAATTATTAAAACAAGAGTAAAATGTTTTAACATTGACCAAGTGAGAATGGTGGTCTCCATATAAAACAAATGGTCTGTGGTGGACATGTATGTCCAGAGAAAATTGCAATGTCCAGTCTAATTGTGCTGGACTATATTGTATCTGACATTTGCCCCAAGTCCGTCCTTGACGCATGCAATACATCCACCTTTGAAAGTGCTTTGTATAATTGTTGCAGCCCTTGGTGTGGTAATGAACAAATGAAGTGTAATTAATTTAATGGCTGGATATTTTCATGCTTTTTCAACTTTTTTTATATATACACATCCCTAAAAAGATTTGGTGATTAACAAACATAATCTAAATAGTAGCTTCTATATATAATATAACAAAATATCTAAATACCAGAAAATTCTAAGCGACTTTTTTTAGACAAATTAATAAACATTTGATATACCGCACACATATGAAATTTTTTTGTGTAAATTAGTATTTATTTACAGAGGACATTTTATTCTTTTTCCTTGAGATTCATATTACTTTCGGAAAACGTACCCTGTCTGTGTCAAGTGCTGTAATCACATATCAATATAAACCCCTCAGGATAAAGTCCGCTAATTTTTTTTTTTTTTTGATGAAAAGAAACCCATGTTTCTTATTAGATAAACTGGGGAAAAATTAATCAAACCACTGCAACGAGTGTTTAAAGTTGGTAACTGTGGTTAAAGCTTATTAACTAAATCATTCCTGGCTGCGTTTCACTAATCTCAAGGTTTTAGCCCAATATTCATAATAATGGGATGACTCAACATTTCCACTTCACGTTCATTATTTCTGTACACATTTTTACACCTTTAGATTAAAAAATGCAATATATACATCCAAATAAAGTATTAATTACCTTGAGATTTCCTTTGGTGGTAAAAGCTCGTCCACAGATGGTACAAGCAAACGGCTTCTCTCCAGTATGGGTTCTTTCATGGATTTGTAGGGCACTGGAGGAGGAAAATGTTTTTCCACAGGTGTTACAGTAGTGCTGCTTAGGCGTCCTCCGTGGTGGGGCAGCTGAGAGTACTGGAGAGGTGGAAGCAGATGAGGTTACCAGTGCTGAAGGCAAGTCTTTTACCTCAGGTTGAATATTATGTAGAAAGCCATTAACCTCAGTCTTCATCATGGATGACAAGGGTCCAACAGAAAGAAGAGATGGAGTTGGGCTCGATGCAAGGCTGTTGCTGGGCTCAAAGAGTTGGGAGGGCAAATCTCGCATCTGATGGGTCAGCATATGTTGCTTTAAGTTCCCCTTGGTGGAAAAGCCTCGGTTGCATACTGTGCAAATGAATGGTCTCTCTTTGGTATGGCTTCGATAGTGGATGTCCAAGGCACTCTGGCAGGCAAACGTCTTCCCACAGATGTCACATGCTGTATTCTTCAAGATGCCTCGCTCACGGAAGGGGAAAAGCATACTAAGAGGATCTTTAGATGGGTTCATTGATGTAAGATCCAGAGCTCCAGGACTGGCAGAATGAGACTGCATAAGACCTGCACTAATTTGCTCCAATGTCAATGCCCTCTGCTGCCGATCCTCAGGACTTGGAGATTTTTGTTGTTGGAGAGTACCATTAGAGGGTGACAGTGCTTGCATGGAAGAGGTAGATTCAGAAACAGCTGGACTTCCGGCACTTTGGCTGTCAATATCGCCTCCAAGTGAAGAGGAGTCATTTGTGTATCTGTCTCCTTCCATGAATCCATTTTCCACCAATTTCTCTTGTCCACAGTGCATGTCGTCTTCTCCTTGGTTGGCACTCTTTTCCTGATTCTCCAAGCCTGATGGTTCATGTGGAGAAGGGGATGAACACTGGCTGTCTTGAGATGCATCAGCTGACCTGGGTGTGTCTGGGATGCTGCTGTCCGGTCCATCCTCAATTCCTTCCATGTTTTCATCAGAAAAGTTGTCAAGATCATCAAAATTTCTCTCATCAAATGAGCCAGCATCAGAGCCCATGGATTCTGGGTAACTGTCTGGAAGAGGAATGTTGGGGATCTGGCCACCCATGTGCATTCGAATGTGTTGCTGCAGTACAACAGCATTTGTGAACTTTTTCTGGCAAATAGGGCAAGAGTGCTGGACCCTCAATGGCGGCATAGCTCGATGGACACTGTAATGAGTCTTCAGGTTGCCCTTAGTGGTGAAGGCACGACCACACACTTTACATTTAAAAGGCCTCTCCCCAGTGTGTGTTCGGTAGTGCATCTTCAGTGCACTCTGGCAACTAAGAACACGGTGACAGATCACACACTCATTGGGGTCTGTCACCTTCCTGTCAATGTTCTCAACCAGTTGCTGAAGTTTGGATGTTTCTGAGCCCTGCAAAGGATCAAGTAGACCTCCAAAAGGAAACTTAGCTTTGAACTGCTCTGACATCAAGGGCATTAGTGGGTTAGTGGCCATTGGAGGGCTGTTGGAGGTGGTGTACTCAATGGTGCCCTCTCCTCCAGAGCTCACATGAGAGGTTACACAGGAGGACTGGTTGTTTTCTTCAGTTTTTCCATTTGAGGTAGGCAGGGTTGTGCTCTCACCTTCTTCCAACACATTATTTGTGATTTTTGTGAGGGTGTCAGCTGGACCTGAGTCACTTTTAGCAGAATGAGATGGGCTGCTTATAGCCAATGAGTTATTTTCTTCCTTTTTGATGAATGGAGGCAGACTGGGTATAGTTGGTGGAAGTAACATACCAACAGAAGAGGTCAGAGTGGAGAGTACAGGCTTGCTATCTAGCCAGCTAGTAACTGGCTTCTCAGGGGGCATCGACATTCCATAGGGAATGCCAGTACTCGTTGGAATATTGTCTAAATGCTCTGGAACAGGGTATGGGTTCATCTGAATGTGTGGGTACTTCTCTTTATGTCGCTGAAAATGAACCTTTAAATTACCACGGGTTGAAAAGCGATTCCCACAAATGTTGCACTTGTATGGCCTCTCACCTGTATGAGAACGTAGGTGAATCTGCAGAGCACTGTCACTACCAAATACCTTGCCACAAAACCTGCACTTATGTTTGAAAAAGGCATCCTCAGAGCTACTTTTGGGTTCAAAGGATGCAACATTGGGTGGCTTGCCTTTTCTTTGTTGAGCAAGTGCAGCCAGTGAGCTGAGATCCTCAGCTGTGGTACCAACACTGGGCAGTGCACTGGAAAACATTGAGTTGCCTGGTGGGGGCTGAGGTAGAAGGGTATTAGCCACAGGGTTCAAAAGGCTTCCTATCCCAAAGGCTGGTGTGGATGTTTTTGCAAGTGATGTGTTTCCTACTGGAGGATGCAAGCTTCCTGTATGGCCAGGCCTCTTGTCTGAGGACTGGACATTAACTGTAGCAGCTGCCCCCGGTGCTCCAAGGCTTTGAGCTGACTCTCCCACATTGGAATTGCTCTGAGGTAGCTGCGTGGCATTAGCAATTTGCTTCAAACTGCTAATGCTTGCAGACTGGCTAGCTATGCTCTGTGCTAACCCTGCAGCAGCTGCCAACTGTTGAGACAAATGAGAACTAAGAGTGGTTAGTGGGCTAGAACCTGAACCCGAAGTAACAGGGGAAGAACTTGGTGGTACTTGGAGCTCAGGTGACTGGGAAGCCAACAGAACAATCTGGTGACGAATCTGTTCAATGAGCTGAAGTTGATGAATTTGCTGTTGCTGCAGAGCCAAAAGCTGCTCCATGAGGGCTGGCACAGCCACCCTCTGACCTCCTGCTGATCTTGTCTCTTGAGAGAACTGAGCCACAGCCACTTTGGTGCTCTGTAGGTTTTCAATAATGACATTACTGTTGATCATCGAAAAATTACCCAGCTCAGTCAAGTTGCCCAGCTGAGGTAGTGTGGCAGAATTGGCAGAGTTTCCCAGATTGGACCCAGTGCTGCCCAGAGTTCCATTGCTGCTTCCAGCACCACTGAGTGGACTGCCACTCACTATACGTCCACTGCTATCATTATGTGTAGCTGAGACTTCTGACACGTCCGTGTCCATGGCCTCCTCTTTGTCAAGTATGTTCTGCTCCAAAAGGTCATCCAATTCTGCTTGATCTGTGTTATTAGAAGTGTCATTCACCTGCTCATCAGGATTATGAGGAGAGGAGCCTGGGGAAAAGGTTCCGGAGGGAGACACTGGATTTTCATTCACAATTAGAACTAATTGATTCTTAGTACAATTCTTCTGGTGTTGTTCAAGATCCGATAGTTCAAAGAACTCTGCACAACATCTTCCGCAGACATGAGCACCCGTGTCTTTGCAGGGGGAGTCGTCCAAGTTGGCCTCTGTGTCCCCTGCAGAGAAAAATAAGAGAGGTGGGGGGTGGACAGGGGGATTAGTGATTAGAGAGGTTTGTATCTGAAGAAGCAGCTTTATCTGTTCAAATTCTTTTGTTGTTAATCTTCCGTTAATCAGTTTAATGCTTATCCTCCTCAAACGTTCAAACAACAACCATAAAGAAAGAACAAATACCAAATAACACAGAGAAAAAAAAATCTCCACACTATGTAGAACTATGATGAAATAGGATAAGAAAAGAAACAAAATCAATAGCACTTTTACAATATTGCTTAAAAGTGATCTTTGAAGATGTGTATCAAAGTCCCATCAATTCAACCACATTAGGTAATCATTTTCTTCAGATAATCCATCAAAACATAAAAATACTATGAACTGAGAACAACAGGCCCTAATGAAATTTCATAGAGGGTCATTGATTTCCAATATTTCATACTCCTCAATGTCTACATGTCCACTAGGTACAAATCAACCATTTGAAGGACTTATTAGACTTTCAATTTGCTGTCAACTTTGCTCATTTTCAACCAACTGCAGGCATCTTGGACGGGTTATCCCTGTCACTAAACTAATTTGTATCCAGTCAGGCTGCAATCAGGACCTGACAGGAACAACTAAGCCTTTATAAAATTGTTTTCCCCCTGTTTAGAATTTGATAGAATACAATAGGACTGTTAGACACATTCATCAATCACTTATCAAGATAATGTAGAATAATGGTCAGATTAATATAAACATTTCTAAGAAGTGAAATAAAACATTTTAATTTTGTATAATTTTTGCGCTAACCAGTTGTGCTGTATGCTTAATCCATTTGTATAAATAATACATTCAGTTTAATGAAGTATATCAAAAAATTGCAAACAAGAAAAAAAATTTTTTTTAAAACTTTGACAAAGTAATAAACTGAAATGTAATAACTATACAATGCTTGAAAATTGCCATTTAAAATGTCATTACAAAACAGATTTTAAGAACCTCTTCAATGTGACAAAAGCATTTGAAAAAATAAGCAAGAAATTTGGTGCCCTCCCTCCCTTCTTCTACGGCTGTGGCCTGTTTCCAGTTTCCTCATTCTTTCTTAACTCCCCCCGTCCCTCAAAAATCATGCTGTTTAACATACAAGTTGATTTACAAATTGCAATTCTCTAAGAATCCCAATCATTGTGGGGCTTTGGTCTCAACATTTTCATCAGCGTGGAGATTCATTTGAAAATGAAACCCCTGCAAGAAGTGTGTCCCAGCCCTGTGGAGAGACAGGATGGCTCCCCATTGTTCCCCAGCATGGGAGTGTCAGAGCATGGGAGAGGGGCGAGGGCCCGGCCTGCTCATCACGGCTGGCTCTAAAGCAGATCCTGTTTAATTCAGGGATTATCTTCCCCCTGTGTCTCTCTGAGCTGGGACATCAGATAACGTTAAAGTTGCCATGACAGTAAAGCCGTGTCTCACACAACAAATGTTTTGCACAGACAGGAAAAGTCAACTTTTTGATGAAAAAGTTTTAATATTAAAGGTCTGTTGAAGTGAGGCTAACAAGCGTAAAAAAGTGATTGCCTTCCAACTAATCTTTTCACCCCCACACTAAATTCAATGTTATGCTATGGAAAGGATGAGGCTTATATCACACTATATCACTTATTTCACTAAAACACAATGATAAAACACACAACTAAAAAAATATTTAAAAATTACTATAAACAACCAATTGCTATGTTACACTAATAAAGCCCGCTCAGTCACTTGTGAATGGTGTAAATATAATTCTAGTTCAGCGCGTAATTTCATTAACTTCGATTAATTCTGGGGAACTTGTTGCAGACAAAGTTCTGTACTAAAAATCTTATCTTGTTGTGACCACTCACAACTTTCACGGTCACAAAATCAACAGTACTTACAGTAGAAAATTTATTATTTTTCACCAAGAACAACAACTGCATGAAAAATTACATAAGAGCAAAAACTAAAATCTTTAGAAAGAACTCAAATAGCCAACATACTGAAAAACATATTTTACAATAATACAATACATTATAAGTTAACAACAAGCTTATATACAAAAGGCGCATTAGCTCTATCACATTGTGGACCTTTAAAATGTAACCAAAAGTTTAGACAATTATTAATTTTAATATTATTTTTAATATTACATAAAGATGCCTTTTCAAACAAAATTTAAGCTAACATAAGAAGTATTGATGTCAATATTAAATTGTAATGCGACAGTCTTAGTCATCATATTTTTATGATGAAATTAATTTTATGTCATATCAATGCAAAGACAATGTAAAATAATAAATATGCATTCTTAAAAGCAATTTTCAAAAAACAAGCAAAAAACATTGTACATGCATAAAAAAGTTAAAATCTAAAAACAATAAATCATTTGCAAACAACAATATAAAAATAAATGTTACTAATATATACAATAAGTAATACTAATAATAAACTAGCATTTTAATGTTTTAAACTGAAGTTTTTAAAGCTTATCCAAATTGATTTTTATAACTACATTTCACAGTTTTCCTCAAAAAGCATTAATATTCTGGCACTTTATTAGACTTAACTGACAATGTGCAACGACAGCTCACAAAGCCAAATGTGTCTCTTCATACACACACACACACACACACACATACACACACACACACGAGAATCAAACACACATACACACACACACGAGAATCAACACTAGTGTAAAGCTATTGTGCAGTGTGCATGGCTGTGTGCTGAGCGGTAGATTAGCGTGCTATAACTAGTTTTAATGCGAACAGTTGACTACAGTGTGATGGCTATGGGTCATCATCAGCAAGCTAAAGAGTATGGTCAAAAATCTTGTCAAGACAAAGAAAGTAGAGTCACAGGATTGGTGATGGGGTGAGTATAAAAGAAAAGAGTGACTGGAAGAAAAGAGAAGATAAACAGAATAATTTGTAATGTCTACGTTACTTTGCTCAGCTGCAGGCGCCGTGCTAGTTGTGACTTCGAAGAGTGAGTTACTGTTCACTCACAACCTCCTTGTGTCTCTCGGTCTTTCACCCGCCCTCAACTTTCCTGCTTTCCCTCCCTCACTTTCTCTCGCAAGTCATAGAAAACTTCCTACTGAACACTAGATGGTGTGCCTGGGAAAGTCTTTTCGGCTGGTCACCAACCCCTTATCCCCAATTCCAATGACATTCTCTCATAAGGACAAATGAGAAAAGGGAATAAAAATAACGGACATTGAAGCCAATTCCCTAAACTTCCACTACATAAACATTGGCAAAAGGACAAGATACTAAATCCCTAATGTTTGCAAAGCACAACACATTGTGTGCCTGTGTGTGTTTTGGAGGGGGACCCAATCTCTCCGGGTGGGAGTGTGGCAAATTTGCTGAGGTGAAAGGGGAAAGCAGACACATTGATGCTCAACCCCACCCCCCAAAGTAAAAAGTAAGATCCCTGGTGTGGCTGGTTCTTGCACAGTGTAGTGGAGGTCAGAGACATGGTACACAAGAACACACTGTGACCTGAAATCTCTTCACCTCCCCACAGAGGGAGCCTGGCAAAGGTTAAAAAAGCTCTACATCCCACCCTCAGTGACAGGCCAATAGGGACAGACTCCTTGCCTTAGTCTCTCATTAATACAGCTTCTAATACCTCACACTGGCTGCCAACCATGTGGAGAAAGAGGGGCTATCTCCTTTAAATTTTTCTCAGGTGAGAAGGCAGCAAGGGAAGTTTATCTGTACTTTTTAAGGCCTGGCTCACACAAAGGATTAAGGAAAAACATACAATGTTTAAGACCAGGTGATGGCAGTCAATTTGGAAACGGTGAACTACAGGTTAGGCATTTACCTCTTGCTGTGAAAGAGCAATATTTAGGGAAGATATCTATTATTGCTTGGTCAGCTGACACCAATTGCCATTCACCTCTTTATTCAATTTGAAAGGGAAAATCCAGAATTTGAAAACCGAGTTCTTTTCTTTTCTGAGATTCTAGCAGTAATCACATAAACGTATGCATTTTCAAGTCGCTAAACAACTGCATATTATGCAAAAGCGAGTTCATTTCTTATTATTTTCTAAAACCAGTGACCGCATTGTATACTTTAGGACATCTGCACAACACATTTTCTTCAATTCAAAAATGTTTAACATTAAGATTTTTTGAAAAGGAAAAATTATGCTTTAACAACAACACAAAAAAAGATTTTACTCCCAAATATGCACTTTTGCACTAACGCATTGTTGGTTTTATTTAAAACCAAAAGTTTAAGATCTAAAGCTTCGAATCTCTAAAAAAGCTCATAAGCGCCGCAATGCAAATCAGTTGTATTTGTTTTATTTAGAATACAATCAGAAAAAATAACTACAAAGCTTAGTTGGTCTTAATCATGCAAAGTCATATTATAGTCTATATCAGTATAAATGTATCTTAACTAAATTCGTCTTACATTATGAGAACGACATGCTATATTTTATTTATTTTGCATTAACGGAGTATGTCAATTGTGTTAATTAATTGCGTGTTTTTCAACTAAATACAGACTGGACTGAAATGGATTCAGATTAAAGTTCAATAAAAGTTAAATGTAAAAAAAGTTAGATCTGGTTTCGATATGAAATAAAATCCTTACCTCCTCAAAGGTCCCATTCTAATCAGCAACATGATAGCCTACTAAACGCAGAGTTAAGCAAGAGATAAGACCGTTTTCCAAAATGCCCTGCTTTAGCGCTTAAATAAGGCACGTCAATGATCAAAAGTATGCCATTTTAATTCTGTTATAGCTCGATGGGACATGAGGCGGCCTTCAGTTTTAGAAGTAGATGTATATGCTTAAATTCGTGCATGGTCTATGTTGCAAACCCGTCTTTGCTTTAAAAAAAAAAAACTTTTTTAACGCCCAAGACTATATAAAAATATAAAGACCACCTTTTTAATTTCTGTATAAAAGGAAAATAGATAATCAGATTTTTAGTTTTTGCACAGTTCCTAAAAATAAAAATAAATGTTTAACATTATGCAAGCTTGTGTAATCCGAATCACACTAAAGATATTTGGTTATTGCATTATTTAAAAGCTGGCAAAGTACTGCATAAAAGCTGTTTACCCATGTGTGGGACAATGTGTGTGTTTCCTAAACTGCATGTCATAGTGTCATGCTCACGAACTGATTATAAGAAACCTGAGTTTTAAAAAGAATTTTAAGAAGACGCATTTATATAGATCTTGATCAAAGTTTTGATTAGACATTTACCATATCGCTAGATACAAATTTATTCTTATTATAATAAGACTGTAAATTATACAAGTATGAAACTATAAGAAAAATCTCGATAGGTATGATTGTGATTTTCCAAAGCTATCCGACAATGACTACATGCTGTGTCAGTTTGATTTGCGTTCACGAACAACCAAAAAGAAAGATTTTTTTTTAAACAAACGGAGTCTCGCTAATGTTGACAAAGTTTTCGATGACGGCAGAGTTACCCTGTGCTATGCTTTAAATTAGTTTTTGTGAAGTACGAATTTAACAAAAACTGAACTGAATTATTTTGAATGTTTTTCAGGCAAAGAATAAGTCTGGGGGATGCTAAAGGGAAGAGATGCAATATCATAACCTACAGACGATAGTAGGAGGGGGAAGTGAAAACCACTCGAATCCCCACTTGTGTGGGCAACATAAACCGGCCAAAACAACACTAAATCGAAGGCCTTTATCATTTATCAAATAATACTGGTAAAAGTTTAATACTTTAATTAGCCGTTTCTTATAAAATAAATAAATATATTTAACTTGTTCACGATTACTTTCATTAAGAGTTTTAAAAACAACCTAAAATAAGCTACCTCATATAAATCGTTCAAGAATCCTAAAAGCAGTCCCAGAACTAAGATAAATATTGTTTAAATATTTTAGTAAGGTGACTGTTTTATTTTTTTTGTAATAACACAAGTAGTCTAAAACTTTTTTAAGTTGACATGTATAATAGAGCACTTCGCCGCAGCAGTCTATTTCGAAGATTATGATTTACAAATTCCTTCTATGAAATAAAAAACAATGTAGGAAGTGACTGTGAATACTAAAAGCTAACAATAATAAAAACCCACTTAGTCAAAAGTGCAAAGTGGGTCTGTGTGTGTGCAAAAAGGGGTTGAACTCACCATTGTGCTCGGTTAGGACCAGCTGCGAGTCGGACTGGAAATGCTGCGGCTTCGCTTGTTTCCTCCGCGACATGCTGGCTCACGCATCAGCCACGAAAGAATAAAAAATACTATCAAATCTGCTCAAAATTACGGAAATCGAGCCCATCCACCGCGCATGTGTCCCGTTATGATTATCAATAATGCCCCACGATTAATCATGGAGGGGGGGTCCTCTGAAAGGCGATTGGCACCTCGCCAGCCCCCTATTCAAATGAAGTCTCTTTAATCAATTAGCCGCTGATTTGCTGGGGACTCTTGTCTCTCTCGCTGCTCCCACCCAATGAGTTGATCCGTGTGGAAGAAAGGCTGGATTTTCCAACTCCCTTTAGATACAGTTTAACCCTTCTTAGCAACCATCTGCTGGCGACGTTAGAGCTTAACTTGGCCACTACAGGAATGTCAATTTCTCGTTCAAGACACCAACTGTATCTTTTGATCTGTCGGGTTATCAAACTGGAACTCAGAAGTTGCAATTCACCAAAACTGTCCGGATGGTCAAACTCTCTCCGATATCTCTTCCAGCAGACTTCTCCGCGGCTCGACTTCTCCGCGCGTATCGCGTATCCTTGCTTGTGAGTGGCATTAACGTTGCTGTAATTCAGTCCTTGTATGACTACAAGCACACCATTTCTAACCTAGTTGTTCTCTCCTCAAGGCAACGGTGGAAAAAGTAGGTCGGTTGAATGAGTTTCGTGCGTAATGGCAACTGTCGGCGTCTCGAAAGTCCAAAGAATGTATCAAATGTCCCAAATCAGATTCATCTGATTATTGCCGAACGGGATCAGTAACACGTTTTCATCACACGCCACATTCAGCGAACAAACAAACTTTAAGGGCCCATGCACAACGGTGAGAAATCGCGAGCACCGCCCCTCTGTCATTCGATTGGTCACTGATCTGTTCTATCACAGAGCGCGCTCTCGGTCCCTCTCAGTCTCGCACCCACCTCTCTTTCCCACTCTCACTGCGCGCCCGAAAGACTGAGACAGTCCTTGTGCTTTACAGCGAACCTCTTCAGATGAGAGACTATTTCATCTAGCCTTTAAGAAAATGATTTCGCAAAGCATATTTACGTTTAGTTTATTAACTTCACGACTGTCGCTGAGAAAAGAGTTCACATAACTAACTTTAAAAAGTCGTAAAAAATTAAACATCCTTGGGAAGCCCTCATTCATGCATCGTTTAGGGTAAAAACTGCTCACCAGATTTTAAATATTTTTTGTAACTTGAAAAAAGCCGGCTAAGATAGCTAAACTGACAATTTAATGTAACAATAAATGCAAGTTAAAGTTTTAATTAAACATGTTATAGATTTTGAAAAAAATGTTACTGTGATAATATTTTTAGTTGGTTATTTTCTGTTTAAGCCAATTAAAAAAAACTAAGATTTTCATATTTATATATTTAAATTGTTAAGAGTACATATGTAAAACGTGAATATTATGAATAATGCGTAGTTCATATTGATCTGTATCACATATTAATCTATATTTTATACTGCTATGTAATATTCTGTCTAAAATTATCCATTAAACGAAAAGTACATAATAATAACAATATAATAACAATAATAATAATAATAATATAATAATAATATTATCTCGAGGTAGTGGATGTATAAAGACTTTTTTGAAGAAGAGATGTTTCCCCCGGATCGCACGGCAGCGACCTGCAAAGCTGAAGATTTATGCCCTGGAAAAGACAAACGAAGCTATCAGTCTAGCTGATTTTGAGAAATGAAGATAATAACGTTACTATGGCTGATGTCTGGGATGCCATTATTTCTCACTGAATATTTAACGAACTGCTGCCGGCGAGATGGATCAGGTCCTATAGCGTCAGCTATCTATACTTAAGGCGACTGTTATTTACTTATTAATGAAAGAAGAGAGAAGAAGAGGGAGAGAGGTAAACGGACGACATGTACTTTTTGTTAGAAAAAAAATGATTTACGGATAGAAATCAATATTCTACTTACATTTAAAGGACATCTGACTATTGCGTTATTTTTAAGTTTAGATTT
This sequence comes from Paramisgurnus dabryanus, assembly GCF_030506205.2. Taxonomy (NCBI): domain Eukaryota; kingdom Metazoa; phylum Chordata; class Actinopteri; order Cypriniformes; family Cobitidae; genus Paramisgurnus; species Paramisgurnus dabryanus. The sequence continues at coordinate 33,363,863 of NC_133338.1, read as the reverse complement.
TTTAAATAATTTCTTTTATAGACTTACCATGGGCCTAAAACCTGTTTCCACCTGTTCGCATTACATTGCCAAAACATATTTCGTTATGGTTTTCATAACGAAAACAAAACTAACAGTTTATTTCTTTCTTTATCTTTCTTTCTTTCTTTCTTTCTCTTTCTCCCTTTCTCTCATTTAGCAAGTCCACCACATATAACAGGATATATTATGTTAAAAAAGTCAGCATCTCCATTTGAACATCATATCGTAACATAAGGGGGGATACGAACTGTGGAAAGGGGGCAATATTGTGATGCCCCGGCGAGAGGATCGATGCTGGGTTAATTGATGTGAGTGTTGGTGCGGGGCTGTAAACACGCTGATTTGCAGCTCAGCTGAGCGCGAGACGCTATAAATGAGATTCCCCGCGTGCGCACGCACAATCACCGCGTGAATGACACTAACGGCGAGAAATTTCGGCTGTGACTGGAGAGAAGTCAGGGGTGCACCACAAGAACGGGGGTAGGGGTTAAGTGAAAGCGCTCAAACACTCCCTCTCTTCCACTATTATGCGCTGACTAATTGGAAAGAGTGATAAATGCTTGGAAATATTTTTTAAGGTGACAGATCGTGCACCCAAAACACACCTTTAGATATTGATATTAGGACATGAATTATCAGAAATATGAAAATATGATTAATAATAATAATAATTATTATTATTATTAAAAATAACTTCTACACTAGATTAGGAAAAGAACAAGAAGGCTCTTTCCAGAGCGCAGATGCTCGAGCTCACTCTGGGTGTCACGCGCAAATCGATACGCAGCATATAGAAGCGGGAGCGCGTGGGGTCATCATTCACCATTATCACTGACAACCGATAATTGATCATTCTACAGAAACAGAGGGCGTTTGACCGCATAATTGAATAGCATAAGCAGTATGGATGATTTTTTTGCCTCAACAAGAGACCCTGGGTTACTGTTTGTGAACGCCACAGACCGTTTTATGTCTTTCATCTCTTTAAAAGAGCTCCTTTTGTAGCAGAGTTCAACACGTAGTTTTCAGTGAGGAGGCTGAACCGCTACATGCTCTGCGTTGGGAATTACAAACAGTTGGATCACCCTCTAATAAATGCGATCAAGTCGAAACAGTGCAGAGTGTGAAAAAGAATCGTATACGAATTTAAATCTTTAATTTCATGTCACAGGAAAAGCAATAAACTTTATCTGCATCTTCAGCTGAGGTAAAGGTGAAAGATTTTTCTCTTCACTGCTTGCTCTTGCGGAAATCATTGCTGCTCTTCTATCAGGCTGATTTACACTCTGCCTGAGGTTGACGCAGGACTGTTTTAAGCCCCGTTTATCCACAGTCATTTGTGCTCGCGTTTGGCTGAATACAAAGTTAAACGGAGTGTAGGCTACATAGTTTTAACGCCGGGGCAAAATAAAAAAAACAATAATATTAAGGATCAAACTTTATTTACTTTATTTAAATAGCCTATTACTTATTCTTGTTCTTCTATATTTTGTGCGCTATTTAGAAAGTGGACACAGTTGTGTAATATATCTTGTGTTGTAAATTGTGCTCTTGTCTCCATGGCAGGCGTGATGATAATGTCAAGCGGGAGACAGTCGTCTCCTGATGACATCTACCATCTGTTATCAACAGATGACGCGGATTATTGCAGCCACTGAGGCATTTTTCTAATGTGTTAAGTTCCAGGCCTAAGGGTGTGAATGTTTTATATTACAAATAAATAACATAGTTTATTCATCTCAGTTACCTATATATAATCGAATGTTAACAAACGTATAAAATTAAGATTGAAATAAACTGTATTTTAATGTAACTGCACAATATAAAATAATAAAACATAACAGTACAGTGAGCATATTGATTTCAGTTATGCCTAAAATAATTATTTTACATGTTAAACATGATTTGTATAACTTAACTAAAAATAAATAAGAAAAATAAATTAATTAATAAAAACATTTTTATTAAGTTTTTTTTAAGTGTATTTGCTCCTTTTAAATGGACATCATGCAGACTTTTAACATTCTAAAATGATTGAAAAATGAAATGGAAAAAAGTGTGCACAGTACAGATGCACAAAGCTTTTTGCGTGGGTATAAAAATGAAAAACTGATTGCACTAAACACAATACCTGGCCTGGCACTAGGAAACCACATTAATTAAGAGATCAGAGTGAAACCATTGTCCTCCAGTGAACCCACCCTTCCACTACCACACACATAAGCTCAACCAACATTTTACCCAACATAGGCTCTACCTTTGTAACTGCTGCAGTCTGGTTACTGTCAAGAGAAAAGAAACGGGTAGTTAAGCAGTATACCAACAAAAGGAATAAATAAGATTACACAGAATTCAGTGACTTCCAGTTACACCGAAGAATTCATCCACTACCAGTGTTTTCACCACTGTAAATGCCCAAAATACCTACTAGAAAACACCACAGCACAAATGAAAGGACAGAGATGAAGCTGTTGCACATGCTCAGATGTCCTGAAGTTTAATTACACATGTTTTCTGTAAGTATCTAAGTGTTTGGGATAGAAGTGTTTTTTAGTGTCGAGTTACCAGCAAGCATAAGAGGATGGCCATGAAGAGGAGGTCTGTGTGTCTGTGGGTGTGTGTGAGACAAGGCGAGAGAGAGAGAGAGAGAGAGAGCGAAAGAGAGAGAGAGATGTGAAACATAAAGGGGTGTCAACTGTTTAAAGGGTTAATTTAGTGATTCACGAATCATCATGCCACATTTTGTTTTAACTTCTACACATATAGTTTTTAATGATGTGAACACTACACGGTTAACATCGGCATGTAATTATGATTCATTTGTTCAATTCACTTAAAGTCTGAAACAAAAGATAATACATATTTTATGAGGTGTATCAGAGGTGGGTGAAAAGCTATAACACAACACAGTGAGTAAAAGCAACATTGACTCTTTGTAAGTGAAAAACATGTAAATACACTTCTTGTGTCTAGTAAACAACTCACCAAAACTCAAACACATCTGGAAGGTAATTTGGGTGTACAAAAGAAAGGAGATGTTTGACACATGAGGACAACACTTAAACAGACACACAGAGAACCTCATGTGAAGCATAGACTGTCCGGCGAGAGATGATGCAGCATTTACCCACAATCCGTCTAAATTTCTGAGGGTTGAGACCCCTCCCCTAATGATCACCTACACACACACACACACACACACACACACACACACACACACACACACACACACACACACACACACACACACACACACACACACACACACACACACACACACACACACACACACACACACACACACGAAATAGACGCATCCACGAATGCTGGGTTAGCCAGTTTACAGGAGATAAAATATTCTGATTACAGGGCTAATCATATGCCAGTATTATCAGAAGTCACATGATTAGATCAGTAAGATGGGTAGGGTTAAAACATTGGTAAAATAATTTAATTTAAAAAGAAAGTAAAACCAATACTACTGGAAACAGACTTTAAGGTTTAAAAATAGGTTTAAGATTGCTTTGCAAAGACAAATGAAAAAAAGCCATCTATTTCCTTTGCTTTTCAGTCTTTAACATTATGATATGATTTTATTATTGTCAAGTGGTTAGGAAATTTCCAGCACATTTCTAGAATAATTGTCTTACTTATGAAGAGGTACAGCACATGACACGTACCAGCAATTTTAAATGTGAGAAATGTAAAATGAATGTTTCAAGATGTCAGTTCTTTCATTCACATCTTTCAAACACCCGACAAAGGAAAAACTACATTAAATTCAAGCTTTTCATTTTTAATTGTTCTTTAAAACAAGCAATAACACACATTAGACGGAATTGGGGTTTCGGTGGTTAAGAAACTGCCACTGAAAGAGGATAAGCAATATGTGAGTCGGTCTTTGAAAAGTAGACTAAGCAGTCTCATTCACAAAGACCACACTGTAAAACACACTCACCCATACAGAATGAAATAAAAGGAAAAAGCAAGTATGACATGTCTTTAAAATAAAGTTCTGCTGTCTTTCTCTCTCTTTATTTGATGGTCATTCTGTTTCTATTTATAGCCTTATTTCACTAAATAAGTGTATAACTACTGACCTACTGAACAGCCACAGTACACACTCAAAACACACACACGCCAATGAGTGACCACACACAAACATGTCCAGGTTCCTGTGAAGGAAAGTTTGCTGTTGTTTTTATTACTTCCTTTTCCATTGGCTGACTCCCTCCCACTTGTCCCACTATCGCTTCCTTTCGTCCTTTGTGCAGGTTTCATGGAGCAGTGGAAGTGCTTCAGCCTCTTACCCTCTCTGCCCCAGTTTTGCCCCTTTTCTTTATCAGTTTTCTACCACATTCTAAGATTTCATGCTCTTATTTCTCTCTGTTTCTTGTTCCCTCTTTCTTTTTACTTGCCTTTCTCTTTCTCTCTGTCATTAATATTCACAGTAAGAGCCCAGGCACTTACAAAGTCTCCTCTAGAGTCACAGCCAACTGTGGCCCTGCGAGAACAAACGTACACAGCTGACAAACATTCACAGGAGGTACCACTAGATCAGTCTCCTTCAGTGTTAAATCAACAGAACAATCAAGATCGTTATGATGGCTATGGTTTTTTTTAGGCACTGGGATGTTGAAACGTTAACCAGATTACAAGCAACACATCCAGTCATTTGATAAACAGTTTTGCAATATTTCAAAATGGCCAAACAGCTTAAATACACATGAAAAACATGGAACTCTCTGTTAAGACTCCTGCTGATTCCAGGTATGATTACGTATACCAGCACAAACACACACATGATAAACATATAGACACACACCCAGAGTGTGGGAGTTATTTTCCACAAAAACTAAAAGTAAGATCATTCAAACAAATTCAGTCGTATGGAACATATGGTACAGGAAACAGTAGATCATTTGAGTCATGGTGATTGTTTTTCAAATATTTTTATATTTACCACCTATGATGGTACAGTGAGTGCTATATGTGATGCCTTTGTGCCCATGCAGTTATCGCCTGGTGTATGTGACAGGAAGCAGACAGTCTATTGAAGATTTTCTCTTGATTTTAACAGTCTCTGATTTGACAGCAAACTTGCATTAAGCCCTTATTGATCCTCCTGCCATTTCAGAGATGATCAATACAATTGATCAGAGAAGGCTAAATCTAATACAATAGAAAGTGTGTGTTTCTTTATGTGTGTGTGTGTGTGTGTGTGTGTGTATTAAATATGCCTAGAACAAAATAAAAGTAATAGCACTTCCTGTAATGTGATTGTATGTGTGAATATTTGATTGTAAAGTAAACATCTATTCACACAATTTTTCAAATGTTTTAACATTAAAGAGCGCAGGAATACTCAACACCAATTAGAGAGATTAATCATGTACAAAATGGCATCAATTAAATACTAAAGAGCTATGAACTAGAGTACATGTTCAGCAATTAGGAACAAAGAGCTTCTCTTACCCATTATTGTATGTTAATCACTCATTACTATGCGCTAATTATGATAAATATAATTATGCAGAAGGATCTCATTGGTTTTCAGTGGCAGGTTTATAAAGAAAATGAAAATTTGTTCCTTAATTTTGCCGTTAATGAGATTAGGTATATTAATTATTCAATTACACAATGTAATGTATAACCTTTGCAGCCAGAGAGATTGATTGTATCAGTAATGAGAAAAGTGATTTATCTGTCTCAAAGGTTGTTCAAAAGGACCAGCATTATTTCTCTACATAAACTGGTAATTTGTTAAGTGTACCTAACTTACCCCCCTAGCTAATACTTATTAACTGTTCAAATAAAAAAGTAATACATTTCTTTATCAGTTCTGACATTATATTAAATAGCAGCATGACAATGTATCCTAGAGAGTAATGGTTTATTATTATTTGGTTTATAGATCACAGTTTATTTTACAACACTCAAATGGCTTTGCGTGAGGCTGTTATTTTAGTTTTATTCTGTAAAGATAAAGACTTGTAAATGTTGAATGTTCATTTAACTTTAAACAAACTGTTGCCAGTAAATAACATAAATGTAAATCTTCAGTAAGTTATTTGCAAACAGCTGCCAGAAATACTGTATTTCTACAAATTTTTACAGTGCACTATTAATTAAAATACAAAAAGAGCCAATTCCACACTCACCTAAAAAACAGCGATACACAAACTCTAAAGCCTTAAAGGTCACATTCTTTCTGATCCCATTTTTTTGAACCCTAGTTAGTGTGTAATGTTGCTATAATAGTATAAATAATACCTGTAAAATGATAAAGCTCAAAGTTTACTGCCAAGCAATATATTTTCTTTAACAAAAGTCCCCTTTCAAAGCCTACAGCGAACGGCCGGTTTGGACTACAGCCCTCTACTTCCTGCTTTAATGACATCAGTAGAACAGTTTGTTGACTAAACTCCGCCCACATGAATACGCCAGTCGCCGGCTAAGCTAACGGCAAGCTAAGCTGCTGTCGAATCACAACACACTAAACAAACTACACAATCAGAACTCGATACGTATTTCTGAAGGAGAGAAACATAGAACAAGGAAGACATCAGCCTGTTTTGAGGGCAGTGAAAACAGCGGTATACAGATTGTGTGAAAAGACAAGTAAATTGTGTGAAAAATACTGCGTTTTTACACGTGAATCACGAACACATGTTATGTTTCGCACTGTAAACACAACCAAAGCTTCAAAAAAACAGAAAGAACGGGAGCTTCAAGCTACCAAGAGTTGATCCCAGAGAAAAGCCACTTCAGTCAACCTTACTTACAACTGACTTTACAATCCAAAACATATCAAACTGAACCCCAACCCCAAATTAAAATAAATAAGTAAACTAGAATGCTACCTGACTCTAAACAGAGAATATAATTAGCAAAATACCTAATGACAGTAAAAGATCCTAGTACTGTACCTAGTATATTTAAAAAAGTACTGACCATGTATAGACTCAGTGATCGTAACCTCATTATAGAGACAGGCAGACAGAGACAAACCTGGTTACCAAAAGAAGACAGACTCAGACCTGCACTTTTAAACATCATGCCCAAAAAACATTTTTCACCCAATTTACAAACCACCACAAAGACTTTAACCAGACTCATCAAAAGGACAAACTACCAGTCATACTGGTAAAAAACTCAATACGCTTAAACCTAGCTGCAAGGTATGCCAGGATAACAACTGGAACGGAACCACGACCAGGAAATAACCCAAAACTGTATAACATTGCACAAAAAAACATGATTTTATTCTCCTTCTATTATACTAATCTATACCTTTTTTTTGTGTGTACAGTATTTGTTTGTAAAATGTTTATTTAATGTGTTTTTGCTTTGTCAATGCGAAGATCCTTTTCACCATGTCAATTAAAAAGCAACTATCGTCCGATTAACGATTTTACAATTCCTTTGGAAGTGTAAGTGTATTAGTACGTGTTAACCATATGCAAAATGTACTCCAAGGTAAACAATGAAGTGAGTTATCGTTTCCAACGTAAATCTCTTTTCTTGGACTACAACAAACACACGGATTGTAGGCAGCATTTTACTTCCTGGGCCGGTTGACGTAGACAAGACCAACATTATCATAATTCCTCCCGCTTTGACTCACAACCTGTAAGTTAACTCCTGTTAGCATTGCATTGTGAGCAAATCTTTCAAACATGGTAAGGAGCGTAACACGGCTGATGTCAGAGGACACAGTGCTTTTCAGATCAATGAGTTTTGTACAAAATCAAAGCGTTTTAGGGAGACCGGGATATCTGGAGCTAAAATAAATGTACAGTATGTGGAAAATAGTAAACCACGCGAACACATAGCATTATACCAAATATACAAAATAAGTGCACTTTAAGCCATTATGAGCAACATACACAATGGCAATAGACAGCATTTACACACACCATCGTCTTCTCTTTTTTTTATTATAATTCCTTTCCAAGAACAGAAAGCATTTTCTTCACCATAATGTTTGACTCCTGCCTGTCTTCATCTATAAATTTTTTTTGACGTGTGTGCACACAAGAAAGACATGGACATATATACCATTCCTGGAAAAGTATACCATTTCTGTCATAAACAAACACAACACGAAAACATGCCTCTGTCGTCTTTACACCAACCTCTGACCCAAAGACACTGCAAAAAGAACCCTCTTATAATTCAATGTTGCCAAATTCAATGGACATGAGTTAAATTGAATTTGTGTCCAAATGCACCTGAAAATAATAAAATCCTTTTAATAAACAGAAAACATGCTTATATAAACAAGGTATTTGTTTGTTCAGAAGTCATGAACAAATAGAATTATATCGTATTTACGAGTTTTAAAATACCACTGGGATCACCGGAAAAGTGAAAAATTGGATTTTAACAGTAAAACGGATGTTCTCACACCACATCTAATTCGAAGTGCCTCATCCCATCGATATCATGAAAATTGCATAAACTTCTGATGGTGATATCTTTTCACATTAATGTCCAAATGGGGACTTGATGTTTATTAGAAAACTTATTTAGAGTATTTAGATAACTTTTTAATAGAATGAAATATTTAACATAGAAAAAGGACAAATAAAAGTAAGTTTGATGAGTGTTTATCCTCAAACCAACTTTGACCTGCTGTATGGTGTTTATGCAAAATTCTATGCATCAAAAAATCCTGACATTGTCACATTGAGAGAGAATCAGATGAAGAAAGAGAAGTCAGTGCTAATAAGGTATGTAAATGGTAATGTGATAAGATTTAATCAAATGCTAAAATTAAAAACATCATGCAAGTGTAGTTGAGATGGTTCTGATAGTAAAAATAACATTCAGATGTAGTCAAAACTTTTCTCACGTTAACCTTTAGCCTTAAAGCCTTTAGTGTTATTCGAAGACAGAAAAAAGTGAGGACTCTTCCCATGAATTATAGCTGCTGATTTAACCAGCCCTTTTCTCTGTGGATTCATTTCAAAGTGTGATGATAGGCAAGCAGGACAAAAAGGAAAAACATCAGTCATGCGCTGTTTTATCATTTCAATTTGAATAATGATAATATACACAGGCTGTGTGCAGACATATCTTACACCTAACAAATGGAGAGAGAGAGAAAAGTGCATAAAGAGACTGATGTTGGGGGGTGTAAAGGAAGTACGGGTGAGGGGGGGTTCGAGGGGTCTGAGGTTGCAAGCAGCAATTCCTCTTTGTTATCAAGTGAAATGACTCTACAAATATGACAATAAATCACGTCGGAAATCAATCTGGGCGGAAGCGACTGGGAGGCGCTGATAATGCATCAATCAATATTTAATGTTTAGAGTTTAATTAATCCAGCACTGGAGAGCATTCTTTAAGTGACAAAGCGAGGGAGAGAGGAAGAAAGAGAGATGGGTGCAGAGTGTTTGAGCACAGAGATGCTCCTCTATCAAACCACCTCACGGTGTAAAGAAGGCCCATCGCTCCATTTCTCTTTATATTCTTTTTGTCCCTTTCTCACCTCATTTGTATATACCTTCATTCATCCACTCACAAAAACAGGCAAGAAACTTCCTACGGGCTAAAAGTTAAATAAAAGATCTGAAACTACAGTCTTAAAGAGAAATGTAGGAGTATGTGTTAGATCCTCGCAGTGCATCTTTCATTCCTCTCATATAATCATTATGCATCTCTGATGTAAAGGTCAACTCATTTACTGAATAAATATGCCAGTAATTACGTTCACTTTCCATCACCATTTCTATTTTATATCTTTGTCCTGTTGACCAGGGGTGGCACCATTCCCGCAACATCCTCCTACAGCCGTCTCTTACGCTATCTGGCATTAAACTGTAATGATAAATAACATTATTCTATGTCCAAACAAATTGTTATTTCTATAAGATTGCTATTTTTAAACAGTAATTGTGAAGATTAGACATAAAATGCATACCTTGCACACACTGCCACTCATTTAGAAGTGTGCAAAGCAAATACATAAATTTTTTTTCTTTCTCTCTTCATTTTTAATTCAGTCGGCCCGGAGGGCAGCCACAGAATTATTACCATGACCACAAACATGCGCAAGCTGACATTTTGATCCCTACAGTGGCATGGGGTCAATGATCATACTATTTAACAACATCATGCAAAATCTGTGCACAGTGATAACAAGACATGCCAAGAAGCACAGGCTGATGAGATATGATCCCCCCTCTGTGTCTCCCTCTCTCTTACTGATGGAGATTTGTGTAAGAGGCTCTTGAGACAGACTAAGTAGGTTACCTGAGGGAGTTTTGATTTTCTGCAATGTGGTCACATACCTTCCTTTCCCTTAAGAAGAAAAGAAAAAGCAGAACACTGACAAAGGTAAAAAACAGGTTTGTGGTGTTTTTGAGGAGTTTGTTTGAGCATTTTTTTTTTTACTTTTTGATGGTCCGGCTGCTTGCTTCCATAGCATCTTCCATAATTCCTGGAGCATTTAATTCCATAACTCATTCATTATTTTCTGTGTTGTGAAATAAGAACATACTGAGAGATTGTATTGCTATTGCACATTTTAACACAAATACATCAACTGCAAAGTGTGTGGAGAATAACACGGGACTTTAGCTGTAAATACTGTAATAATGTGAATCTTTCACAAGCAAAGAGGATGTGTCATAACTGTACTTATGTAATGTGTCATCTTTTGTCATCATGCAACTGTGGAAAGATACAAAAATGGCAACATATTTCATTGCCAATTATTTCAGCTTTTAACGACCATTTCCTTTATGTGTGTGTGTGAATATTTGCATACGCGTGTGTAATATCTTCCTGTTGTTTTGTAATGAGGTGAAATTCATTTCTTGCTTCATAAAGTGGATTGTATGATTTTTCAGTGTTTTCCGGAATAAGTGTTCCACCAGATAAGTTACAACCAAACCCCAGTTTTTTTTCAATTTCAAGTTTATTTTTGCGTGGGAACCAGCGTCCTGCTAACTTCCGTGTGAACCTACAAAAATAGGCTATAAAATCTCTGTGGCACCCTATTACTAAATATTAATAACAGTAACATCTGAATAGTACCAATCCTATACACTAATGTTATTTATGTTAACATTAAAAAGTGCCGTGTAAATGATGAAAGTAATTTCAAAAGATGAGCAAGTTACTACACGCTAATTAAAGTTGAACCAAGAATATGTTTTCGGGAAGTGAATCGTTTTGAAGTCAATTTGATGTTTACTTTAATCTCGTGCATGTGAATGAATAGAAGTGAAGTGTCAGACCAGCACTCAAATGCCAGTAGCCAATCCAACACACTATTTATGCCTGTCAATGCAAAAAAAAAGTTTTATAGCACGACAGCTGCTCGCTTCACAAGAGAGTAGTTACGTACTCATCACAGACACACGGGGACAATCTGTCGGGGTCTGTAATGAAATCTGTACGCACAATTTCAACTACATGCTGCATAATCATGAAAATCCAAGCTATGAAATGCTTCGATAATGTCAGATACAATGTACAACTTATACCAGATAAATCATCGACATCAACTCTCGAACTCTTTCACTTTCCTTTCCTATGGTTGAACACACAATAGCTTCCTCTATGAGGAACAGGACGGGTTGCCAATTGCACATATCTGATTCGCTACACTCATTAAAAACAGGAGCAAAAGCAAGCAGCTTACAGAGTAAACTGTTGGGAAAACCAAGCAGATTTATGGCTCATGTTAAACATTAGCTTTAGAAATAATGTGTGAAACAGGTAATAAACGAGACAGCTGAATAGACAAAGAGACAGACAGTCTGACAGAATATCTATATCTGCTATAAACAAACAAAAGTAATTATACACTATTTTGCTGACAGACAATGGGTCTCATTCACTAAGCATGCGTTTGCACAAATTTGTTCATAAAATGTGCGTACGGACGTTTTAACTTACAAATCATAATTCAACAAAAAAATTTATACTAAAATTTATTTCAAATGTATGCAAAAACGTATATATATATATATATATATATATATATATATATATATATATATATATATATATATATATATATATATATATATATATATATCTGTGTTGTATATTTTTTCATTGTTTATGATTATTACAAAGATGACATTGTTCAAATTTTCTTTGTTATGACAACTTGACTTAAACCAATACATCATGACTTGTCATAAATCCGTCATAAACATGAATAATTATCAAACTTAAGAAATTACCTAGCTTTGGGTTACCATTACATTAAACTGCCATTTAAATTTCATTAAGTGTTAATACTATGTCAAATAATTTTAAATACAAACAAAAACAAAATGCACGTCAAAATATTATACTTAACTTTATGTATGTGCACAATACATAAAAAACTGACAACTAACACAAGTTGTTTTTCCTCAAACAAAAGGTTTTGAAATTTTCTGACATATAGACCATATGGATATGGACCCAACACTGCATGGCTTAACCCATTATTGTACTGTTTTCATTAAATTTTAGGTAAATCAGTCTCTAAATGAAATAAAATATAATTTTATAAATTTTAATTTTTATTATTAATATTGAATGATTGATTTTATTTGTTAAACACATGGAGGAAACTTAAAAAACATTATGAACTAAAGAATATTCATGATGATGAGTATTAACACTTAATGACATTTTAATGACATTTGTACCACTGTAGTTGAGGTCAAGAAAGATATTAATGACGCTGTTTTAAAACTATATGACACAGTATTAACACTAAATGACATTTTAATTACAAATTTAATGTGTATCACTGGTAAAAAAGTGGCCAGTTATGTTGTCTTTGTAGTGTAAAGTTGTCATGTCAAGTTATGATGTATTGGTTGACAAGTTGTCATAACAAAGACATCTCAAACAATGTCATCTTTGCATTTAAAATGACATAACGAATAACACTTGCTATGACAGTTGTCATAAATGTGCATAAAATCTCCTTCATGTTCATAGCACGTGTCATGTCATGATTATGAATGTGTCATGTCAGTCTTATGAACACCCCTTCAAGTAAACTGTTTCCAAAAAACCTAACAAATATTAAACAAATATTTTGGTAAAGAGTTGTTAATTGAAGTAATATATAAAATCTTTTAGGAGACATGCCATTAAGCTTAATTGAATTTATACAAGTTCCTTGATAGGGCTTTTCACACTGGAAATATTTAACCCTAGGTTATTCTATACCCTTGGTTATCTTTTTTATGTTTCACACTGTTCATACTTAACCAGGGGTTAAGAGATAACCCTGGGTATTTATAATATGATATTTCACACTGTGCATTCCTAAACCCTAGGTCAGGTGTCTCCAACACTGCTTCTACACACCTGTCTGTAATTATCAAGCAACTCTAAACACCTTGATTAGCTGCTTCAGCTGTGTTTAATTGGAGTCATAACATTGTAAGACTGCTTCCTTTCACACTGCATGCGTTTGGCACCACAAGGCGGGTTTAACTCAACAAAAGCAGGGCTAACACTGCTTCAGAGCAGGCAGGGCCAGGCCATGGGGTTATGGGGCCCTAGATGAGACCATGAAAATGGGCCCAACTGGTGTAAACATTTTCATAGCACTACAATTTGAAAAATGAAATTAAAACACACAAACATGACAATTTATATATTTAAGTGTAGAAGTTTTATTTAAGTGCAACATATTAAGCAAGTTATTATAGTTTAACAATTGTAGTGCAACATAACTACTGTATGTATCAATACAAATTTCATGGATATTAATACAGAATAACAGGGTGATCTAGTATTCTGTTTTTTAACCTTACTACATTTTTTAGTATCTTAGAAAGTTTTCTTTCATGTGGGTAAATTTATAAAGGGTGACATTTTTCTTATGTTTTTTAAATTAGCATATGCATAAACATCTCACAAAATACGTGAAATAGTAACACATTATTTTGCTCAGTTTTGTATGGTATTGTCACGTATTTCCACCATTTTATGAGCCCGTGCCGGGACTTTCTTTTACATGTCAGTTTCACGTATTGGTTACTCAACTGTTTTTCCTATTTTCTTACAATTGTCGCTTTGGTTTGGGGTTAGAACAACTTTCTGTTACATAAAATGATATCCTTACCCAAACCCAACTCTAACCCTAACGTCAGCCGACAATTGTTTTAAAAGCATATGAAAAAATAGTATAAACCAATACTTAAAGTGACATCCTAACCACTCAAATCTGAGCAAAATAATGCATGACTATTTCATGGAATTTTGTGAGATCAGGTTGAGCAAAACAAACCTTTACTTTGAGATTGCTTTTGTTCCTCTGCTTTTCTCTTTTTTCTCTTCAGATGCTGAAAGGTACCGTTTTGAGGCCATAGTTTGCCTGAGCCTAGCACCATAACCTCCCTAAAATAAGTCTAGTTTTTTATATTTTTTAAAAGATGGAACATTAACATTATATTGTTATATTACATTACCCATAATCCTAAACGTTTCATTTCCATGCATGCACAATGAAACGTATTTGACACACACCTCCAAAGCGCAGTTGTGTCATTAACATTAAGAAAATAAGCCCACTTTGCTACTATTTTGTAATGTTTTCTGTCTTTATTTATACAGATGTTTTGTATTTATGTCATTTTACTGTCGGTTGTTGTATGGAGAGTTAAACCTACTATTAAATCCCTATTGGGATTTTTCACCTAATGTTTTTGTGATCCCTATGTTAAACAATAAGGTTCCTGCACATGCTGCCTGTGTTGTTTACTGAACGTGTTTATGCGGTTTGTATAAAGTAAAAATTATTTTTATACTTGGAGGGCCCTCGTTTTGTCGTGGGGCCCTAGGCAATCGCCTGTATTGCCTGTTGGACATGCCGGCCCGGCGAGCATGGTTTTATAAGCCTTGGATAACCCCGCTTCTAAATTACAAGTGTGAATGCTCCTTAACCTAGGGTTAAAAGTGGGTTTTATAACGAAGATAACCCAGGGTTGAGCGCAGTGTGAAAAGCCCTAATGATTTATTTGTAGTTGTTGTGCACATCTCCTGGTTTTTGGAGATCCGTTCTCTCAGTTTTGAATGCAGTTAGTTGCAGCACTGTACATCTGGATGATCAGAAAATAATTTGAATGAGTAGCTTGTTTAAGAAGGTTCCTCCTGTAAGTACTCACTTTTTAAAGGAGTCTGAAAAGTTGAGAAGTTGAAAAGTACTTTAAGAAGCCTCTTTGATCTTTTGTGACCTGCAAACAGTATTTCTCTCCTCTCCTCTTGGCTTCTCCTCAGTGTTTAATACAGGTGAGCGAGTGAGTGAGTGGAGAGGTAACAGCAGGGTGAGTGGGTATAAGGGCTTTTAAAAAAGCTCTCTGATGTGGTCAGCTAAAGGCACAACAAATGTCCAGAGAACAATCAAAGCTACAAGGACACCTACAATTAAGAACAAACATAAAACTAAACGGTTTAGTGAAAGACACACAGAAGAGAGAGAGAGAGAGAGAGAGAGAGAGAAAACAGGAGAGTTTGTTCTGTCTTACATAGCATTCTGACTGGATCAGTATGGGTACGTGATGATGTCATTCGTTTTATCATCCATTTGATTAATCCTTCTGTCAATTTGAAGCCTTAATTCACTGCTGTGGTTTTTAGAACACATCCAAGCAATATACAAGCTGATTGCATATAAAGTCATTGGCACTGTATTGAGAGCGATATATGTGTTTTTTTAATGAGCGTATTTGCGTGTGTGCGCTACTGGGTCAAGGAACTTCAGGAATGTTGCGTTTCTGTATCCTTTTAAAAGTGCCCCCTCCAGACTGTGCCAAGGAGAGACTACAGAATTAATCTCTCCTGATCTGGTAAACATTCACTCTAAACTGCGCTTGCATCCTAATGCTCTTGTTTTCTTCTCAAGAAAATGTGTATTAAATGTGTATGTAAAAAAACAGATGGAAGATTCATTTAATCTGACTATGTAGGTACAGATTGGAAACCCAGATTAGGAACACAGCCAGGCTTGTTTCAGTATAATTATTGTTGAGCTAAATTAAACTCATCCTCTTAGAAACAGAAAAACATACGTAGCTGCTCCACATACGTGCACACTGGAGATCAGCGGATCTTGACATTGCTGTAAATATATTTCTACCAGAAAGACTCGAAGATAGGTTAAGACTTGACATATGAGTTTATTTAACAGTAGTTAGCAACCAAGGTTAGAATGTAACACAGTATAGTTCTTTGGCGTAGGCCCCGACCATAGTTCAAATCCGGGGGTCACGGATTCTTGCGGTTCCTGTCTGAAGATGAAGACGGGCCAGAATCTAATCCCCCTTGAGTATGGACGGAACCGACCTGGTGATGGTGGTAGGGAGGGTGGGTTGTTAATGCTGGCATCAGTATCTGCGAACGCAAAGACAGGTGAGTACGAGGCTTATATACTCTCAGTATCAGGGGTGATTGATTGCGCCTTGTGACATGAATGACGTAACATTCGAGTTTCCTGGTAGAACTTACGCTACGCTACGCTAAAGCTACCATTTGTTTCAGGCCTGATAATCCCTTGTACAAACATGTTTAGAGAGATGTTTTCTTTTAAAGATTGTTGTGCAGAAGATTATTTGAAACTAATAACAAAGCATACCAGATGTAGTTTGTTTTTAATTGTTGATTTTAGGTAATTGTTTTCTCGTTGTGTCAGTGCAAAACTACATTTACAGTAGTGGCCAAAAGTGGTGACCGGAGGGAAATGTATACAATATTTGCTTTTAGTGACCCCTTAGGCTAGATTAAACCATTAAAATATGAGGTGTAAACAAAATTGACAAAACACTAAATATTTATGGTATTTAATTGTCAAGCATTTTAAAGAATCTGGGTTTTTATTTAAATATATAAAGAAATGCTTCACAGGTGATCAAGAATACTAGCATTTTATCTTTTATTTTTGTTAATACTCTTATTGTGTAGAGATTGTTCTGGGCTATTTCATTTTTGTCAAGCCTCCTTGATTTTTCTCAAAGCTAAGCATGCAGACTATACTCCAAACACACCAATGCAACATGCACACACAATTTTAAATGCATATTTATTAAAGAGCAACAATGTCAATTGTTTAAAGATAAATAATTTTCGGCCTGTGCATGGTGCAAATGATTCACTGACAGACTTATTTTAATATGCAACCTGTAAATTGAAAATATGCATTTTCTTTTTACGCTATATGGTACCATTTTAAAAAGTGCACTTGCATACGTGTGTGTGTGCAATTCCCATTGCATTGAGGCTTATCATACAGTGATTGATTGAGCTGTATTTAGATGTGCTGTACAGTAGCTTGGCAGCGGTGCAAAAAGGGGGCTTGTATTCCATTGTTCTCAAGCTGTCCTGGCTACATATGAAAAACAAATGAATAATTCTGCCTTTTATTCCATTAACCGAAAGACAAGGCATTTATCCAGGTCTCTGTCATAAAACAATACCCTACAAACTTATCTCTCTCTCACCCTCCTCCATGTCCTTCTCATTGTCCCTTATAAACCAGCCCCCCTCCCAAACTCACACACAATCACGCTATCACACTCCTCTGCTAATTGATGGTTCAGTCAGTGGTGTATTGAAAAGACTGATCTGTGTGTGTGTCTGTCTGATATGTTCTTAGCTGGGTGGGTAAAATCACTGGTATCCATGGCCCAGGCTGGTTCTTTGTGTGCGTGTGTGTGTTTTATCAACACATAAACCTGTAAATCGCAGATACTGTCTCCAGATCCTCCTCTTTACAAAATCACACAGGTAAAACATTTACTACCACGACAACGCCAACACACCCCTCTTTCTGATCTTATCGCAGATAAGATACTTGGTACTTTGTTTTGGGATTCACACCCCGAGCACACACAAATATACATCCCCTCCAGGCAGGGGTCTTACCCCTGTCTCCCCTGCCTGATGGTATCTGACAAACTGAGGACCCTTTCCTCTAATCATAAGCCCTGGTGGAAATGACACTATACAATTTAGTCATGGGAGCGTGCATGCCTTAATACTACAGGAACCAACACACAGCCTCCGAGGCACTGAGAGGAAAATGAGAGAGCAGATTTTAACTCTAGAGTCTTTAGTAAGGCTGAGATGTGCTTGGGGCACTGGACATAATTTAAATCGCCTCACCTTCACAACTAAAGGGGAAATTATGCTTTAGTTATCAAAAAGACACTTTTTCACGGCACTATCTGGCAATGTGAAAATATGTCATTCCTAAAACCAGAGACTCACTGCTCTCGTTTTATAAAAACGACCTAGCATGCTTTCAAATGTTTTGAGGGGCTGTGAAAAAGTTAAACACACAGTACTGAAAGTAAACAAAATTCATGCCAGAGATTCGATTTGTTTTGTTATATGATCATATATAATTGTTTCTCAGTCTGTTTAATAGAATACATCCAGAAAATACAGGAAATGTGTATATAGTATTAAAAACTGTATAAAAATGTAAACTGATGTGTCAAGTGTTTAGAGTAAACTCCCCTTCCACTTGAGCAATAGCAGGGAACTGCAGGATCTCTTAA
This sequence comes from Paramisgurnus dabryanus, assembly GCF_030506205.2. Classification (NCBI taxonomy): domain Eukaryota; kingdom Metazoa; phylum Chordata; class Actinopteri; order Cypriniformes; family Cobitidae; genus Paramisgurnus; species Paramisgurnus dabryanus. The sequence goes on along the minus strand of NC_133338.1, from coordinate 33,345,312 downwards.
ACCTAAATCAAATTAAATCCTAATTTATAATTTTAAAGAAATTAATCTTTTTACTTCATTCTGCTAAAAACGCTCAGACGACACCTAAAGAAGACATTTAGTCCTGAAAATGATTTTTTGTCCATATTTCCTGTATTTTCTGTTTGTATTTTAATAAAATATATAAAAAAGAAATATGGATGGACATTAAAACTTCTAAAACAACAAGTCTGGTGGTGGTGGCCTAGACTTTTGCACAGTACTGTATATTTGGTGAAACATTGAGGAAAGGGTTAATCTTTTATCGGCCTAATCTTGATCAAAGTGCATGATGAGTAGTTTTTCTTAAAAACATATTTTCTTAAAACATGCTCTATAAATTAATATGAAGTGTATGTTTAGAATTTCTTTCTTTTTTTTTTTGCGGTTTAGTAAGCATTTATGTCACACACTTTGTGCTGATATATACAGTGCTTTGTGTTGTCTTCTATTAACATTTGTTTTTGTAATTCATCTGCCTCTTAAGAATGTTAAATACCAAAATGCCTGTTCAAATACACATCACGTCTTTTTTATCCCTCCCTCCCTAAATATTCTCCATCCTTTGCAAATGGCTCTTGGCCACATAAAGTTGTCTGGTGCCAATATCATGCTCAGAATCTCAATGTTTGGTTTCTCGTACACATTCATCACAAGACCTGCTGTGAAATAACAAAAATTATTACTATTCCAACTTTCAACTTCTATCATGATAAATTAGACAGGAAAACTGGAAGGAGATGAGTAGATAGATAAACTAGATTTTATAGATAAAGAGAAACAGAAAGGCAAAATTTTGGAAGATGACGGAGAAGGATACACAGTTTATGAGCATGTGAATAAAACAAAATTAGGAGGAGAAAAGAGAAGACATGAGAAGAGAGAAAAAAGTTTATGCATGCTCTCATTTGCTTTGTTTGAGCACTATGTTCATTTTCAGAGGGTCATGATAACCTGACTGTGGTGATTATTCTGTTCAGGGCAAAAGAAGACAGCGACCAGCTGCGCTGTAAATGGACAAACACACACACAGGCCACACAAAGCAAGACTGCAACTTTTTCCTGGTTCTGCACCTGCACACTTCCAAAACAATCCACAAAGATCAAGAACACTGATTCTTTGTTTCTCCGCCTCCCTTTTATTTCTCATTCTACATATGTAAAAAATGAAACTTGTGTCTTGCTGATGTTATTAAACACTAAATACAATTTGTTATAAGTTTTTTTTTTTATGCATCTTGACATATGCTTGTATCACAAAAAAAAACTTTACACAGGGGTGAGCGGGGCACAAACTAACATGGGTTAATTGTAACACAACTACTTTACAAATTTATACAGGTCCAAGCAATCTGTTTTTCGTACTGTCAGCAGTTGATCTCTTGGGATTTTGTGAAAATGTTTGATGTATTTTGGTTAAGATATTGAACAAAGAGTGTTTTGGAGGCATGAAAGCAAAATTTCTTTATCTTATTTTTTTCTCCGATTTCTGAGTTGGGTGTGTAAGTCACCAAATCCAACTTAATATTATTTAAATCAGCAACTTGTTACCTAAAACATAACACCATTTTGAAACATGTCAGCAACTAGTAACTGATAGCTGGGATCATGGGTGGACTGGCCCTCTGGCATACCGGGCATTTGTATAGTGAATGCATATTGTTTCAAAGCTGCATTACAGAAAATGCATCTTTATATTTAAAAAATACAGACAGTTAGCAAATCCAGAGATGCAAACTACTTAACCTTTAGGTCAATTTTGCAGTTTTAATTTAAAAGTGACATTTAGATTATTTGCCATGTAAAACTTGCTGCAGTGACAGTCAGTCAAGTAAATAGAAACAAAAAATACTGGCATCTTTACACTGGCTACCAGTTAAATATCGCATACAATTTAAAATATTACTAATCACCTACAAAGCCTTAAATGGCCTAGCGCCCTCGTATATAAAAGAACTACTATCAGAATACAATCCACCACGTAAACTGCGATCACAAAATTCTGGTTACTTAATTATCCCTAGAATATCAAAAGTGTCTAAAGGTGGTAGATCCTTTTCCTACTTGGCCCCTAAGCTCTGGAATGATTTACCAAATAATGTTCGAGTATCAGACACAGTTGAGCAATTTAAATCTAAACTTAAGACATTCTTCTTTAACAAAGCATTCACATAGAATGTCCAGTAAATGTACTTTTCCCGCAGTAGTTTTTCTAGAACAAAGCACTCACATACCTCATATGGGTAATTTACTCTTGCCGCAATAGTTAGCCTGTCTGGAACCGAGCTGAATTAAACCACTATAATGTATGACACTTGCATTACATGCGAACGGCCCCTACGCTAATAGAATTCTGTTTTTGTCTCCCTGTCTCGTCCTCGACCCGAGGACAATGAGACAAACAGACCCAGTTTCCTGTTGCTGTGAAGGTCATCACACCACTGATCTACTGGCTGTCCTTCAAAGTGATGCCCAGCCCATGCGCGACCAACGACCACCGGCTGAACCAGTTTAATCCGCTTACTCGCTTCTTATCCCTACCATGTCTATATATATATAAATATTAATCTCTCCCTAGGGTTTTTTGTCCTTCTAGGATTTTTTCCCATTGGGTTTTCTCCTAGGGGTTTTTTTAGTCCCAGGGAGAGTCAGCCAACTTTGGCTTAACTTAGCACTTTACTGTATACGTTACATTATCAATACGCTCGCTTACACGGTTTATCCTTAGCCGCTATATTCTACTTCTTATACTATGTATTGATTCTCAGTGTTCTACTCTACATCTACTCATGTAAAGCTGCTTTGCAACAATTAACAATTGTGAAAAGCGCTATATAAATAAAATTTAATTGAATTGAATTGAAAATGTTTATAGCATTGAGTGTAAGATAAACTATGAAAGTGTGAAAATTGTGGATTAAATAAGAATGAAAGAATTCACGAGAAGGCAGAACTACACTGTAAAAAAATTGCCGTAATTATGCAAGTGGTTGCCAGTAACTTACTGTAAAAGATTAAGACTTAAAATGTTTCATGTTCATTTACCTTTGAACAAACTGTTGCCAGTAAATAACATAAATGTAAAATCTACAGTAAGTTACTGGCAGCTAGTTGCCAGTAATCCCCAGTAATACTGTAATTTTTACAGAAATTTTTACAGTGTAAGTAATAAAATGACATTTAGGGCTAAGTTTGTGTTTTTGCGATTTTAAAACTACTACTGTTTTTTGTTAGATTTTTTATGTTTTTTTCATAGACGACGTCTATGCGACACACCGAAGCAGTTTTGTTTATCCAACACGTCAGCAGACGCAAAGTTACTTTCACTAAGATAGTGTTCTAAGTAGTTTTGAATGCAAGTTTATTTAAAAAAGAGCAACTTTTGGCATTTAACTATTTCATATCCAAGAAGGATGTTTGGATATGGCAAGACATGATAGAAACAGAGTTTTAGAAGTCCAACCTGCTAGGCATCGTCGTCGACAAAGTCCATTTAACTTAGCAACAGTAAGTGTTTTTTAATTAATATCATATTGTCATTATGCCTGTACTGTGGTTGTCACAGTGCCAATAAATTGTGTTGCTTTTCAATGTCAATATACAGCTACCGGTTTAGTTGCATAGTTTTCACACGTGCCAGATAAAACAAGTTATTGACACATGAATTTATGTCACTCTACATAAGTCATCTGGTATCATTGAAACGATTGGCTATGAGCTACGCATATGATAAACATTCGTAGTGCCCAATAAATGGCTCTGGGCATTTGTAAACCACGCCTCAACTTCTCTATGAGAGTGGTCTGGTGTTTGCCAGGCTAAACTATTAAAGCAATATTAGGGAAAATAACTCACAATTAGGATTTTTTTTGTCTTAATTGTGCAGCCTTTTTAATAAAATAATCTATTTATATGTATTGATGCACAATACAGTACATGGATGGTTAGATGGAGGAACAAGGATGGATGAATGTGTGGATATCTATCTATTATAGGCAGATATATAAACAATATCCACCTTTAGTTTACAGACAGAATTGCACTGAATTACTTTTGTTTAAACTAAATTACAACAAACCCTCTGTTTGTCACAATTAACCCCACCTATGGGATAAGTTGTAACGTTTGCACTCCTGTCCCTTTCGGTATAATTGTATGATAACGGTAGCTCTCACAAACAAACTTTAAGTGTTCATTTGTAGCAGAGATGTGTGTGTTGATTGTGATTAAAAAGTTATTAATTGAACTTAAATATTTTTTTAATGATAGAGCCAAAGTCAAATAGCGTTAGGTTGTGCCCCGGTATCTCCTCCAGCCCATTCAAAGCACACTCTGTGCAGTATGTGTGTTGCCTGAGAATTGAACAACTTTGACACCAGTACTTATGGAAGCAAGGTAGGCTGGATTAAAAATGCATTCGGCTAACATTTTCACTTTGAATATTTCCATTTTTATTTGTGAATGTGAAAATCACACACGCACGCACACACAGTTTAACTTATAAACAGGTGTTGTACAGATAAAGCAATTGTTTTGCCAGCCAGTCCAAGATATTTTAAGATATCAGCATCATAGTATATCATTAGCATCAACCAATGACATCTGCTTTGACATACTGTCTATTAACAATAGTGATGCACTTGAGTGCCCCATTACAGCACAGGGTACAAAGTCCAAACATGCATGTTTGATTCAACAACTGTGATCAGTGGAAAAAAATGCTGAACCTCAGAATGATTGCATTTAACTTGAGATGTAGACGACATAATTTTTTAGCAAATGCAGATGGCCGCAGACTTAAAAGGGCCATTAGTGTGGGCTAGTAATGGGGAAAAGATAAGAGGAAAACAATGCTCAGAAGATAGAGGGAGGGGTAGAGGGCCAGGCCAGTCTTCAAAGAAATATCCATTTTGCCATTAGCTCAGTTAGAATTGATTTTTCCCCTCCAAACACTAAGAAACAGATGCCAAGATGCTTTTGTTACATAGTTCGCGAAAAATGTTGAAATTATGTAGAAAATTGAGAGACTTGATACAGTCTGTATGTATATGAAAAGAGAGAGAGAGAAAATACATAGAGAAAAAAAGGAAGAGAGAGAGAAAAAGAGAAGAATCCAGCATCTTTGAGTCCTTTGATTGCTATCTTGGGGCTATACAGTGCAATTACTAGCTGGAACCATTAAAAGACTTGATTACAGACAGGCAGGCCAGACAGTGAACAACAGACATAATAGTGTTAAGGCCAGGTACTGTCATCCGCACACCGTCTCTCACAGACACACACTCGATATCATGCCCTCCTAATATGTAAATATGCTTACAGCTTCTTCTAATTATCTCTGTGTCAGTGTTTGTAGCATTCCAGTGCACCTGTCTTCCTGTCTCACTTCCTCTAACGCTCTCTTGCACTGTTTCCAATTTGCATTTAGTTTCAAGCTTCCGACTTCCGAAGTTATGACGTGGGAAGGATTATGATGACGTACCTTAATGGAATCGATTTAGTGATTGGAAGTCTTCCGGATTTTGCTCATATTCACACACGCGTAATAATGTGCGCTTTCATCCCCACATGTTTCCACATGTAGTATGTGGGGGGTGAGGGAAGGGGATAGAGGCGAGAAGAGGAGGGGTTGATCATTTGTTTTCAGTTTTCTCACAGCTTTAGGGCTGGCACCCCCTCTTCTCTTCATTTACTGCTTTTCTCAACCCAGCCACATCTAAAGCGCTAATAATTACAGGCCTCTAAAACTGGCCGCTTTAGGGCAGCTGGAATCAGATTTTTTGGCCTGAATATGTCTGTGTGTGTGTGTGTATGCGAACAATGTGTTGATATTTGGGAGTTGTGTGTGTGTGTGTGGCTGCATGTGCTTGTAGTAGGAAGAGGTGTAGCATGTACCTCCACCCTTTTCATAGTTTTGATTCCCGCATGTTGGTTCGGGATATAGTCAGCGAGTTTTTACAAGGCCATTTCTTCCTCTGAGAGGCTTGTAGTAGTGATTAAATATATCCCCAGAGCAAGGCATCAATTACTGGGATCACACAGGTCCGTCTGGCTGCTGCTGCGCTCGTGTCTGCGCACCAACCCTCTGTTGAAGCCAGAGAGTGGTGTTAAGAGCCAAACCTGGACAAGGAGCTCTGGGCCAGATATCAGAATCTAAGTGAGAAGGTCCAGGGAGTGTGAGGGGGACTTGTGAGTGATAAGTGGGAACAAGTGTACGCATGTAATGTGTCTATGAATTTGCATCCGTATATGACTTACAGTGCGTGCTTACTACTCACTGGGATGGGTTAAATGCAGAGGTCACATTTTGAGTATGGAAATACTGTACTTGACCAATACTTTCACTTCACTTTTGTAACCGCATACATACAAAAAAACTGACTGACTTTAAAAAGCATCATCCACTGGCTTCTGTACTGTAATAGCGCAGCCAGAAGGCCAAAGTCATCTTTCCTTTTATTAGGACCCATAAACATCTGCAGTCTCATTTAGAAGACTACAGATGTCAGAACTCATATTCTTTGGTCTCATTCCCTTGTCTTTCTTGTGACAAATATCTCTGATGTTATTGGATACTTTGTGAACTCAATAGCTTCTTCTACCACCGACTTCTGTTTCCCTGGGAACGAATATCCCTGTAACTTCAATGACGGTGGTCTCAGGTTGATGACCTCACCTCTGGAATGGCAGCTATGTTCTAAATGGAAGTGTGGAACTTTTTCATTCAGTATTTTCCTACGCTTCATTAACACGACTGATTTCTTCCTTTATGCACTTGTCAGAGAGAGACTTCCACTAAAGTTAGAAGAGAGAAAGAGTCAAGGAGGGGGTTAAGAGTAGACTTTGGTATTTTACAGAAGAAAATTAAGCAGATGTTTATATCCAGAGTGATTTACATTATGCAACCTTCCATTGTACGGCTCTTCATCGCCCCACGGCACCCATAGAAGGACAAAATATGGCAATATTAAGTTCCTCATTTCAAATGCATTCAATCTATACAACACAAGACAAAAAATATAGCCTGACTACATACATCGTACACTCTAAAAATGGCTGGGTTATTTTTGACCCATAATGAGTAAATATTGGACAGAATCGACCGCTGGGTTAAAATTGACCCAATGCGAAGTTGTTTTAAATCTGTTGGGATATTATAATCCATGGTTGCATAACAACAACCCAACATTGGGTTAATTTTAACCCAGCATGCAATTCTGTCCAATATTTACCCATTATGGTTCAAAAATAACCCAGCCATATTTAGAGTAAAAATATTGTGTCAATGTAGTAACATTGTAACAAAGCCACAACTTATTAAATGTCAAACCATAGTTACGCATATGATAATAAGAATTTGTTAATTTATCTGAATGACTGAGGGGAGTCAATGGAGTGAATTTTAAGAGGTGATGGAGTTCCAGTTCTAAATGTAGAAGATTTCTATCAGCATCTAAACAGCATGCAAATGTGATACATACATAAAGTAAGAGCTGGCCACTTGCTACACCAAAAATAATGTTGAAGGTTTAATTGATCTAAACTGTTTGCAACGTACATAATGGTATTAGCAATGGCAGTTGTTGTTTTACATATAAGCGGAGTCTGTTGGTCTTATCTAATGAAGTCAAGTTTTATGTTAAAGGGCACATATTATGCCCATTTTTACAAGATGTAATGGTGTGCCTAGAATGTGTCTGTGAAATTTCAGCTCAAAATACCCAACAGATCATTTGTTATAACATGTCCAAAATGCCCCTATTCGGGTGGGTAGCAAAAAAAAGTGCTGCTTTCGTGTATACCTCCTGTATGAATGCAAATGACAGCTCCTGACTCCCTTACCAACAGACAGTGTGCGCTATTGGTTAAAAATAGATCTGATTCCTGTGACTACAGTCTGTGAGCATAGTGTCTTTAACAAGCACATTTAGAAAAGCTTTGGGTAAAATTAGTCAGTCAGTGGCAGTAGGCAGGGCTTTGTTTGTGTGACATCACATTAACAATAAAAACACAAAACACCATGTCTAACGAGACTGATCTGGTATAAAGGGGATTATAAAAGAAGAAGATGTTGGATTTCGATCATTGTGGGGTTTTGTGTTTACACACTGCCACATATGTCCAAATAATATGTGCCCTTTATATAATATATTTAAAATGAAATTAAAGCAATGTTACCAGATGAAGTGTATTTTACAGGTTACAAGACAAAACATTATTTACAATGTTAAAGAATGAATAATGGAATAAATCTTAACCATACAAATAATCACTTATGCTCATATTTCATTATAACAGATTCCTCCATCAGTGCTGTTCTGTATGGTAAATATTAAATGGGACTTGTCTATCAGTTACTGTTGTAAAAGGTATTAAAAACATTAAAATCAAGCATCTATTTCGAGTTCATGTTTGTATATTTCATCCACTTTGGATGTTTTCTACCTTATCCTTCTCTTCTCACCCGCTTCAGTGAGCTCCAGGGGAGGGGAGGGCTGAGGGGCGTTGGGAAGCCCAGGCTGAGCTCTCTTACCGGGCTGTAATCCTGGCCAAATACCCCTACCTCTTTTTTCACTCTGGAGGGACCTCTTTTGTCTCGAGGGGAGTGAATGGGTCTGTAGAGGCCCGCAGGAAACCAAGGATGCGTGCATGTGTGTTTCTGTACGGGACAAATGCATGGAGAGAGAAGTTTTTGCCAGTTGTTTGTAACAACAGGAGAGATTCTAAGTGGTGATATCGGCAATCAATAATAAAACTCAACAAATTTAATTTGTCTCATTCTCATCTTAAAATAAACCTAACTTACACACAAAATATCTTCTCTAATGTATCTACATACCCTCTCTGAATATGAGTGTGTGTGTGTGTGTGTGTGTGTGTGTGTGTGTGTGTGTGTGTGTGTGTGTGTTATGTATCCATACCTGTACAAGTGCATATATCAATTTTATTGTGTAAGCTAACCATCTGTTGTTCATCCTGCACCCGTCTTTAAATGTACCCTCATCTTTCTCTCTCTCTCTCTCTCTCTCTCTCTCACTGTGTGCTTGAGTAGTCTGACAGTGAAGGGGTGCTGTACTGGAATGTGGGCTGTGTGTATTGTTTGTAAAAATAAACCATCTGGACAAAGATATTCACAGAGAATTTATATTAAACAGCTGAGAAAGCACAGCTTCTGAACACAGTGGGGACGGGTTGTGATGCAACAGACCACACCATGAGATGCTGAGATGGAGGGAGAGTGAAGCTGAGACCATGAAAGTGCATTTATGACTTCCGACTCATATATTTAACTTATATAGCAGGTTAAACATCATCCATCTCGTTTTTACATGTTATACTCACGGATCAGTTGAAATATATTCAGACACTTATTTTGATATGTCCTCATGAAACTCAAAGCTATAATTTCCAGCCCTTAAAACAACAATGCTCTCCTGTTTCATGTGTGATGTCATCATATTGTACTTCTCTCTGTTGAGTTTAGTCATGATCTTCTATTGCCAATCACACACTGATGATCTAACAAGAAAAAGAAACCTTCCAAGTTACACACACACACACACACACACACACACCCCCACACACACACACACACACACACACACACACACACACACACACACACACACACACACACACACACACACACACGCGCACACACACACACACACACCAACATGGTGTCTCGCAGCAAACTAAATAGCTACAGATGTGATTGGTCTACATTCAGTGGCCATCTGGCCAAGTCAAATATTGCCTCTGCAGATTCTCACCCTTTTCCCTTCCTTCTCTTTTTATACCTATCTGTTTCTCTCTTGCATGTATATTTGTCTTTGGCACGGCTTCATTGTCCATACTCACACATAGGTGTCTGTCAATTTCAGAGGCACCCTGAGAGCCAATCCGCTGGACAGAGGTGTCAGAGAGATGATTGGTTTGGTGTCACATCCTGTCAGTAACTGTAATGTGTGTTTGCCTAAGAGCTCTTTGAGTGCTCAGCGAAGTAAACAATGTAAATAAGTCAATTTTCTCAGTACTCTGTCAATTTCTTTTATCTCCTTTTGTCTAAGAAAAATTACAACAAACAATTAAATTAACAAGGACAAACAAATATCATAAATCAGAGATTTTTTCAGTGTACTGTAAATTCTGATATTGCTGGAGTTTTATACGTGAATGAATTATTGAATTCTGTGGTAATTCTGCAGTTTATGATGAGTTCATGATGATCACAAATAATTAAGAATTCAGAATGCGTTTCATGCTAAAGAAAAAGCAAATAAGGAAATCAGAAGCATTTGTGAATATGACTAAATTCTGCAATGTTAATGAAGTGCATTACGTCATGGAAGAGCAACTCTCTCGTCCTGTAATTATCCAGACACACACACACACACACATAACCATACACACATGTATATACCCAAAGCCTAAGGGCTGAGGTGAAGCTTGGGAAATAGTGAATGGCCTCTTGTTTTTCCTGCAGATGTGGTGCATTGATGAAAATATGAATTTGCCACCAGAGAGATGAAACACTTAAAGATAAGTAAAGATAAAGATCTAACAAATGTAGTTCTTTTACATGATTAATGATCTAGTCATGTGTTTGCAATCCATAAAGCTAAAGAATGATGTAAAATTTCTTGTGGCTGAGCATGACTGAGCTAAACTAAGATGTTATTAAGGTGAGAGATGTCGAGTTGTGCAAGATGTAGACAGATTGAGTATGCGATGTTCTGAGCTGATCGGATCACAATGGCCAATAATAGCACTGAAAAACTCCAGTGACGCTCTTTAAGATGCACTTTTAATTGGTTAATAAATTCTGCCAATTATGGGACTAAATTCCCTAGGGTTGCAAAAGTCACCTTTGATAATCCTCTCACGGACATTAAACACTCAAATGTCCAAAGGGCCAAACGTGCACATGATAGAGAAACAGCAAGACATTCACATACTCCGATTAATGTATGGTAAAACTATTTTAGCCACTTATTTATATGTGGGTCAGTTTCTAATTTTTTTTTTATGTGCATGCATGGTTTTAAGAAATACAAGATCAAGCTGTGAATTGTACACAGCCTCTCAATTGGATTAGCAGATTAGCTTGACTCACCTTTGCCCCCGACATGTTCTCAGACACACTAACACTCGGCAGACTAACGTTTACCATCACACACACACTCATAGACTTAAACTTTAATAACTATGACATGTACACTACAAAAAACCTAACTGTGGTTCTCTGACATCCCCTTTACCTGCAGAAAATGAATAAAATATTTAAATCCTAAAACCTGAGATGTTTTTTTTTTTTTTTTGATTTCTACCAGCTGTTTTGGGGTTAGGAAGAACCAATAAATATAATAACCAAATATTTTTCTTAGAACATGAAGCAGTGTATTTGTCCATGTAGTTACACAGAATTAAGTATTATGGTGCAAAACAAAAAAAGGGATGTCCATGTATGTGGACATCCATATCTAAGGAGGTTAAATCGGATCTGCATAAGTGTCCAGGAGGAGCTCTACCACAATAAATAACAATGTATGATACGCAATTGGTTCGCTGTGGAAAACAACTATATAAACGGATCCAGACTTACAAATTTACAATGTAAGTGGGCCACAGTGCCTGCCAGATTGTTTAATATAAATGTGGTTAGCATTTTGTGAATTGCAAAATGGTGTTATCCTAATCATTCAGATCTGGATGGCTAATGTAAAAATTGCAGGTTTAATTCCGAATAAGGAGGGCCGAGGAAAGGACAGTTACTGAGATCACAGTCCTGCTTTATCCCCATTGTGTCCTTGAGCCAAGCACCCATCCCAAGTTTGCTTCAGGGGGTCTGTGCCCATCAGTTTAGATGAAAAGCATCTGCATATCGAGAAGATTATGCATTACTAGCATATTACAGGATTTGTAACTTTGATATAGTTGCCGTACCAGGATTAACGTTTGCATATTTTCCTATAATGATCACCGAGTAGACTGCGATTGATGTTTTGGAGGGTAGACTGCACCTGAGCCACTAAATCGCTTTATTGAATTATGCTTGCGTTCTTTAAAACTCGCAGTCATGACGTGTGAACAAGTGCAGACCAGCTCATACACAAATACGGCCGCATTTTCTCCAGCTCATTGGATCGGGGCTTTTTTGCTTATTTTCGCATCGCACTCACAACATCTCAAACCTCAAAATGACCACGTAAACACACACAAACACTCTTATCTTTTCTTGCTATTAATCCAACGCATGCGTCACATGAGCACATTGGCCGGTGGCGGTCTCTTACGGGAGCTAAAGACATGCTGCTTCTATTGGCAAAAAGCCTTTGAACAAAATGACTTCCTGTAAATACCACAGCTGTAATTAAGTGCGAGCAAACAGAGAGCAGGTCCCACAATTTGTACTGCAGCAAATCATATTTCCACGGCAGAGATAAAGACATAACCAATGATTTAATACCAGGAATGTCATAATTATTTTCCTCGTCTTTTCTGTGCTGCGCAGGGATCGGGTTGCTGTTAATGGGCGTTGGGCTGAAAGCCCTAATTAGGTTTTGTTGTCGACTGTCACTGACGGAGAAAGAAAAGAAAAGGTGGCAGAGTAAATAAAGTTCCCAGAACAGGGGCCAAGGCTGTAATTTGAGCTCAGGCTCCTGTACAAGGGTTAGTGCGAATCACGAGCGTCCTCTCGGAAACGCAGAGCGAGTAATTGTGAGGTGTCGACCCACACCTTGTGTTATTGTGAGCGCATGTGCGTCTGTATGTTTTTGGGGAGGCTGTGAGAACGGGGGTGTATGATTAGTGGGGTATCCTCTCTATATGACAGCGGAGGAGTGTGAGAAAACACATACACACAAAGATTACAATGTGAGCTGATTTAATGGGAGATGTTCCGGTGAGAATAGTAGATAATTTACTAGCTCATATTTAGATGGAGGCAGACGGTAAAGCTAGAACATGAAACTTCAATTGGTACATCTGAACACTTACTTACAAACACAGACGCATGCAGGTGCAGGGGTACAAGAATAAAAAAAAACAAAAAGGCAACACAACACGATCATGGCAAATTATAATTTAACATAAACCATTAAAAAACTGTATGACTCAAAAGTGAATTGCAAACATGTTCTCTAATGCATGTGTGTACATAAAATATCACAAGTAAAGGCACAATATACAAAGAGTAAATTACTAATGTGTTTGTCAATCATAGTTGTTTCATGCACAGTATGGAAGCAGAAAACATACAATATAATCCAATATGTGCAATGCATCTTCTTCTGCAATGTACTGTAAACTAAGTGGGTGCTGGGATGTTTACTTGATCTCAGATCTATGGCTTTATCCATTTGATCAACAAACACTTTACGTGTCCATTGGTGATTGCCTGATATATTTATTTAGACAGCACTGGAAAGTGTGCAGAGAGTGAAAGAGAGAAAGAGAAAATAAGAGTAATACAGAGGTACAGTATATGCATAGGCTAGCGGCAAGCAGCGTGTCTGGGTTTCCCCAGGTGTGCAGCGGGATCTGGCCTGTGTCCAGTGAGAAGCACTCTACACTCATTAGGGAAAAAGGAGAAACCTTGTGCCCCCCGGCACCTAGCAACAGACACACGGCAACACAAAACCCAGTGTGTCCCAACAACTGACTAAAACTCATCCATTCAGACTAACAAAACAACCGTATACAAACATACCTTCCTGTCAGGATGGACAATCCGATTAATTGTCCAAAGAGTTGCACAGACTTTTCAAAACAAAGCATACTGACATTAATATATTGATTTTTTCTGTATTTTAAATATCAAGATGTTAAGTTAAATTATTTGTATTTAAGTAATTGCGTTTAAGTAGTGGTTCAAACATTTGAACAATAGCCATATTGAGAACACTCCATGCATCTTCCTAGGTATTACGATCTTAATTGTACAGACCTAAATTTAAAAGTAAGATAGATCATGTAAATAATTAAACATGAAAGTACATTTCAAAGTACAAAGTACAAAATATTCAGTGTATGTATTTGTTCTGTCTCAGTCAGCTGCTGTCAGTGAACATGTGTACTTATGTGTTGTACTGTTGGGTGTCTTGCTCTCTCTCTCTCTCTCTCTCTCTCTCTCTCTCACTGGGATGTCAACTCTGTGATACATGATGACCAGAGCAAACAGGAAGGATGTGAAGCAGCTCTTAGCGTCCCCCACACAAAAGAACCTCAACTTAATGAAGCCTGTAGCAGCCGCTCACAGGATCAAAGACTGAGAGAGAGAGAGAGAAGGAGAGAGAGACCGAGAGAGACCGACAGAGAGAGAGAGAGAGAGAGAGAGAGAGACCGAGAGGGAGAGAGAGAGAGACCGAGAGGGAGAGAGAGAGAGAAATAGGAATGTGAGAGGGTTAATTACTTTGAAAGGCTCAGGCCACACACTGGACCCATCACCTGAAGAAAGACAGAGAATAAGTGTGTGTATATGTGTGTGTGTAAAAGTGGAAAGAATGTTTTTCAGCATGAAGCTGAAGAAATGTAATTGAATACTCTAGAGAATGTAGAATGATTTTTAGGGTGGATAGGGGATGGGGTGGGGGTCAGCAGAGAAACGATAATGCTTCTACAGACTTTGACATTATTCTCACATTTTTTACATTACATAAAAACATCCCGCTAAAATATCATTTACATAATTCAAAATTTTTTGACAATAATTCATAATTAATATAAAGCACACATTTTTTTAAAGGATATATTTTTAAGGCCTATGTGGAGACTTTTCTCACATTATTTATTTTCTTTAATTTGCATACAAATATAATTACATATCTTTACAATAACTGTATCTAACATTGATAGTTCATTAATTTATTAAAGCAATATACTTATTAGAGCATTTGTGAAATGTAAAAATGCATCTGAATTTCTGTAGCTAATCATCTTTAACTGAATCCTTGTGACTACGCTTAGCTTTTATAAATGCTTGATAAATTGTAAATGTAAAAAAACTAGATACAGTACGCTTGCTCTGAGAGTAACTCTTTGGTTTCTTTTTTGAGTGTTGAATGATAGGAGGACACCGTTGAATGGCACCTGGCAACATGATCAGTCTGACTAATCTGTTGATGTATTACATTTGAACGTGAATGACTAAGCAAAGACAAAGTTTCTTTTGGGTGTTTCATTTCCTAAGTTCCTCTAGCTTCACACAAGTGGGACTACACTTTTACATCCATTATCAAATGAGCTCCCGGTATGGGTGACTGTTATTTTAATACTGTGTTCACATTATACAGGATTTCATTAAGCATTATTGCTTACAGTATATAACTAAAGTCACTCGAATGTTTAAGAAAAAGCAAACAGTATAACCAGTATAACCAACTACAGACTGACCAAGTACAAAACATTATCTGCTACAAAATAAAAAATAACACATTTTGGAACTAAATGCATATAATAAGATGAATCACACATTTTTATGTACATTTTATTATTCTGCTTCTTCTCTAGGTCAAAATTCCTCCCAAAGTCCACCTCAACACAGATCAATGTGTACATGCAATACACAGGCACCTGTTGATGCACTAGTTTGACTGACCAGCAGGGATGGGCAGTATTTCAAATACATGTATTTAAAGTAAGTATTTGAAATACAAAATAGTATTTTGTATTTTGTATTTAGAAGCCTTTGAAAAAGATGAAATGTAATTTGTATTTAAATACATTTAAGCTGAGTATTTTTGTATTTTTAAAATACTCAAACTACTTTGAGCCAGTTAACCAGTAAGGGTGCTGTTTTCATGCATCAACTAGTTCAGCTAGTTCAGACCAGACACCAGAGTTCAGGTAAGCAAATATATCTGTGCAGCTTTTAGTGGGCAATAATTGAAATGTTGGAGTGGGAAAAAAGCAAGAGCGATTGAATTATTGGGTGTGATGTGATTTGTTTTATTATAACTGCCGCGAAATTAAATTCAAATTCACAGTTGCACATTGGCAGGCAGTTTAATGCATGCCTGAGACAGAGTGTGGAACGCTGACAAACAGGCCTACACGTTTGACTTAAAGGAAAACCACAATTTTTTAATAGTTTACTATGTTCTTACCTCAACTTAGACAAATTAATACATAACTATCTATTTTCAATGCATGGAGGAAGAGCACTTAGTTTGCAGCGTTTCGACCTCAGCGCGCAGTAACATCTTCACAGGAGTGATGATGTTACTGGGCCAGACTAAGTGCTCTTCCGCCATACAATATAGTTCTCATTTTTTATTCACTTAAAAATCACTTTTTATTTTGTGCCACCATACTTACATGTGTAACTACTCATGTCTTTGAATGGGGTAAACATGGAAGTGTTTGGTGGCTTATAAATTCTTCCCTGTTTGGATCCTAAGGAATAAATGGGACTAGGCTAAATGCTAACACATTCATGACACGCTGTGCAAAGATGAAGTGCACATATTGAAAAAAGATAGGTTTGTATTAATTTGTCTAAGTTGAGGTAAGAACATAGTACAATATTGAAAAACTGTGCTGTTTTCCTTTAAAGGCTCTTTCACACGTGACGCGGCAAGTGGCAGAATCAGCACACAGTTGCTGATTTCTTTTTAGCTTTGTGCAGTTGAAGCCTTGTTTACACTTTTGCAATTCGTATGGCTCTACTCTACGGCGTGAACCTGCAGGCTCCTCAGTAAACCTACAAGACTTTTATGCTTGACGTGCTCTCCGTTGTATAATTCTGTGAAATGACAGAGGGCAACTCTTGAGTAATTGTTCTCAAAACCATCAAAAAGCAACAATGAGAGAAAGTTTGCCGAATAATTTGTCAAACACTTGTCTCGTGAGAAGTAAATACCTGGATTTCTTCACACATAAACTGTTTAGGTTGTGGGTCGACGACACATCAAAAAGTTTTTATGATGTTTTTATAAAACATCACTTTACTTGATTGGGTGTGGGTGTTCATAAGGCTGACATGACACCTTCATAACCATGACATGACACGTGTCATGAATATGAAGAAGATTTTATGGACCTTTATGACCACTGCCATTAAGTGTCATTTGTTCAATTATGTAATTTTTATTGCAAAGATGACATTGCTTGAGATGTCTTTGTTATGACAACTTGACATTAACCCATACATCATAACTTGTCATGACAACTTGACATTAACCAAGACAACATAACTGACCACTTTTTACCAGTGATACAAATTGAATTTGTCATTAAAATGTCATTAAGTGTTAATACTCTGTTAAATAGTTTTATAAGAGCATCATGAATATTCTTCAGTTCATAATGTTTATTTGACTGAGTATTAATAATATTTGACATAATATTAAGACTTAATTACATTTAAATAACAGTTTAATGTAATGTTAACCCACAAAGCTAGATAGTTTCTTAAGTTTGATAATCATTGTTTATGATTTATAACAAGTTGTGTTGTATTGGTTTATGTGTCAAGTTGTCATAACAAAGATATCTCAAACAATGTCATCTTTGCATCAAAAATAACATAATTGAGTAAATGACACTTAATGGCAGTTGTCATAAATGTGCATAAAATCTTCTTCATGTTCATGACACATGTCATGTTATGATTATGAAGGTGTCATGTCAGTCTTATGCACACCCCTTCAAGTAAAGTGTTACCAAGTTTTGTTTCTAGTTTTTTATTTCCTACAGGGAATATTTCCTAGAGAAAGCAAGAGGTACGTAAAAAAAGTTTCTAAGCAGTTGCACACATCTAAATGCTTTTTGGCGTTCAGAAATAGACCCAGATAGATTTCATCCTAATAGGGACAATTGCACTGAATCACCAATTTCACATGTATTTTCTGCATTTTTCGACACAGTATTTTGTATTTGTATTTGAAATACATTTCCATGTATTTATGCCCATCTCTGCTGACCAGACAGTATGGAGATCTTTTGTGCCTTATTGGGACCCTGTACTTAATATTGGCTGCAAAACACAGAGCTAAAATGATGGACTCCGTGGGGTGATATGATGAGGACAGTAAACCAGTGTGGATTTTTTTAAGGGGAGATTTTGTATGGAGAAATGGTCTCATATCCCTTGCCATGTATTCTGCAACCACCTCATTAGGCATTATAAGGGACAGGGTGCCAATAATTAAGACACAAAATTAACAAAGATTTTTCTTTATAAAACTGCTGTTTGCAATTGCTTGTTTTCAGTGGGAGCAGGGTTTTTTGTGTTAATAATCAATACAGACATTTTTTCACATGCAGCCTTTTTTGTTCATATTTACTGAGAGGGCCAATATTAGTGGAGGGCACTGTAAATGTATAACACAGCACAACAAAGACCAGGGTTTAAACTACACAATCCACACTAATTTATGCAAATTGCAACACAGTAATCAAAAGTTTTTTTTTTCATTTCTTTCTCTCAATTTATTTGACACTGCTTTCGCTTTAGCTCCCTTTATGATATTAAGCCGTTCGTATTAATCTCTCTGCTCTGTTGGTACAGTGGCACAGCTGAGGGGCAGGCCAGTACTGACTGTATTGTTCATTCACTTTATTTATGTCCTGGCTGTACCAGGCAGATGAGGTAAGGGTTCTTTTTATGGTATTATTCTGTAGTGCTGATACATAGAGGTCTGCGTCAAATGCACACACACACAAATACCTCTCTGTCTCTACAGCAGCAAACTCATACTCCTCCTCCTTATAGCTCTTGCCCCCCCTTCCCATTTCTCCATCAATAGCACTTTCCCCCTCTTCTCCTCTACGTCCTCTTTAAACCAGTCTCAGCATTAGCATGTGAATCGCTTGTATATCTTCTTTTATATGATGCACTGACAACTGGCTTTTTAGAAAAGAGGGAGGAAAGAAGGACAAAAAGAAAGAAAGACCAAAAACCTCCCCCTCTTGAGAAAAAAGACGAAAGAAGAGAAAGAAAACATGTTTGCTCTCTCAAAAACTTACACTCACTCACTCTAAAGACACCAGTTATCTAATAAAATCATATAGTAGGAATATAGAATGACGTCGTCCTGTAACTTGTAACTTTATCCTAACATGTCACCATAATATGATGAAATATCATGGAACAGGATGTTAAGCTGAACTTCTGTCTTGTTTGCTTTCTGCATCTCTAAACATGTTACTCTTTTTCTTGTCCTTCCTTCTCATATTTAAATATAAATGCATTTACATAAACTCATGACTTGCATCACAATTTGGTCTGTTACATCTGTTTAGCCCGCACTTTTATTAAAAGTAACTTAAAAAGTCAACATTAATCAATATGTGTGTTTACTTGGAATCAAACCACTGATCTAGGAATTGCTAGCACAGTCAAGTAACTACAAAAAAAAAGGGGGCATTTTACCACTATACACGATCATTATTTAATTCTTTCTTTAAAGATCTTTCTATCATTTTTCACTAATAGTTAAGTTTCCAGTTTAAAAATGAGCAATCTCAATCCAACAGCCCAAATCCAAACACACCAACTTTCAGAGAAAAAGTCAACTGTGGTCTATACACCGACACACAGCAGGATAAGGTTTCCTACTTGCATCCCTGCAATAATTTAAAATTGTAACATAACAGGCCATTTTTTTTTTTTTTTTTTGAAAAAGCAGATCAACTTCAAAGAGCTGAAATTGACAGATTAATAGTGCCACAGACCACTGAGTTTCTGACCCATTAAACTCCGATCTTTTGTCCAACGCACAGAAAACAGATACACACACAAATGAGAGGGGACTGTCCAAGCATAACAGCTGTTTACAGATATTCCCTCTCTTTCTCTCTCTCTTTGCCGGCTGACATCATCTTCTCACCTCTCCTCCCATCTTTTTCTTGCATGAGTTGTGTTATGACAAGTTTAATTGTGTGCTGTCTACCCTACAACATTTCTGTAAATATTGGTCATGCCAGGGCCGTCAATAACAGGAAGTATGTGAACAGCCTTCTCTTCACAGTAGCACAATGCCAGTCTTTGTTCTGTGAGCGATCACTATGAGTTATTTTGATACTGGTTCAGTAGACATTCAGACTGAGTTAATCTGCCTGGGGAGATTACACATTACACAAAGTTTGATGACATTTTTACCGATGTGTGTGATCTAAAGTCAAAATTAGAAAAGATCATATTTACGGAACCAAAGAGAATATAATGAATAGTAGATTGTTGCTTCATTAGATTATGCAATGTTGTGTTTGTGTGTGTGTGCACAGGTTTGGACATTTTTGAGATTGCTACATCTTTGGAAACATCAAACGTGCCCAAAAATTGACATTTTTTTAGTTGGTCCTCAATAGCTAATAATAATTAAAAAAAATAATAATAATGTTAATAATAATAATAATAATAATGATAATAATAATAATAATAATAATATCACATTATAATAATAATAATAATTATCATAGTGGTCAAACAATGCTTTACTCCAAATGTAACAATGTCAACAAGTCTGTGCTGTGTGAGAGTTATGGGGAAAAATATCATTAGACTGAAATACAATTTTAAAACAATAAGTCTATGTGATTTCTTTAATAACAGTACCATAAACAGTGTTTACAGTCATTGTGTGTATGCATTTAAAGGAAAAATCTCATCAAAACAACAAAGCAAATGAGTTTGTTTACATTGCATCTGAACCATGTGTATCAATTCAAAGCTTAAAATGTTCTCTTTTATCTTCTTCCTCTATTTTTTTTTTTTTTTTTTTTGATGTCTCAGGAAGTTGCTGCTACAAGTGACAGGAGTTGTTGCTGTAAAATACTGCTGAGTGATTCAGTAATGAGAATGTATGAAAAGACGTGGGTTCCCTGTGTGCTTGTGTATGCGTGTGTCTACATTCCTGTAACTGACGCTTGTTGTTACTCACATTGGGGAGGGCAAAGTGACTCACTGCTGTGTCATTACTAATAACACTTGTGTAGGGAATCAGTAACATATATATGTATATATAGGCAAACAGTATCCTGTCAGACTGAGGGTTATGTAAGCAAACTTATGTATTTGTCAGAATAGTACATTAAGAAGCAGACACGCCGCACAAGCCCACACAGCTACAGCTCCCTCAGAGAGACTGTGTGAAAACTCCTATCAACGGTAATTCATAATATTGTTCTGTAAGTTTCCCAGTGTTTGAAACAAGTGCTCATAATGTTCCTAAAATTGGTCAATGATTGAAAAATATTGTGACACAGCTTCAAGAAATGTCCCAAGGTTTTTGCTCAAGGCTGAGTACAACTATTTCATCATGTACGGAGCCACAAGAATGTTTCTGTAAGATACACATCTAAAATACTTTTTCTCTGTCCCATAATAAACCCCCGTCCCAATAGACCTAATATTAAAATCTCTCCAATCAGAATGATTTAGTAGATTTATATTTCATTTTCTTTAAAAACGCTTTCCTTAATTTCTCATTTCCATCTTTTAATATCATATACTTACAATACAAAAATGACTCTGGATGGTTGATTTACAAGAGGATGCCTTTAACAAGCCTACACTGTTATATGTTGCAAGAACCGTCCCTATAATAGCAGCGGTCTCTGTGTGTAAATCTCAATGTGAGTGTGTGTTTTGAGTGATTTATTACTGCGTGTAACTCTCTGACCTGCTGCTAAGTCTATAGAGCTGAAATCATAAGCCGAGCGCAGTTAAAACTGACAACACTCTGACACATTAAGACATTCATAGCAGATCATGCTATAAGGCCACTACACGGTGCTGACACATTTTTCTGGTTATTCACTCACATACATAATAACTGAATGCAATAGAAAACATTTTAGAAATGTAGTAGGGTAAGAACAATTTTAATCTGCTTGTTAAGTCTGACGTCATGCATCGCTTCCATGTCCAACTGATCTCAAAATCCATAGGGAAATAACAAAACAATAATAACAAATCACGCTAATGTAAAACCACACTACAAAAAATTATTTG
Organism: Paramisgurnus dabryanus; assembly: GCF_030506205.2. Classification (NCBI taxonomy): domain Eukaryota; kingdom Metazoa; phylum Chordata; class Actinopteri; order Cypriniformes; family Cobitidae; genus Paramisgurnus; species Paramisgurnus dabryanus. Next base: position 33,323,336 of record NC_133338.1, on the reverse strand, counting down.
TAAATTTTTTAAACATTATGTGTGTCATGCCATTTAAGGCGTTATTTCATGTTAAAATAAATGAAAGGGACAACACAAGTTGTGGTAAAAACAGTGACGGGAGTAACGTGTTAAAGTAATTCCGTTACTGTAATTCTGTGTTATTATTATTTGTGCTGCTCACCACAGTCCTGCGATGTTAAATCAGAAATGTCTTGTCTGCAAGTGTTCATTTATCACAAAATAGAGTAACAAAGTAACAAACTCATTTAAATTCAGTAATTGCAACTGCGTTACTTGATTTAAAAAAAATACTTTGTTACATGCTCATTACCGCTAAAAGTAGTGGAATTACAGTAACGGAATTACTTTGTACTGCGTTACTCCCGTCACTGTTTTTAACACAACTTGTGTTGTCCCTTTCATTTATTTTAACATGAAATAACGCCTTAAATGGCATGACACACACAATGTGTATAAAATTAACAGATCATTTTTTGCAGTGCACCAAAAACACCAGATCCTATTTTTATCTCCATAACAGTGATGACCAGACATAGATTTATGGACATGGATTTCTTTATGAATGATTAATACATTGTTATCGGTGAGCCTGTTGACTGCAGTGTACGCTGAGTTTTCCCTTAAATGTGTAATATTAATAAAAAGAGCTCATAAATGTCTATTGAAATAATATCCTATTGAAATGAGTGCAGGGTTGGACCCGGAAACAGTATTCCTTACATCATGACTTTACAAGCAAATAGAAATAGCTGCAATACATTTTCCAGCATTCATAAAACCAGCATCACATGCTTATGAGTCTTTAGTTTGTTTTTAATTTACAAACAAATTGCTCAATCTCTGCACTGCTGCATGCATCAGTGTGTAATTTCCAATAAGCTCACACTGCACATGACTTTAAGACTACCTGAAATACCAGAATCCTAAATTCTCAGCACACGTTGTCACTGCTTACTGCTTACATTCCTATTATGGGAAAAAGAAAATTGTTTGGAAATGAAGGGATGAGGAAGGGTGACTTTATCAGTATTAATTCCCAGCTGGTGGGCACGATGACCCAGAATAAAGCACATGAGATATAAATTGCTGAAACATGTCTATGGTCTAATAAAATAAAAACTGAAACGATATCCTTGCTGGTTCACATTTACTGTATGAATTTCAATCCAATAGTATCAGATCCTTTAGTGCTTGCTCAACTTTCAGTGGGCAGATGAAACGCATCTCACTAAAATATCAATTTTACCTGCTCAGACATTTCGTATAGGTACTGTAAACTGTGTGTTTGTGTGTAATGGGGTCAGATTTGAAGAGGATATAACATCTTATAATCAAGTCAGATTTTAAGTCAGAGCTTTGGGTCTGTTTGTTCTTAAAATGACCATCAGACTAAAGCCTCTCTGGGTTGGAGAACATAATATCAGAGGTTTACAGTTTCTAATAACCTCTTTCACCTCTCAGTTGTTCCCACCATTCTCAGAAATCAAATATTACAGCATACATCGATTTGCTCTATACAGCTTGTCAGAATGGATGTTTGCTCACAATGTTTACTATAAATGATTAAATGTTGTACCAGTTTATCTCGTACTCCGAAATTTACTCAAAAAACTTACAGAGCAACACACAACATCAATGAACCACACAAAACTGTCAAACAAATACAGTTATATAATACTGTCTTCAGATAATACTATCTGCACAATACTATGAAATGTTTGCCCCGCTGTGATAGAGTCGTTTTAAAGTGCAACAAATAGGCTACATTACAATTACAGACAGGAGATCAGAAAATCAAATCAAAACTACTTGTTGACATTTTGCAAAAGAACAAATTAAGAAAACAAACACAGACGCAGGAGCAACATTTCAGACATCCTCCAGGCTATTTGGGAGGGATGGAAAGATGAAATGTTTTAAGAAAAACATAAACACTGTGAAATTTAAAACCAAGGCTGAGTTGAGACAGCATCCTGTGAAACACCTGCTCCCAGGCGTGTTTTGCCCATGAGAAGAAGAAAATGTACCATAACTACCGGTTTAAACCCAAATCTATGTTCCTTTTAAAGATTTCTTTGAAAATAACAAATATCTTTTGTTCAAGAAAACCAGTCAAAGACAATGAAAGACTTTTGTATGAATGTCTGACCTAATTCTGTGTCGAGAGCTAGAACGCTGTGAGACCCAAACTTAACCTGACACTTGTTAAAACTGTACAGAGCAACAGGTTAATATAAAAATGTACATGACTACAGTATATATCAACCTCTACGACCACCAACTGCAACTTTTCTATTCATAGCTTTGCACAGTCGAACACATAACCATAAAATTATTTGGTAGTTTAAGCAGGTTAAAGAAAAAAAGTGATTTCGACTTTTGTTTTTGGGATGATGTTGCACAAGGTGGTCCACATCTCACGCAGGTGTCAGTACACGGCAGACGCTTTAGATAATTCACCTCAAGCGTGACACCACGTGACATTAAAATGACAGTACACTGTGAACAACGTCCTTCGATATTTCTCGCCTACAGTTAAGTTTTTGTTATGAAGTATGAGAGTGCATATTAAGAGGGGAGAAGAAATGTGTTCTGTCAGCACCGGTCAAAGGCTTCTACATTCACACATGGGTAACAAAAGCAGGAGGTGGTGGTCATCTAAACCATAGAGAGGGTGTATGAAATAAATCAGCATAAACACACACACACACACACATATGCGAATACAAAGACATATGCAGGCTTTGTCAAGCTATGCTTGCTCCAGAAAACAGGGGCAAAGTCTACACATAGATTAATATTTGTTTTGTACCAATCATAGTTTGGTACATAACAGGATAAATAACAACATTGTAACTTTGGACTCTCTGCACCTCATAACCTCCTCATTCATCATATACAGAAATTAAATTAGAATTTTTAAGGTATGGGAACCCTAAATTGTAGCGCTGATACATAATATAGAGATGTGAAAAAACATCTTTAGAATGTGCATACACAGAATAAGAAATTATAAATCAAAATGAATGGAAATATTTAAATATTTGATACATAGAGTTAAACACACATAAGCAAATCTATAAGAAATGTGTTGGCCTGCATGGTTTAGTGTAGGTGTAGGATGAATATCAGAATTAGGAGCATGTTTGGTTGAATTTTATTTGGAGCAGGAACAGAGAGCAACCCTGAGTGTGCGTGACAGCCCCAAACACCCCAAGAAAACATGTTGCTTTCAGAAACCGCAATGGTAAACATAACATGTCATAAACTTTAATGTCATTTTGGTTGATTACACTTACCTAATGGAGATGGAATAAACAAAAGACTGGAGTGTACAAGAAAAACAAACTGATGTACTGTGAAAACAAAGTGTACTTTAACTGAGTTTTTGATGTTGTAGAGATTCATACACACAGTCAAATAGAACAATTTAGACACCAGATATAATGTTTTTAAATAAAGTAAACTTTGACGACATATACCCAAACATTCTTCATACAGTGGACTACTAGTAAAATTAATAAAAGTTATTAAGACAACAGGCTTTATGCCCAGCTGCACTACTTCCTGAACTTCATCCAGCTCCTTGTTTCCTGTCTGCCATTATTGGACAAACTGATTAATCCAGGTGTGCCTGACCTCAGTAGTCACAACAACAATAATCAGACACACCTGCATTAATCAGTTTGTCCAATAATGACAGACAGGAAACAATGAGCTGGCTGAAGTTCAGGAAGTAGCGCAGCTGGGTATAAAGCCTATTGACCTGACCATGTTTGCTGACCAAGTTTTTTTCTTTAATTGCTAATTGCAAAATTAAGTATTGCTTGGTAATTGGTTGACCTAAATTGGTATTGGTATCTAATTGTGTACTTACATTAACAGCTGAATTTTGTCATTTGACATTCAAACACAAGGGTGGCCAAAATATCAAATAGTATAACTCTGAGTTCTTGTTTATTTTATTATGATTATCTAAATTATTGCGAATAAATGGTGATAATGTTGGAAATGTTGAAGTGTCTGAATGAATGTTGGTTTGACTGTATGCATACACAAAATAATACATACTTTGTATACTGACATGGTGATAAAATGGATAACTGGAATGCACTGTAACTCCTTTTGGATAAAAGTGTCATTCCCATTTGCATGTACACTATTTCAATAAAGGTGCTTCTTACCTTTTAATAATCTTTGTAAATTAAAGGTGCCTTACAGAACTATTTATCCAAAAACATTTCTTCTATTGCATTGTGAACCACCTGTATTTTTATTAGGACTGTCAATAGAGTCAAATATTTAATCTAGATTAATCGGATGATTGTCTTGAATTAACTCGCGATTAATTGCAAATTAATCACACATATTTATTGTTCTAAATTTACATTAATTTAACACTTTTCAAGTTTTTAATACTCTAAACAACATGAATGTGGACAAATATAGATGCTTTATGAAAGTGTGTGTTTACAGCAGCCTGTTTACATTTTCAGCAGAATCATCAGCCATTGTTTTGAATATGAATTGTCCTTTCAGAAGACCTATTTCTTTCTCCATTTCTGTTTACTGCTGCATCATTTGTGACATGTGCTGCAAATTAAGTCGGAATAAACGAATTTTTAATTTTTTATGTTTTGACATTCTATATATAAAAAAACTTCAAAACAATGCATGATTTGTTGGAATCTGACAAAACACGACATAACTACACCTGTTTGAAGTAGACAGACTCAGCCAAGTTCATTTTGAGAAAAATCCAAAATCACCACAAATATACCACATCCATACCTTAAAATCACTGGCAAAACTAATTGATTTAGCACACACAAAGTCAAAAACAACATCAAAATATGTTAAACGTTTTTCTTTCTTTTAATGTCTGATTGACATTGAGACAGACAGCTTTAAGATCTACTGTAATGCAAGGATCTAATATAACGTTACACATCAGATATTTTTCCTCAACAGTTAACCAAACATTCACTAAGACATAACAGATTGTATCTGTGTGAATTCTTGTCAAAACAGATATTTTTATACTGTAAGTCTGTGGTAGATATGTCTATATATCGGGGTCACGCACTCACGTCTGGGTGCACGTGCTTCAGATGTGTCAGTCAGCATGAGGAAGATCGCTTTTGAGTCTGGCCGTTATTAACACCAGTGGCGGCTTGTGACTGCTCTTCCAAGGGGCGTGTCATGTGTGTTGCTCGTGTTTTCATAATATGTGTTTGTTGCGTCATGTGAACAACGTGCATCACATGTCTTGTCAAATAAGTGCCTGCTGCACACGCACCAAAAAAGTTTATTATAAAAGAGATGCTCACGTTCACAAAATACTCTTTGATTACGCATGAGATTATGTGATTATCTGGCAAACGTGAGCGTCTCTTTTATCATAAACCCTTTAGACACGTCTGCAGCAGGCATTTATTTTGACAAGACACGTGATGCACATACAGTAGGTTTACTTAAGAACATATATTTTGAAAAATGACGAACCACACACTACATATTTTGTGACAAGCCCTGCCGCCCCTGACAGCCCTAATTTTTATATATTTTTTATAGCTACAGTATAAATGTAAAAAAAACACCAGCAAAAACTTATTCAAGTTTATATACAACTAATAGTGAGACTATTTACTGAGGGATTTCAACACTAAGAAACAGTCTGTCTGGTTTAAGGTTTATATTTTGCAAAGCCACACCCCCTTGAGGAAGTGTGACTCATTTTATATACAAAAAGATTGTTTACATACAAGCCTCAAAAGAACAATGACTATTTCGCCTAATTCTTTAGCTCCGAGAGAGGAAGGAAATGGTTGTGTAAAAATGAAGTTACACTATGAGAGATCAAGGATGCTAATGTTAAGCTCGTACCTGTGTGTTGCGCACATTTTTATACGAGTGTTGGGATTGCTACTGTTGACGCACACTAAACCACAAAGGAAACTGTCACAGAGATGCAACATAAATGTGCAAATATCAGTGTAAACAAACTCATTTGTGTCGTGTTTGTATGCTGTCTCTTTCAATTAAGGTTAAAAACATGCCACAGCTAGAATCACACTGTACACCTTTAATGAGAACAATAATCAGTTCTGTGCATCACCAAACAAAGCATAGATTACAAGCCAAACTAGTGTATTTGAGCGGCAAATAAGAAACTTGGTTATAAAAATGTAATACATTTGTGTATCTACAGTATAGTTTTATCATCTAAATCATATTGAACTGTAATTTGAGTTGCATCCTTAACAAAAAGATATCCCTGTAAGAGTATACAGTATGACTCTCACTTGTATAGCTCTCTAGGAACACTACATATTAATTGTAAACTACAGCTGGCTTACAGAGAATAAAAATACAAACCCTTGGCAAAACTCATGCGTGAAAACCTATCAAATTGTCAGCCATGACAGGAATAGCTACAGAGATTACGGTCTAGCTGCCATAAGACAATAGGCTCATTTAGCACTGAAGAAACAGTGAGAACTTGTTTGTGCATGTGTGACCATGCTTATTAGAGTTTCATCAGAAAAAAAGAAAAAAATATTTACAATTAGGACTTACAGTATGTGATAAGAAACATGATTGTTTACCCAAACACAGCTATGATTTATTTACTTGTTTAGAAATATTGATAAATTATGACAATTTAAGATTACTGGTGATGAAATCATTTTACATAAACTGCTTCCCTTCACCAAACGCTTCAAATACTTATTTGCCAAAAAACTCAAATGTCAACAGGTGCTAAACACTTGCTACAATCCTCTCCAGCACATTAAGCCCACTGTCCCTTGCGGCCAAATTCCACCTGACTCTTAAAGCTCTGCAAGTGCATAATATTGAACAAAGTATAATAAAGATTTTACAATTTACTTTACATGTTGATCAGTCTAACAAAGTGCATTAGTGAGACAGATTTAATAGTGTTGAAGTCGCTTTCATTGGCTTGGCACAACGTGGCTCGGCTCGCTTTGGGTCGGTTTGCTTTTCCATTGCAGTTTAGTGCCGCCTTAGAGTGGGTGAGATTATAGATTTATTGCTAAAGTTGCCCCACCTCTACTGCTCGGACATCGCAAAATGCAATACAAACAAATGATCAACAAGGGAGCAATGGAGCATATCAATGGAATGGTGTTCTTGATATTTGACATGTAGATGTTTTTCATTGCTAAAAAAATCGTACAACTAAGCGCAGCCAACGACATCACTTGGTTTGCTCAACGCCGCACAAGGTTAAGCTTATTCTTGCAGTTAGCAATGACGCTGGTGGTAATTATTCTCTCTGACATCTTTACACATCACGTTTTAGTATCAATACAGCTCGCTTGGAACCTCAACCGAGGTGGTACTAAAAAAATACACAGTGAAACCCCCACAAAAGTGAGCAGTACCGAGCTGTACTATTCAATGGAAAAGCACCATAAGTGAGAACGTCACGTATACTGGGTGTATCTTACACATTGTAACGTCTGTTGTTAATTGCATACTTCATAGGTTGACTGGAGTGTGACAGAAGCATCAGACAGGGAGACTGACAGAAGACAAGACTTCAAACAAAGGCAGAGGAAACACTAGATACTTAAAAGTCCAAAAACAAGCCCAAACTTGGCCAGCAACGAATCATATTATGAGGACACACAAGATGAGCCATACACTTTTGGTAAACAAATGTAATAATTGCTATTATGAATCTCAAATAAATCATCTTGGTCATAAGTGGTATGCAGTAGGTGTTGTAAGTCTGAAGTAGCAGGTCTATGTGAAAACGCCTTTAGAAAATATTATTATAATCCTCTTACACACGAGCACACACGCACACTCATAGACTCAGACTTTTCCCATAAGTCTAATAAGGGGAGTCACAGACGACCCCATTCTTATCCCACCATAAATGAAGCTTTTTACTATAGTCTGGGGTGGGGTGTAGGGGGGTGACGGTGTCATGGTCTAGACAGCAGACATACACACACAAAAAGAATTTTGGTGTTCAGAGTTTTTGTGGAAGAATGCTTTGTAAGCGTGAAGAGCTCCTACCGTGTCTACCAGAAATGACGGAAACACAAGGATAGCAAACAAAAGTTAATGAGACAGATACAATTGTGATTGGATATGATGTTTGTAAAAGCGCTTGTAAAATGCAAATAAATGACAGAAGTGATTGCACATTCTATATTAATGCATTATTACATTGCTTACAAATCTTATAACAGTAGTTAGGAAAATGAATAATATTACTTAGAAAATATTTTTTATAATTGTACTCCACACACTTCTTATCGATGCTCTTTGCAGCCTCTTTTCATTGCTTTAATAAATACAGAAAATATCAACAACTGCTAAAAATTATGTTTTGTAAGCATATAATTTGCGTGCGTGTGTGTGTTACCACTGGAAAAATGTAGTAAGGACCTTCAATGGACACTTGACGGAAAGAATGGTGGGTCACACTGTGGCCTGTGAATCACAACAAATAAAACATTTAGCCCCTGACACTCAGATACATACACATACACACACACTGTGTCGCTTCTGTGGTTGCCACCCCAGACACAATGGACCTGCTGTGTTGACAACTCAACTGCGAAAGAGCTTAACCTCCGCTCCTGAAGGTCAGCTCATTACCACGGCAACAGCCCACATCCATGATAATGAGTCACATCATCGGAGCAATATGAAAAACACACACATGCAGACAAGTTTACTTTTATGTTCACACTCACCTAAACACTTACACTTACGCGTGTAAGCAAATGGCACAAGTGAGAAAAAACCTTGCGATATTATAATTGCAGTACGAAGGCAGAACATTTGATAAAGTTTGTGTGTGCGGAAGTGAAGGAGATGCTCTTAGTGTGCGAGGAGGTACAAGATGAGGGGTGATGCGTTTAGCGGTGTGTAATTGGCTCGGGGAGGAGGGATGTCAGCAGGTGGAGGCCATTGTTCCCTTTGATGGGATTATTTGCACTTCTCACCACTGGAAGCCCAGGTAACATCAGGAGGAGCAATTCATGCTTATAATATACAGATTTAGCTCTCTCTCCCTTTCCATCTCGTTCTCTCTCCTGTAATTGCTCTTGCTCTGTAATTAGAGAAAAGGCTTGACGTCCCAACACACACTTGCTGAGTCCCCACTCCAATCGCTCAAGGAAACAGTAAGTAACTGCACACAAAGAACAATGTTCCAATTTCGCAGATTGCTCACTTTGTTTCATTACACGTCTTTTGCACTTTTTTCTATTTTTTTTCTAATCAGGTTTAATGTTCTGTTTATTTAGAAGTGCACAACACCCCAACCGACAAATATCCAATACTCATTAAAAAAAGAGGTTTTGAGAGAGAAAATATGTAAAGCTGTTGTTTTGCCATCACCGCTGTTATTCATTTATATGCAACTGTTTATTAAATTATATAAAACTGCTAATAAAAATAACAATGATGATGTTTTTATATACTACATTATTAAATAAAATTATACATTTAAACTCACATTTACATTAATTCATATAGAAAATTCTTTTATCTAAAGCAATTTACAAATCAGAGAGCATTTAACATTTTTTAATAACAAAGATGCAGACTCATTGTACACTTCAGTTGAGAGGAAAAAAGAAAACCAGCGATCATAGGAATGATTATTTTTGAATGTGCTAAAGATATGGTTTAGAGTTGTGGTGTAAAATTGATTAAATAAAAAGAGAAACTCACCATACACACAATTCAGTACTGAAGAACATTGGTAATGCATTTTGTGCGGTCCATACATTCGTTTCAGTTTTTCCTATACTTGTTTAGCTGGTATATATTAATATACCATACCAGGACTAATTAGTTTTGCTCTGTGATGGGTAAATTGTGAATGAACTTTTCATCGATTTGCACTGTTACATATTAGCTCTGCATAATCAATGGATAGAATGAGCCTGGTGCTCATTAAAGAGAAAATTACCACATGGATCAGTTCTAATAGCCCAGACTAAAGGTTAGAGATGCAAAATGCGTTGTTCCACTGAGACACAGACTTTGTGTGACTGTATTGGTTTATAATGGGTTTTCATTCCATTTTTTTAATATAATTTGCTTTGTTACATCGTCACAGTCCTGTTCAGTCTGTCTGCCCGTTTCCCTTTCTTTTCCTAGTCATCTCCCACTGGACTCCATTTCCCATGATCCTCCATGCTCCCTCACCTGTGTCTGTCTTCAATCACCCTCACCTGCCAGCCATTACCCTCACCCTAAATATACTCTTCCGGTGTTTCCCTTCATGGTCTGTTTTTGGCTGCATCCGAAAACTCTAAATTGCTGCATTCTGAGGCAGCATTCCAAGGCAGGAAGGCATCAACGCATGTCTGAATCCAATGTTAGGTTTACTTCCTGACTCCTGAGATACCTTCATTTTCTTGTGTGCGCGTGCATGGGGAATGTTATTGGTCGGGCTCTCCTGATTTTGCCAAGTGGTTGATTTCCTCAGGGCAACATTATGTTGACCCTGGGACAACATTTCAATCAACCAATCAGATTTCAGAAATATGTTTACAGTTTGTTTTAAGTTGAAGCTTACAACCAGGATTAGCTGTTTCTAGACCATTGTTTTTCACTTATCATGTCCCTCTGATTTTAGGGTTTGGTTATGGTTAGGGTTTGGTGTGGGTTTAGGTTTTATTTACAAACATGTTGTCCTTGGGTCAACACAATATGTTGCCCAGAGGACATCAACCAATTGGCAAAATCCTGGTCGAGTTCGAAAAAATTAAATGGCGGACAAAAAAGCGGCTGGAGCACAAATTTAATGTAAACAAATGTATATTTTCACTTTTTACACCTTTTAATTGCATTTCAAGCGAGAAATTGGTATTGTAGTTTAACAACAAGGCGCTCTCTGTTTATATTTCAAACACGCTGCCTTTGAATTGGGTCCGAATCACTGATCTATATAAATGACTGGATTGCGCATAGAACGCTTGACGTAACTGCGTGAGGTGAAGCCAGCGCAGAGTTCGAGCCGCCATCTTGGTATACCCAACCAGCAGAAAGCGTCATTGACTTCCATTCAAAATCATGATCAAAATTTACCCCCTTTACAGCGTATCAGTTACACAAGGTTAATTTTTAGGATATGTGCACGTTAATTATTTGTTAATTCTGGTGTTATTTGCAATGTTTATGTTTTAATCGGGCAGGATAATGGATTTATAAAAAACTGTTAAGGTGAGTGTGTCTATTGCATTTGTTAATGACACGGCTATAAATAAAGTTTTGTTTGACATTCAGCTACACTGTGATGGTCAGCGTTATTTCTCTAAATAAGTTTAGGTAAAAGTTAACTTAAACTTGTAAGTTTAGATAACATAATTACAAAACTAGCAAATTATTGCATGCACATACGGTACAAAGCATGATTATTTATTTAGATTTCAGAATGAGCACGTTTATTGTCATTAATACTAAATATGCTGCGGTTTGTCTGCTGATCTGATACTGTAATAAAGATGAATGTATAATAACTGATTAAAACGCAAAATGTAGAACTTTCAGTAAATAACTATTTACATGCTTTGGACGTTTCTGTTGTGATAATGTACAGGGTAACTTCACACATAAAAACGAAGACGAGTAAAGTGATGTTTTATCATTAAAATCTGATAACGTCCATTGATTTAATAGAACGTTTGGGTATACCAACATGGCGGCGCGGTGGCTTCACAAGTGTGACGTCATGCGCAATCCAGTCATTTATATAGATCAGTGGTCCGAATGCGTTTCTCTGAGCTGCCTTCATGCCTCCGAAGTCATTGCCTCATAAGGCAGCAAGGCAACAAGTCAGCTGCCTAAGTTTTCAGACGCAGCCATTGTCAAATGTTACGTGTGTGTTTGGATTTACTGCTTATTGTTTTATAACTACAGTTTTTTGTTGATATTATCATCCGTTGAACGTTTCCGTTTCTTCACCATATTGGTTGGGATGGGTTCGTCCCTTTCTGACCCAAAAACCCAGCATGTTTAGAGTGTAGTAGTTTAAAAGAAATTAAAGGAAAAACTTTTGTTGGACAAAGTAAATATAAGTTTAATTTTGTGTAGTGGAAAGAGATGACAAATAATATATTTACAGATATGCACTTGTAGTTTTGTCCATAACTTATAGCGTGTTCACACACACACAGTATTGGTGTATGATTCAACTGTGCCAGCCTCACTAAGAGCTAAACCGATGGTTCAGAAAACACAGCGTTACTGTGAGTCTTCTGTGTCCTGGTGAGCTGGGCCTTCCTCTCTGATCAGAACATCAGTGTGGGAATTTTTCTGATAGGGATAGTAGGATAAATGTGTTCAGCCAGATGCACTTTAGCCTCCACAGATGGTCAAATAGAATCCAGCGAATGCAAAAAATAAGATTCAAAAGTTTAAAAATCATCATTGGCAATAAGACACACTAAAAAGAAAAAAAAGTCTTAGGTCTAACAAGATATAAGGAAAGAGAGAGTGAAAGGAGAATTGGAACGGCTACTCAGGAAGGAAGCCAACTGTTTGCTTCCCTCAGCTCTCATTACAAATTAGAAGTATTTCAGGGATGAAAGAGAGCAAGGCAGAGTGAGAGAGAAACAGGACGAGAGTGATTTGCAAATGAATGCAGTAGTAGTTGCGAAAATATAATCGTGGGTTCCTTCTTGGTTGATCAGGATAAATGACATCTCCACTCAAGAGAAGAGAATCAGACTCTCTCTCTCTCTCTCTCTCTCTCTCTCTCTCTCTCTCTCTCTCTGAACAGAATACACATTCACAACACTTCTCATCTACATACCCAGGCAACTACTGCAGAGTGTCAAACAAACAAATGAATGAAAAAATGAACATTCACTGAAATAAAAGGCCAGGGCTTAAAGGTTATTTGGAAATAAGGCACAGAGTTTTGTCTTTGCTAATTAAGTGAGATCCTCTCACTTTGACATTTTTCATATTCGAAAATAAAAGGACATAGAAAGAAACACAGAAAGAAGTCAGGCATTAAATATGATTTGAGACTGACACAAACACACCGAAAGAGGGAAAGCCATTAGGGCTGCATAATCTCCCTTTTCTGGGCTATAACAATGATTTGAGTGGTGGAATGCTCGGGTTTTGTGGGGCTGGGACATTGATTCGGCTCAGCATTCAAAGTAGTAAATCAAGTCCAACTTCCTATCCTGAGGCCTATTGGCGTAATTCAGCCTGTCTCTGCCATACTAGTCAGTTAGTTTAGAGAGAATACATTCAATACATTGAGCGATCCACTGACAAAGCATAATGAATTACACAGCTTTAAAATCCCCCCGCACACATACACAGGGACCCAGTTTTAGAGGGAAATTATAAAATCTCATTACTGAGAACCTCACAGGTTGTAAGCATTAACCTACTGGTTTTATGAGGCATTTATACAACCAAAAAAGATGTCCTTTTTATCAAATTCCATTAAAACTAATTAAAAAAAATAACAAGTTACAGGAGATGACGTTGTAGTGGAACGCTAGGATTTTATTTGAAATGAGCGTTCTTTGAAAATGCTAACCAGTTATTGCTTTCCACCGTTCCCAACCCACTCACATCACACAAACGTACCGCTCCCTATTAATTACTCACTGCTGTAGTTTCTTCTTTGCTCTGTAATTTCTATAATACTTTAAAATATTGTTAAGCAATGTGTTCCTCACATCTAGAGAACGAATGAGAGAGAGAGAGACTCTGAACAGCTGGTCTAGTCTCTCAGCGGTTGTCCCATTGTAATCTGCATTAGTCCCATTGCAGAGGAGTTCAACGGGTCAAACTCTTTAAGTGTCTGCAGGGAAAGATTCAGCTCTGCTCATGAGCTCCATACGAACTTGCGAGGCTATGCACGTGATTACATGCCACCTGTATTTACTGTGCTTATTGATATAAATATACATACATTTTAGAATATATTTTATAAAAAAACTTTACAGGGAAAAATAGGGCACAAGATCTACAGTAAAAGCATTCACTATAAATGCCATTACAAGTAAAGTTATGACATGATTATAAATAAATGTCACACAACTAATAAAAGATTATGGGATATAAGTATAAATATGGTTTGGTTTGTTGATGTAGATGTAAGAATAATACTCACATTAGACTCATAAATTAATTCAATAACCTTGTCTCTAAGCAATACAGTACTGCTAAGAACTTCTTTGATAAATCCAGATTATTCTGAAATAAGACCAGTCCTCATAGAAATCTGGACCATATGTCATATGTGAGAGTGAGGCTGAGTATGCAATCGCTCTAACTTGAGCAGGCTCAGAGGGTTATCTCTCAGAAAGTCTCATTCTCAAAAGAGGGTTTTACAAGCAGAGAGAGAGAGAGAGGATTGGTTTCCGCATGTCCTTCAAAGAATTACACTAACACACAATTGGCTTATAAAGGATTTTCATCCTTAATCTACAGTTCTGTTAAAGTCTTTCTTTTGTTAAGTCTGTGCTCACAATGTGTTGTGATTTAAGCGAGCGCTTTTTCATTGTGATAGATTTAAAATGTCCTTTTCATCATCCGGCACAACACAAACCCCCCTGACCCGAGCCATCTACATGAGTGATGCGCTGTGTAATATAACCGATGTCTATGTGAGAGAAAAGGATTTCTGCCGCTCTCACCGCCTTCAATAAATAAGAGACAGAAATGCAGGGAAGAGTGGAAGGATAACACTTAAGGCTAACACAAATTCTTAGAATGACAGAAAGCTCAACTTGACCATTTGTCTATCTGCCAGAGAGCAAATCCTGCAGATTCAGTGACAGGATGATCACTTCAGACAAGAACTCTTTACTCTTCATATGCAACACACACACTATGATGTACACACACACACAATATGCATGCAGAAATGTAAGTGGTTATACTTTTACATCACGTGAAAATATGCCATCTGATTACGGTTGTAAAATGTACGCTTTCCTGAGCATTGACAAAACCAGCCCATACCGAGCACAAACACGCACACACATTATCGATAATGGCTCCATTATACAACATCAACAATAGGACAATGTTACCATTATACAGATATTTATACCCGGGCCACAATGCTGATTTCACTCCTCATTTATAGGACCCCCTCATAAATCCACTGCAGGCTAATGTGGCTGCTAATGCACAGTAAACGACCAAACACCTTATCGATCACCTCCTCTAAAGGGCTTTTTTAACACCTTTAAAAGTTAACATGACACAAAAATATTCAAGTAGAACATGTGCACTCTTAAAAGTCCAAAGACATCGGAGACAAAGCTTTTAACCATTTTCTTACAATCAAAACGTCTTAAATTGCTGCAGTCATTACCGCCACCATTTGCACTAACACTGGTTCACAAAAAAGAAAAAGCTGGATTGTAGCTACCAGAGCTTTTGTACTATCATCTCAAGGCTTTATTATATATTGTGAGGTGCTTCATTCCAACAGGGTGTTTATCATAACCTTATTAAAATTAAATAAACCAATGGCTTAAAACAAAAAAACGGGGAAGTATAACAAAAATGAAATTTTGTTTAGTCTCCTTTGTATAGTGTGCCCTTGATGGCAATCTATTTAGACTAGCGATTCATTTCTTATTCTAAAGGCATGTGAATTTTTCCCAGAGTTCATTCCCATATATTATGTAGTTTTCAAATGGAGGGTAACAAAACTCCTCCTCGCTGACGGACAGACTAAAAGAATGCGTTCATCTAAAGAAACATGTATTAGCATATGTTAAGCCACGCATGGGATATGCCTGGATTCAGCAGGCATTATGAAGCATATTCATAGGTGGGAAAAAAGTGTGACGACAGCTAGATTTGAGTAAAACCACTTTGGCTCCTTTTCCTCTCTCTCTTTAAATGCAATTGCCATGAAAATAAACTATTAATCTGTTTCCCAAAGGAATTCCGGGCTGTGTGGTAGAGGTTGACAGCTGAAATTCGACTGTTGTTGTGCAGTCAACAAACAATTTTCCCTGGCTTCACTGGCTCTCAAAGGATCTCTCTCTCTCTCCCTCACTCGCTCGCTCACTTACACACACAAAGATAACGGACCGGTTGAGTTTTTCCAAATATGTTAATCCCTTACATCGTAAACTTCAGGATGTTTTTTTAAAACATCAGTTCTTGACATTTTGCCTACCACAAAACACACGCCCCTTTATTCCTGCCCCAGTCATTGCAAACATGTAACCCTGCAGAGCATGACTCCCAGAAACACAACACTCACGGATGCATACAGCGAGAATGCAATAAGATGTACTCTCATATTTCATGAGCATAATGTGTATTATGTTGTGTGATAAGGGAAACGCATGATTTGGTACTAAATGTGCCTAAAACAGTGAACAAATCTATGAGTCATTCAAGCCAGCCACGCAACTTCACACACGTATTATTAAGTAGGTGGTTTTAGAAAGACCTTTATATTGGGCTGTGGGAAAATATTTTAATGGCATTGTTCAGATGTTGTGGTCACTAAAGGATCTGGATCACCCATTTAGGGTGATAAAAGAGGCATAAATTAAGTGTCAGATTAGTGCTATGTGAGAACTTTAATTACAGATTCACATAGGCTTATGTAAACTATACTGCGATGATTTCTATATATTTTTCATTTTTCTATATGTGACCTGTTTGTGAAAACCAGGCTAATGTCTCAAAATCAAATTCTAAGATAACGAGCATCAAAGTTTGATTACAACCATTCATTTATGGCAAACTTTGGCATGACCTTATTGTATTACAGATATCAAGGTAATATTTTTTACAGAAAGTTCTTTACATTATATAGGATGATTTTATTTTAAAAACTTAGACTTTAGCTGGATTTTCACAAGCAGGGTAAAGTCCCATATTCAGCCGACTGTCGGTCTGTCTATCTGTCAAAAAGTGGAAGGGAGAGAGGTAGTTAGACTGAACATCACATTACCGGTAGTTCAAAGGTCATCCTAGTTAAAGGCGGAGATGAACTTCCTGTCCACCTGTCTAAAGCTAGACAGTTTAAAGGAAGTAAACAACAGGCTGCTCATTAAGGGGAGGAGTCATGTCTATCAAATGTTTAACCCAGAGTTGCAGGATGTCTTTGATCCTGTACTGCTAAACAGCTAAAAACCCAAGAGCCTCTCATTTGGGTTCTGCTGAGGACACAGAAACAACACATTTCCATAGTTTATAACAAGGAAATAAGCAACAGGGCAAAGCATCATTAATAACCCAACTTGTCATTTACAAGTCTGAAAACAAGTGTGTGAACTTTTTAACTTTTGACCAGCAGCTGTCACTCCATGTGCTTACAAAAAGTATAATGTCTATAGGTATTACTGTAAACTTTTCATTATAAATTGGGGGTCGAGTGTATTTGACTTTAGATTTGTAATTAATTTTGTCCATAGAAAATAGATACTGCAAATATATGTATAATCTCAGGTACAAGAATATATAGAGGTATAGATCTGACTTATGGATTTTATTAGACACATTTACTGTCAGGTTATGCATAAACTATTCTATTGTATTCAAAAATATCACATAGTATTAATACGTAGTATTAAAAAGTTACTTTCAAAAACACAATTTGTTTCTTGTACATTTAAATAGAGGCTAAAGCGTACAATGTAGATGTATTTGCAATGTAGATGTATATTTAATCGTAGCATTATTACGTTTTAACAGCTACAAAAATTAAGCATTTACAAATTTTTCATACCATAAACATAAAGAAACAATGTATTATTTTTTTATTATGCATGGAATTTTTAGTAACTAGTAAAAATATAGCATTTAATAGATATTTCATGGCGCTAATACAGTCCTACCCAAAACAGTTTATTAAAATCACTTTTTATGTACTATTAGAAATAATATTATTAGAAATAAAAAGCATAACAGAGAGCAAGTGTAATCACAATACTTTATTTATTGTGAAAATTCAGAAGCAGTACCAAAAGTAGTTAAAATGATAATGTGGTGCAGTCGTGGTCCTCTCTAAAATATTTAAAGTACAGAGAAGGATTGAAGTTATTTGTCCAGGTGAGGGTTAATCTGGCTTCTCTCTCTCTCTCTCAAGGCGCACATTTCAAATTTTAAAAGTACATAACTGAAAGATGGCAAGGCCGCAAATCTGTGATGTAGCATGCAAGAGCCAATAAAGCTTCTTGAGGCGCAAAATTTGAATTCAAATTCAAAATGAAGGCGAGATTGGACGTTTGTGGTCGCTGCTGAGAGCTGGAATTAAGATTGTTGGATAAAGGGCTAAATTTGGATCTATTTCTTGCAATCACATGCATTTTAAAGATGTGGATTACAGTAAATTAACATCTTTTGGTGTAATTATATTGGCATGGGAGAAATCACCATTTTGTGTCATGGCAAACTAAACTAAATATTACAGAACGGTATACAGAAATATTATTCATTTAGGTTTTAAAGTGTAGTCTTTCTTGTTTAATACTGTGTAATTTTCTGAAAGTTAGGAACCTTTTATTAGGAAAATAAGTAAACTGACTCGAGTAAAAAATATGAAAACATGTCATTAATATGAGTAAGAAACATGAACACCTGCAATTTTAATATTTATGAATAGGAAAGGTCAGTAAAGCTGTTAATACGTAAATATTACAAGTTTTATTCAGACAAGTTGATTCATTCAAAAGTTGGGGGAGGGACAATTTGGTATCTCCAATTTGCCTAACTTGCCTGTTTTGGGCCTGTGGGAGGAAACCGGAGTACCCGGAGTAAACCCACGCTGACACAGGGAGAACCATGCAGAGATATTATAGTTCAGTGTGTATACAAACGTAATAAATATATGTGTGGTGCAACCACACTTTGCATAATAATACACGTATTCTCAATGAGATCACAATGCTTAATGAGCACTGATAAGAAATAAAGCTGCTCATCTGAAAAGCATCTCAATGGAGAAAGTTTTTGTAGATTACATGACTACCTTGCACACCATCATGTAAATGAATATTGAAGTATTGCCATATTTGTAAGATCATTTTAATAAGATAGCCTTGTACCATGACTGCATTGTTGCAATTCAGACAGTTTTAACATATCTAAAATCGAAGTCAATACTACTTGATAATTAAAATATGTTTTAATTTCAATTATAAATATATTTTCTGAAATAATTTGCTTTATTGGGCATCGATACTCAAGAGTTGTGTTGTTTTTTCTGTTATTTTGATCTACACTGCTTATGTTTTATCAAGATTGGTTGGAATGTAGTTTCAAGCATGTGTGTGATATGGCTGAACCGCTGGTTTAATGGGCAGATGTGTGTGATGTGTTTTAACCGCTGACTGAACAGGCAGACGCTCTTTAAATCTCTCCAGACTAACACACCAATAGTCACAACATTTGTTTTCCAGATTTCTGCATTCTTCTGATGTACTTAGAAATTTATAATGGCAACAAAATGCTCTTACACACTATATAAATGCTAGACTACTTTTTATTTTGTACTCCCTAGCAAAGTCAATATACAATACATTTTTTAGTTGCAGTTTAAAAATGCATGCATAATGATAACAAACTAAACATTTTTAAACTTCCCTTTGAACCTGAACAGGCTAAAGAGATTAAAATTATCAGGTCATTAAAAAGAAGAAATACATCCAATACAAGTGCTCAACCAGATTGAAAGAGGACAACACCGGAGGCCTAATATACTATTTAAAGACTTTGGTAAAGATAAATGGTAGACAGACTAACACACCAATAGTCACAACATTTGTTTTCCAGATTTCTGCATTCTTTTGATGTACTTAGAAATTTATAATGGCAACAAAATGCTCTTACACACTATATAAATGCTAGACTACTTTTTATTTTGTACTCCCTTGCAAAGTCAATATACAATACATTTTTTAGTTGCAGTTTAAAAATGCATGCATATAATGATAACAAACTAAACATTTTAAAACTTCCCTTTTAACAGGCTAAAGAGATAAAAATTATCAGGTCATTAAAAAGAAGAAATACATCAAGTGCTCAACCAGATTGAAAGAGGACAACACCGGAGGCCTAATATACTATTTAAAGACTTCGGTTAAGATAAATGGTAGAGAGAAAAAGGAAAGAAATGGAAGCAAGGAAGATAAGCACTTTAGAAAAAGAAAAGGTCACAGCTAGCAGTTGATTCGAAGAGTTGCTACGATCATACAAAGGCCAATGACATCATCAGGTAGTGAAGTGTGGGGCAGGGTAAAGAAGGCCGCTTACCCAAGACCATAATTACATTTGCTCTAAACACAGCCAAAAGCTCCACAGCCTGTGTTGAATCATTTTCAACCAATTCAGAGGTGTGTGTGTGCGTAAGAGGGGGAGAGAATAAAGAAAGGGAGGGAGTTGGGGATTAATCAGCTCTGTTTGCTGTGGCATCCCCTTTATTAGGGCATTTTTTCACCACAAGTGTAATTTCCAAAAAACATAATGTACCCCTCATTTTATGTTTACTATGTATCCAAATGTGTATGTATATATGGGTACAATACATCAAATAGTAAGTTTTTCCACTTTTGAAGCTTGCTTAACAAAAAAGTATGAAAATGTTGAACGTCTAAAACATTTTTTATTCCCTCTTGTTCCCTCCCTCCTTGCCTCCATTCTCCATTCATCCCCCTCTTCTTCACTGCAAGAGAATATAAAGGCTTTGCAATGCATGTAGGGAAGACATAGCGCCTAGCCAGCATGAATGGAATGCTATTAAGTAAGTTATGCACATAATGAATCTTAGAAATGCTTGGGAAAGAGCGAGCTACATTTATTTTCTCTCACACACACTAACTCTCTCTATCGTTCTCTCTTTCCTAATTTCTTAACTCCTTAGTTTAAAATTATACAATGCTGGATAAAGCAAGGTATCTTTTGCTGTAAACTGCTGCTTTATCCTTCCTTAAAACACGTCTCTCTCTCTCTCCCTCTTTATTTAATCAAAACTTCATAAGTGATTATGTGGGAAATTTGTATGAATACACACATGTACCTAATTGCCTATACCTAGCTATCTAAATAAGGACGAACCGCATAATTATTATTTTTACCTTTAATAACTAATATAATGATCATTTTACCAAATTATAATTAAGCTGCAACCCTTACTAAAAACAAAACAAAACGGTTGTCATATATATGGTCAGGAGAATCTAAATGAATTGAATAGACAAACAAGCAACAGCATATGCCAAAAAGTTTCAGACATTTTTAACGTCAGAAAACCCTCATTTCACATAGTGGGGTGGCTATTCTATGAGGGTGGCAAATTCTCCAGGACTACGATATCTGGCTTTGTGGCTTTCTGCTGACACGCTATAGCCTACAAACACACACACGTTCGCTTCCACACATACAAACACAGTGCAATGTTAAAACTGTGATAGCTCTGTGGTTTTTAGCTTGCAAGCTATGGCATACTCCAACTGCTTTCACACATTCGCCCAAATGAGCTTGAGTTGATGCATACAATAATAAATATGCCATACAGTGCTTTTCCCTTAGCATCATTGTTGTATAGATTACCTTTTCGTCCACACCTCCTGATGTGTTTTCTCCTGTGAGGGATCTATTTTATAGATATTTTGTGTGCCAGCATGTTGACATCAATGGCAGAGCCTTTGTGCTTCTGTTCTGAACACCTGTCTGCTTCAGCTGGGAACAGACGGCCTGAACATCCAGCCTCTGTCTGACATTGACACCAGCAAGACTATAGCTACTATAGATCCACCACTGGCATCTTGGGATGGAGTGAGACCACATTACTTTATACTAAGCACTTACCAAGCACTCTCTGTTTGGTTTTTGTTCATTAGATTCATTAAAATCAAACAGATATCGAAAATATAAGCACACACATTTTTAGACACGTCTGAAATGTAGACAAAAACAGGATTTTGTAAAGAAAAATGCCTTAAGTTATGTGAATCACACTATTATATTGCTGCTTGTTATATTGCTGTGCTATGAGTCAGTTCACTTAGTTAGATGACAAATAAACCATTTCCTGGAAAATGCACTATAATTACCTAGCTTGCTGTAAATATGAGGGCAAAACTGGAAAACAAAATCAACATCTGGCAAAACAATATTACTGTACTATAATATCTGATGACTGAATGGCAGCACGGCATTGTATGCGTTTCCTATGTTTACAGTAAAAACTAAGCGTTTTACTAAACATTTTATTTTTCATAAAGCAAGTGCCTACAAACATTTCTGGAATTCTGGGAATTTTCCCATCTGTGTTTCTCCTGTATGTCCAATAGACCTTGAGCAGCTTTGAAATCATCTACCAGCAAGGTTAATTAATGTAACCTGTGATATTACTCTATGCACATACCGAGAGAGAGAAGAATGGTGAGAGAGAGAAACCGAGAGAAATACACTAAACAAGTAGCCCTACCAAATGAACTACACCTCCCACACCCTGTCAAGCATAAGTCATCAATCGTTGCTCCTTCCACCCAAAATGGATTTTCCCCCCTCGCAGATGTAAATACTGGTCAACGTTTACACAGTGATGAACACATTTTTTATCAGTTTTTCATGGAAAACAATTTGGCCTTGAACGAAGCGTGTTTGTATTTGAGGTACACGTATGAAAGACTCCATTTAATGCTGTTCAGATGAAACTGACCTGCGTCGGTGTGATAAGAGGCAACATCAATATACGACCTCACACAAAAAAACAACATGCAGATAAACAATGGCATTCACTTAGTCTCACAAAGTGGTTGCAAAGATCTCATAATGAACATTTGCCTGACAATATATCAATTTTGTCTTTTTCAAGTAAAAAAAATCTCAGGCTTCTTAACACTCTGTCCCACCATGGTCATGTTTCCTGTACTGAATCCTGCAGTAAAAATTAGGTTAGGGCTTAATCCAGTTTGGCAGAAGGCCTTTCTCTGACCGACTGCTGTTCGGATATCTCCTGTCTTCCAGAAACCAGTCAAGGGTTTAACACTCCAAACACAGGGCAGTTTGCAATCTTAACAGCTATAAAAAGCAGGATTATCACCTTGCTTGTAAAGACAGCAGCCCATTTAGAAGAAGTGTAAAATAATAAACGACAGGACCAGATCTGCAGCCTATAGATACAGTATATCTGAGCAGGTGTTTGGCACAGTAAGCTCAAAGGACTCACACGAACGCAAAGCATCTTTTTTTGCTTTCTGCATGGTGTTTCCCATAGTAGTTGAGTGTTAAAATAGGACTGCTTCAATAAGGGATTAGATCCCCAGCAGACAGGAATATATTTGTCCAGCAAACACACCTCTTGTCTAGGCAACGACAGTGGTCAGCTTTGCTCACTACTGCTCCCAAATCAACTTATAGATCCCTCCACCGTGTGTCCGTAGAGAGGGCAAAGGGTCACAACACAGTAGGGGATTATGGGAATGATTGTTCTCCAAGGAGCAGTGTGGTGTATCTTTCATCGTTAAAGGACCAGTTCACCCTTATTAGTCACTGGCCGTAAACGCTACGGGGATATGCGGCCTTTTGCATGGAGGTTTTTGAAAGGACATCAAATTTGTCATTTTGGCTAATAATTGGACCAAATAGGGCTGAGGCATCAGAGGTCAAAGGGCCTGGCCCAGTTCAGCGAGTTGCCAAACATATACAGTACTTAGACAGACACAATAGAGAAAATGACAGCGAGAAAGACAGACATTAAAAGTGTGTGTGTGTGTGTGTGTGTGTGTGTATGTGTTTGTGTATAAAGACTGGCCAAAAACAGCTGGCTTATCTCAAAGGGCTAACATAGTGTTTGTTCTAATATGTGTGTGTGTGTGCACGAGATAGAGACAGACGTAAAGCATGTGTAGACAAGGGACTGCATGTGTTTTTTGTTTCTCAGACAGGACCTTGGGCAGGTAGTGTGACCTTTGTTTCATAAAACAGATGCATCAGAAGAGTCACACTCTCAATCAGCCTTGTATTAAAACTGCCAGCTGAGCGGACCCAGCTGCCGTGCGTCTACAAGAGAGAAAAAAAACTGCGTGTGGGGCATTTGCGTGCACGCGTGTAAGTGTGCGCGACAGTTTCAGACCCTAATCTTGCCCCTGAGCTCTTTTTATCACGGTTCCAGTTTAACCTTTGACCCCTTGAGGATGAGGGATCTGCAGGGAATGTTATTGATGAATTCCATATTTGCCAGAATGGAGTAGTGTGTGTTTGTGTGTGTGTGAAAGAGAGCGCTTAGAGACCAATCAATCAACGAAAACTGATTCAGCCAAGACAGATCAGTCAAAGAGAACCAATACATCTCCTACATATTTTAACGCACACACAGATGGATGACTTCGCAAATGCATCCCTAAATAAAAAAATACAATATTGTAATGATACAATTAAAAGAAGCAGATGTGGGGAGTGTGATAGACATTTTGTGAGAACATGTGACAAGTTTCCCCTTGCATCAGAAAGTAACAAACTCTCGCTCTTTCTTCTCTCAGAAACGCAGGTGATAATCTTCGTGTGAAAAATCGATGGCTTCAGATCACTTGTCAGAGCCCGACTTGTCGTGTGACTCGGTGGCAACGAGCGAGGCTTTATGTTGATGCCTGCAGGATCTGAGAGCGGACACCAGGGAACGACTGTGTTTTTTTCCCCGTCTTCCCTCTAAAGTCCCCAAATCTGAAGAGGAACCGAAGGGAGTGCGCGTCTTCCTTAGGAGAGCCCGACGATGACAGCCGAGCCCTGGGAGGGAGGGGCGTGTGCGTGTATGTGTGGGAAAGAAAAAGAGACTAATCTCATAGTAAGCCAGCTCTATTTATCACAGAGGTAATGATAAGAATCAGATTCTAAGGTGAACTCTGCGTTGGGTCAGGCCCCGGTGCAGGCAGTAATGCGATCCGTGGAAAGAGACAGAAGATAACCTCCATGCGACGGCGAAGCGACGTCAGATAACTAAAACAAACTGTTACTGCCTATACTCAGAACAAAGGGAGACGAGGAGCGCACACACACTAACCAGGGATGAAGAGTGATAGTGGGGGAGGTAAAGTGAGGAAGGGAGAGAGAAAGAAAGAGAGTAATAGAGAGGAGATACAAGGCAGGTCTCACTGAAGGTAGAGTAGGAGTCTCCTCTTTGGTGGAGCAGCTCTGCAGCCAATGGTGTAAATAAAGGCGGGTGGCCCTCTGAAACTTCCCCAGCTGAGTAAAGATATGATGTAATGAGAAGAATCCACCACCATCACAGTCTGTCTCTATACTGTAGCACATCCCTATACATTCAGTTTAAAGCTTTTCTTCCTAAGGAGGTCTGACTAAGATCTGCAGATGTTTTTCACAAGACAGATATTCAGTTCGTACAGTGGGCAATACACAAGGGTCTCTCATTCTTCATCAAGAAAACAAATGATCATGAAAAATTTGATCTAGAAAAATGTTTGTCTGTAATTTTAAGACCTCTTATTCCTTCTTTCTTTTGGCGCTTTTCCATTGCATAGTACCCCACAGTTTGGGTCAGGTCGGTTCAGCTCACCTCACTTTGGCTTTTCCATCAAGTTAAGTAACACTTTGGAGCTGGAGGGATTATAGGCGTGTCATTACATTTGCGCTGTGACATCATACAAGTCCACCACAAAATAAAAATTGACCATCGCAAATAGATTTTTATACATCGCGTTTATCACTACCTCTGTCTCACGTGACAGTTTCTGTAAAAACACCTGTGGCGTTAGTCGACGCCCTCCGCTGAGCATCATTTAAGTTGCATTTAAGCATATATATGGACGTGTGCATCGCGAATGTGCCACCACAAACTGCAAGTCTGGAAAAAACTGTTAGTGTGTTCCTGATTCTCAACCTGGATGTTTTTCATCGCTAAAAGGGAGTTTGGGAACTTATTGCAGAGTTGCACATGTTTACCTTTATGCAAGGTTGCGCTGTCTCAAGCAAAGCTAATCTTTCACATTATAGCGATGACACAGGTAAAGACGATTCTCTCAGACCAATCAGTCATCTACAGTGTTTTCGCGTCACATTTTGGTATCAGCTCGGGTCGCTTGGAACCCCAAACGAGGTGGTACTAAAAAAGTATCAGGTACTACGTACTGCACCCAGTGGAAAAGCCCCCAAAAGTAAGCTGACTCGACCCAACACAAACCAAACCATGGGGTAATATGCAATGAAAAAGCGCCATTGTGTGTGTGTGTGGCTGACAGTGCATGTATAGATTAATCTTTGACACAGCTGACCACAACTCAAATTACAGTAGTGATACTGCACATTTTTGCCCAACAGCAGCACTGCTTGCATCTGCTGATATTAGCCTAAAACAGTTCAAACCCCATCAGCTGGGATTAATGGACTGAGTGAAAGAGAGAAGGAAGACAGATGAGCAAACCAGAGTGATTGATGATCACTGGACTACTGGACATCTTGTAAAAATCATCACATGTACTAAAAAAGTTTTCATTTCTTGGGGCAGCACTATGCTTGGATTTCATATAGTCTGAGATGTACTATAAAATCAGAACATTACATTTACTGTATCATTAAAGGCAGAAAATAAATGCATAGTAGTTGAATCTGTGGTCTAGGAGTTAGGGCACCTGCATTTACATTTATGCGTTTGGTAGATGTGTTCATACAAAATGACTAACAGTGCATGTTTTTTATCAGTTTGTGTTCTCCAAAATTAAACCTAAGATCTGGGCTACCAGATAAGCTACATATGCTCCAAAAATTCAAGTTGAGCTGAAGAGGTTAGACAGAAATTTGTATTTTACAGTCTGAATTCCAAATTCCTGCAAAGACAGAAGAAAACATTGTAGTTGTAACCAATAAAAGGACTACAATTATTTTTGAGCTGCTATAAAGGAGGGGTGAGTGAGCAATAGAGGGTCACAGAGGTCATAATTCACGGGCCACTGAGTAAAACGCTGAACTAAGTCAAACTGAACTGGCCTAACAACCAGCATACTCTGAGATCCTGTGAATAAATGCATCCACTACATTACATTTTTTTATTCTTTAATTTAGTTTGAAATCATCAGACAAAATAAAACTGATATAATTAAAATACATTGATCATACAGTAAATTACATAAGCGGGTTTTGCTCAATCCAGTGTGCAGTAGCCTATATACAGATGACAATGGGATTATGTGGCATCAAACACAGAGAGAGAGACACTGTTTGGAGTTGTATGTATTAGTGAACTTTAATACAGACTGTCTGATTACATTGAGTGTAGTTAATCTTACGCACAGTTCAAAGTCCAATAAACAATTTAAAAACAAATTTCAAAGTGCAAACAAAGAGGGGAAATATCCGTATTAATAATTACCAAGCAAGCCCACGCGTCACCTTGACACACAAATAATACAGCGGGTGTTTTTATCATACAAAGGCTAAAGGTTCTCCCAAAAAGTCTTAAAGACATTAAACAATGAGGTGGCTTAAATATTAATACCAAAAAATCTGATTTTTTTGGCAAGTTGTTTAAATATTATTTCCTGCTTTTAACAATGCCCGTAAAACATATTTCTTAATAGGAGCTTTTAGACTGACCACACACACACACACAAACACAAACGCACACCATATTTGTGTCATGATGTGAAAATGTGCAAGCACTTAGTGCAAAGGAAGTGTAACTTAGAGGTTGTGTGTACTGTGATTCATTAGGTCAGAAATGGCACCGTTCATCTGTGTTCATTGGCCATGTCATCACAATGATAAATGTTAGGTAAATGTGTTAAGTGCACTCAATATACACAACATGCCCAGAACTGCTGTGCAAATATCTGTCACATCAGCGGGACAGAATGAATGTGCACTAAGTGTACACAATATACAGTGCATCTTTAAGCTTTAGGGAGCACTTTATCATAGACTGTTTAAGCAAATTCTTGTTTGAAGTAACATTACACATAACTAATGTGATTTGACTTTAGATATTGATAAGGTTGGTTTTTATACATTATTAAGCACTTATTTTTTAATACTCTACTTTTAGGTACAAACACACGCACGCGCGCACAAACAGTAAAGGCCCCACGTGGAGCTGAATGTATGCTTGCTCTTGTTACCAACATGCTGAACACCTGCTGTTGTACACTATATTATGCTGCCCACAAGCCCAACAGCCAAAAGTCTTTGTGTGTCTGTAACAGCATGTCTATTCTGCCCTATATACACATGTGGATAAAACGTAGTTACATCTTACATGTGAAACACATGAATACATTAACAGTGAAACGATAGGGTGAGGGAAACAGTCACAAAGCTTATCACCACGTTGAATTTTGATTAGCTTGCCAGAGTTATTAATCTTTTTGTCACAAGCTTTTTTTGTATACGGTGAAGAAAAAGTCTCACTCCTTACCCCCTTTCTTAAACTTTCTCCTTTCTGTTTCTCTCTCTATAAGTTTCCTCCTCCTCCTCGCAGCTGTATTTTGAATCCACCAGGATCCATAGAGAAATGGGCATTTCATTCAGGGTAGTACATTCTTCCCCCACCTCCTCTCATGGATCAGTGGTTAGCTTAGAGATACAGCCTGCACAAAAGCAGCAGCTGACATGTGGGTCTTAATGGCAATAATGGCAATTTTTAGGCCCAATCAATCACATTTAGTGGACATCTCCATTTTTTGTCCCTGAAAAGGTATAAATAATAATAATAACGATAAAAAAGAGAAAAGCTGAGGGAAGAAATGGTGTGGGAGAGAAAGGCGCCTCAGTAAATATTTTAACTGCTTATTAAGATTTGGAGGGCATTACAATAGAAGCATCTGGGCAGTGCGGAGAACTCTGAAAAGGAGGGATCCAGATGGTTCTATAGAGGAGGCCAGAGAAAACCAATTCTTAAATGGGGAAAAAAGTACAGCCTATTTGTCTATTCAGTCACTCGACTACTTATTGCATGTTGATGTGTGTGCGCGTTCACTTTGGTATCAGAAAGGACGTGCTTGAGCGCATATCAGTGAGGATGCCGGGTACAGTTGATGCGTTTGTGGTGGCGTACGTTGATTCAGAGTCCGAACGCTGGCTCTTCTCTCCTGTAGCTCTGACAGAGGACAGGATTCTTTGGACAGCCCATAAAGTGTGCAATGAATACCTCAGTTTGTTTATCTTTGCCGGGCTCAGATATTTCAATGTCTCTTCTGCCTTCTCTTTACAAGGCACTAGGACTCGCCATGTGGTTCCTACACACGCAATAGTGAAGGGTGGGAGGCGGGCCAAGGGCGCTAATGCGGGCAGGTTGCCTTTGTGTCACAATGGGCCTTATTTATCTGTGCTTAAGACTTCCCTGCCCCTCTCCACCAATCAAACAAATGAATTTCAAATGGCACGCAAGGTAACACAACCGCCAGAAGAGCCGCTTCTTGCTCGAGACCTCTCGTGTTTGGTGAGGAACATAGCATAGCAGTTCACAATATAATATGGAAAATTTTACAGCTTTCATCCTCCTCTAATCCCTCGCTCGCTTTTATCTGGTTTGCCTTTTATTGGGCACTGTGCTCCTGGGAACTTCGGCCTAATAAAAAACAATCCTAAGGAATTTTCCATTGGATTTATGCACTTAGAGAAACAGCATGTAAGCACACTCACTATCTGTGGTCCTACGGTACCTTGGAGCAGTGGATGATAAATATCCTTCAAGAAAATTGTTCGGTGGATGGTTACGTATGCAGGTAATTAGGTGATGCATCAGCGGGACCATTCCTTTGAATTAGGAAGAAAAAATAACATCAAGGCTCGTGCACGTTTAGTCTTATCGCTAGAAGAAGAACTTAAGCATCATGTGACAAAGCTACAGCAAAGCATTGTGGACTCTGTCTAGACCCTCCTGAATTTTTTCAAGTTGCTCTCAGACAGGCTCTCCACACAGTTTCACAGACAGATTTACAATGATCTCAGTCTCCCGCCGGCATCAGAGAGAGACTGTGTAAAAGAATCGGTCTCTGAATGGCCCAGGCCACTTGCTAAGAGTCGTCTCAAACTGTATATTCAGTGCATGAATTCCATCATATTGATGTGAAATGCTAAAAATAGCCAGCTGTTCAGTTTTAAGATTTGGAGGGCAAGCTTGGTTCTTTGTCATTTTAATACATCACTCTTTATATTACAGGAGTTCTGTTCATTTTCAAAAGCGAACTCATAAAAACATCATATGAGCTGGCATAGAACAGGGGACCAGGTGGACATTTACATATTAATCCAATGTTAAAAATCACTCTGCGTTAAAAACTTTTATTGGCTTAAATAAAACAGAGATGCTTGACAACAAAATCGAGGTAGTGTGGGGTAACCCAGGGCTGAATGAATTGCATCAAACATGCAATGCATGCATAAACCCCCTGTACTGCAGGAAGACATGTGGGCCTGAAAACAAACCGGAGGAAGAGAGACAATAAATTCATGGAAAAAGCATGAGCCTTTGTGCTAAAATATTGCACTACTAAATTATTTTTTATGTTGTTGGGTCACACTTCATATTGAGTGGCCTTAACTTCTATGTACTAACATTAAATACCTGCAAGACTGTGGATTTACTGTAAAGGTACATGTTGTTACCTTAATAATGTATAACGTATGAGTTTGAGATATGGTTACAGTAAGTTTAGGAGTAAGGGCATGGTTAGGGTTAGGATTAGAGTTATAGATTTTGGGGAAAGGTTTGGGTTATGGTTAAGCGTAACAGTTACAGTTTAACTACACATTAATTAAGTGCCAGTACTCTAAATGTAATTACAATGGCCACCTAATATAAAGCAACATGATTTCACAGAAAGTTGTGTTATAATGACAAAATATTTTAGTAATTTATTCGTGTCCATGGGACAAAATTCAGCTTTTTTTACGTGCCTTGAGCATGAATGTCTTTTTCGTGTCACTTGCACAAATTTCTATAGATATTTTTTTGTGTCCTTGGCACAAATTTCTTTTTCGTGTAATTTTACGTACTGTTTTCTCTTTTTTTTCTATTTTTAAATCATTTTCGCTTGGGGTTAGATTTGGGGTTCGGGTTAGGATGTACATTTATATATTCGTTATTTACATGGTTTTTTCCGCTTTTAAAACTATTCTCGCCTGGAGTTGGGGTAAGAGTTGGGGTTTAGGTAAGGATGTCTAAAAATGTAACAGAAAGTGATTCTAGCCCCAACCCCAAGCGACAATGGTAAGAAAATAGGAAAGAACTATGAGAATACATTTCATAAAATGAAACAAAAAAGAAAGTTGTGCAACCGACATGAAAAACTATTTATAGAAATTCTTGTGAGTGACACAATAAAGACAATCATGCTCAAGGCACGAAAAAGAGCCAATGAACACAAATAAATTAATCAAATTTTTGGTGACTATAACACAACTTCCCGTGAGATCAGTCTGTATATATTATAATTTAAATACAGATATTCCCACAAATCATATCTTAAATTATAATTTATTTAAAAATAATTGTGCAACACAGTTGGCTAAAAGTCGCTAAGTCTTTCCACTCTTTATAAGTCTCTTCCTCTCTATGTGCGCAGAGCCGTGGGCATGTTATGTGGACTGTTCTCTTGAGCTTTTGTGTGTAAATAATCCAATTATCACAGAGGCCTTTGCTCCTCAGCATCTTGTCAGCTTGGTCCATTCATCATATGATCTGACAGGGTGGCACAGTCCTGGTCTATGCATAATTGACTCAAGCGAACAGACTAAAACCAGCTGTACTCTCACATGCACGGCACACACACGGACAGAACTGATTAGCATAACATGTTAATAAACTGATAGGTCTGCAGCCATAGTTAGCAGGTAAAACACTACGCACCAGGAATCGGTTAATATAAAACAATAATATCTTGAATACTTTGCCAGAGTGAGTTAGGTTGTCAGGTTAATACACTGATAGCTGCTTAATGCCCTAATAGAATTAATTAGCGTAACATGTTTACTCTAATAGGACTGGCTAGCATAACGTTAGTATGCTAACAAGCACAACTGGTTGGGATATGCAAAATTAAGAACTAATGAACTTATCACACAACCGCACAGACGCTGTAATGTCCTAATATAACTATATCACTTAAATAAGTGAGTGAGTGATAACGACAATAATCTACTGTGAGAACTGCTTAGCATTATTTACAAGAACCACAAGTAGGCCAGAATAGAATAAATGAATTTTATTTGATACATTAATAAGACAGCAACATTTACTTGATGTTTTGTGTAATCAAGTGTATTTAGTGTCAAATAGAGGATGAAGTGTAAGTATTAGTGTATGAACCCTGCTAAAAAAACTGGCATCAAACCGTCATGGATCAGCATCGGAATTTAGCTGGTGTCCACTAGCAAACCAGCACCAAAACACAACATCATGTATCCTGGTCTTGCTGGTATGCTGTTTTTTGGAAGCCATACACTCTGATATAAAATCTTATTGGACCCTTTGTTTTAAAGAGTGTAGTGACAATTTTAGTGACACATTTGCACTACTTAGCTAAGACATAGACTAAGATGAACACCAAAGTAAGTGTGTGTTGTTGTGTCTGGCCCTGTGCTAAACAAAACACTTCTGTGGTTACAGTAGAATGAAGACATAATGTCTACTAACATCTAAGCACCACAAGTACAAAAATAATATCACTGCAATAACCGTTGTGTGCAATATACGGTAGATACATAAGTCTTTACTTTTTGATCCAAAGTTTAAAAGTTGTCACTTTATCATGCCTACTATAGTTTAAAGTGCACCTATTTCATTGCTAAAGAACAACGTTATTTTGTGTATTTAGTATAATACAATGTGTTTGCATGGTTTATGGTTAAAAAATACATTATTTTCCACATACCGTAAATTTTTGTAGCTCCAGATTTCACTCTCTTCCTGAAACGCAAGGATTTTGTACAGAACTCATGGATTTGAAAAGCGCTGTATCCCTGATTGGTCAGCTAATCTGTACGTTGTGATTGGCCTCAATACCTCTGACGTCAGCTGGAAATGTGACGCTCCTTACCATGTTTGATAGATTTGCGCATAATGCAGTGCTAACAGGAGTTGACTTACAGGCTGTGAGTCCGAAGTGGGAGGAATTATGATAATGTATGATACACAAAAATAAACTGTTGCCTACAATCCGTGTGTTTGTTGGAGTCCAAGAAAAGAGATTTAGGTTGGAGATGATAACTCGCGTCATCGTTTACTTTGGGGTTTGTACCTTTTGCATATCGTTAACATGTACTAATACACACTTACACACCAAAGGAAATGTAAAATAGTGAATCGGAGCATAGGTGCTCTTTAAGGAAACGTGATTCAGTTCTGAAGTGGATTGACCATGAGTTGTTAAAGCTCAGGTTCTACATCCAGTTCTTCTCAGGTGGTTTCAGTAACACTTGACCCGTGAAAGATGAAGCCTAAATTGTAACAGAAACCAATATATAAAGTCTCTTCCACTTTGACCTGCAGGGTTGGTTAATTCCCTAAAGACCAGCAGGGTCACAGGTAGGCTTGGTAAGGTTAGAGGTGGAGTTCCTCACTCAGAAGAGAGCGGATGAATCAATGAGCTGGTCAACTCAGGATCTTTCAGTGTTTACAAGTAAAGCTGAATACAATACAGCAATGTTTTAAACTAAAATATTACAATATGTCACATTGAAACATATAATGGGGTGACTAATTTGCCCTGGGTATGAAAAGCATTGTCCAAACTATACTGTGTGCATCCCAATTGTCTGGGGAAACCAGACAAATCTACATAAAAATGCAATTCTGATGTGGGTATTCATTACACCATCATCTCTGCTCTCAGTCTTTATTGAAAGAAATACAAAAGAAAGAAAAATACATAAATAAAACAACTAGATAACCTCACCACAGACAAAATTGTACAATTTATTTGTTAAGATACTTTTAAAATAGCTAATGTAAGTATCCAAAAATATCTTCAGCCATCATTAATACTTAGTGTAAGTAGACATTGCCAAACTATAATCTACATTTTATCTTTACATTAAGAAGTAATAGAGTACATCCTTCATATAATACATGAAATATAACAAGAACCTAGCTTAAAATATAATTACTACAGTACTACATAAACACGATTACAATTGTATTCATCTGCCACAATTAGCTCTCACAGTCTTCTGCTGGCAAACCCATAAGGAGGTGCTCTTGTCACAAGTGGGCTTGAAGTGAATGACGCCAAGAGACACATCCTCACAGGAGTGGGAAATAAGGCTCCCAGATGCCAGTCCACGTCTGTGCCACTAAAACCAAGCCTAAAACAGAGCCCAGGTGAGCTTTTATAACCCATCCGCACAGAGACGCGCACAGCCTCTAAAGCAGCTGTTCTTGCCTCTGCCCATCATAACATCTGTTTTGTTTGTGATTTACATGTTTTTGTAACTGCAAGAGTAAGCAATACAGTTTGTGCTGACAAACTGGATGGAGGTGGTCAAGTTTGACAATGTCAAGATACATTTTTGAATACATCATAATTATGTTTAGACCTGTCCATGAGGTTGTGAAGTTGCTGGGAGGCAGACAAGATGCAGTTTAATAACAAAAAGGGTTTTACAATGAGAGAG
Source organism: Paramisgurnus dabryanus (assembly GCF_030506205.2). Classification (NCBI taxonomy): domain Eukaryota; kingdom Metazoa; phylum Chordata; class Actinopteri; order Cypriniformes; family Cobitidae; genus Paramisgurnus; species Paramisgurnus dabryanus. Next base: position 33,288,758 of record NC_133338.1, on the reverse strand, counting down.
GCCACTGATAAAGTAAACTTAGGAGGTGCCACCAGGTCTGTGGAGTTTCTCTCTGTCTTTCTGTTTGTTGAGCGTTTCTCTCTTTTCCCTCCCCTCCACCGTCTGTGAAATCTACCTCTCTCTCACACATTAAAAACTAAGAAAGGCACAGGATACATGTATTGTGGCACGGCAATACGTGGCTGAAGAACCAATAAAGGGGCAGTTTTTATAATGGCCCTACTCTGACAAAGACCTCTGGTGTGTGTGGGCCGGGTGGGCAGGGCCCCCTCTTCCCCTCCTGGAGCTCTGGTTATTAATGCATCAGCACTGTTGCAGACCCTGCCACCATGTCCTGTTCTGTGCCAAAGACATATTTCACCCCCAATCGGCCCCTTTCAACAAATACGCTGTTTTGAAAATTATTTCCAGGGTGCTGTCGGTTCCCATAGAGATGACATTAAATGAAAAGAGCAGAAGAGAAAAAAATTATAGCTGGTGATAAACTGCGTTGGTTTAGGATGACACACCGAACTTCCAACGATCTTGTTTAAACGGCTGGCAGTGTGAAACAATCTCTCTGTCTCTCTCTCTCCATCTTTTCACAAAAGAGCAAATTAGAATGTATCTCTACTTTTATATCTGAGAGTGTCACATCATACAGTTGAGGTTGCTAGCGCATTGTTGGCTTGCATTTATTGTTTTTCATCTTTGACCCATGACCACGCAAATCACACCTTTAAAGCGCCATCTGAAGTCTGAGACATTATTAAAAAGGAAGAGGAATGAAGAAACTCCAGATAAAGGAGAAAACAGAGAGATGTGTGAAGTCTTTGATATTTTCACGATTCCCCTTATGGATCATTAACTGCCCATCACAGTCAAGCTCTCTCTCATTTGTTTGCATGTACATGTGTATGGGAGTTAGTGTGAGGTGTCAAATATCAGTGATTTTCCTCCGTGTGTCTGTTCTGGTTCAGACTTGCGCGTTCCCCAGAGCAATTAGTTATGGCATATTAATCCGCCTGTAGTATTTCAGTAACAAGTGCTGCATGTCCAAGCTGCGGCGATGTTTTTTCATTTCGTTTTTCAATGAGTCTCTAAGACAACGAGCCAAAGTGGCCAAGGGGGGTGGTGCAATAATTTGTTCTGCATTCTCTTAACGTCTCTCACTGTGTTATGACTTGTGTTAAGAGAAAGAGAGTAAGAAAGAAAGAGAGAGAGGAGAAAGAGAGGGACGTATTTGTCAATCTTTGGACTAACTCCAAACTACAGGACCCCTCTGTAGAGCCTGTCAGCAATGTGATGCATTTTATATAATTACCATTTTTATTGGATTTTTATTTTCCATTTACAAAGGGCCCATCTGCTGGAAGCCTTGCAGTAGCAGAACGGCCAAGACAATACGCACACTACATCAAAGAGTTTCAAGAACTCACACTCTCTCTCACACACACACAAATTCACACACATAACATCCTTCATTCATTCATTCAATACAATTCTTTATTCTTTATCGTACTGTTGCTTTTTCTTCAGCGCACTTCCACATACTTCTAACTCTTATTTTTCCCTTTTTAAATGAGATGCATGTTATACATCTCTTCTCTAGTACCTGCCACAGAATCATCTCACTGGAGGTTGCATGACAATGGATTTCTGCTTAATTTATTTGAATACTCGAGTGTTTATGTTACAGTATAAAGTAATTATAATTATTAATAAATTCATTTTTTATTAAATACATTAAGAATGACCACTTTAACAAATTAAAAGTTATATTTAAGAGAGAAAAAAAAAGAAAGAAAACAGATTGACACGCAACTAAATAAGTAACAGGAACTTAAAACATTTGCATATTCACTTAATATTTTTATATATTTCAATATTTAATATTCAAGTTTTCAACAGTAAAACAAGAACAAATTGGATCTTTTTCAGTTGGTTTAAAAAGTTTATAATAGTCATACACAATTCTGCCACCTGCCACTGTGGTTAATGCACACCCAAGAAGTGGATTGCTTCTGACAGCGCTAACTAGTGGCTAAAGTAGTTGACTACTCGACTAGTCTAAGCAAACCCTTGTACTCACAGGCCTGTTTTCACAGACAAGGTTTAGCTAAAGCCAGGACCAGGCCTTAGTTAAATTAAGATGCTTTTATAAAAATGCCTTAGAAAAGATGCTATTGGTGTGTTTCTTGAGAGCAATTAATGGCAATGGCATATTTTAAGATCCGCTCAAGAATGTGTTTTAGTCTGTGGACTAGTGATGCGCGGGTCGGCATTTTTTCCAACTCTCGGGTCCCGCTTTTATGAAATATTTGGCCCGCCGAAACCCGCCCCGCAGCAGTGTTTCTATTTTTACAACCCGCACAGTCCCGCACCCGCGACCATTAAAATAGACATACTATGCATTTGTAATGTAAATAAAAAGATGCTTTATTTTATCCTAAAAGTGCTTGGAAACAGCCATTAGATTACATCGCCCTGTAGACTGGCAACAACATCCTCGAATGAACCATAGAAACCAGCATGGTCATATTAATATAGATAGGATAGGATAATGATAAACATTTTCAATATTTACAAAGCAGCGTTTGTATTATCTATTATCACAGATTACCTCAATTTCTCCCACAGATCGTCTGTCATCTTTTATTTCTCGGTTTGTTTTGTTGTTGTGGCTGGCAGCAGGAGCTACTTGGCGCTTCCGTGACATGACGCCAAAGGTTTGGGGATATCAAGTTCCGTTGTGGAAGTTACGTTGCCACGTAGGCCTACGTAATTTAACCTTATCAAAGAACCTAATAAAATGAAAATATTCCCAAATATTTAATATATTCTACAGGGAATTAGACGCAACATACATGTTTTTTTTTATTTTTTATTTAATGACCGCCCCAAGCCGCCCTGCAATAAAGTTACAATTTCTTTACCCGCCCCAACCCGACCCGCGAGTAACCCGCCGGGCCCATGGGTTACGAGACAACCCGCGCATCACTACTGTGGACAAGTCTTAAGCCTTGCGGGCGACAGTGTCTGTGTATAATTGTGTATCGGGCTGTACATACCCTTGAGTATAATGCTAATGAAAGAAGTCAGCTCTCTCTACTGTGAAATGATCTTGGTTTTTATATTTCAGTTCAAAAATTCAACCTTTTAAAGGGGACATATCATGAAATTATGACTTTTTTCATGTTTAAGTGCTATAATTGGGTTCCCAGTGCTTCTATCAACCTAGAACATGTGAAAAAGAACAACCCAGTAACTTTGTTTTGGTAAACCATTCTCTGAAAGCATGTGAAAAAATAGGTCATTGAAATTTGACTCCCCTTGTGATGTCAGAAGGGGATATACCACCCCTTAATCTGCACTATCCAACCACAACACTGCCATTTAGTGCAGAGATCAGCTCATTTGCATTTAAAAGAACACACCCAAAATGGCAAATTTTTGCTCACACCTACAAAGAGCTATAATATATTATCTATATGTTATTTTGAGCTAGAATTTCACATATGTACTCTGGGAACACCAAAGATTTATTTGACATCTTAAAAAAGTCTTGTGAAATGTCCTCTTTAAAACATAGCACGTAAAGTTCACAAACATGGACGTGTGCAATAAAGTGCTACTTGTGCTTTGATAATGCCACTTCCTGAAACAACGGTGGTCAGTTCAGACCTCACTTACCTGCCCCTTCCGTCTGCCTTCTGCACCCCCCCTCCCACCAGGCGGGTGTTTCTGATGGTTATTGAGCGAATCATTTAGAGGAGGCCTCCTCACAGCGGGTAGCAGCTGAACAAAGTTAGCATGAGCCAGTTCTCCCTGTGCTGTTCTCACTCCTCACTAATTACTTCTGACTGGGTTTGTTTAAATCCTCGAAGAGAGAGAAAGCTGGTGGGGGGGGGGGGTTGGGGGTAGAGCTAGGGACCAAATGCCGTGAAACTAAAGTACTGAAGTGTGTCACCTCAACCCAGACAGACAGACATGGTGGCATATTAGGGAAAAAAGCGGTCAGATTTTTTGAAAGAGAGACTTTTGGTTTCATTGACTCTGCTGGGGGGCGACATACACCACACACCTTCTGGTGGTCTCAGTTCACATTTCATTTAAACACACACACTCACGATTACTTTGTGACTCAAAGACACAGTTGTGGTTTCTCCAGTACTTTTATCTTTCTGTGATATAATACAGGATTTCCTAACAGGAGGTTTGAAAATACCTATTGTATTAATACTACATTTTATGTAGTAAGTGACTTATAAGTATATTTTATTTATATTTTTACAGTCATTCTTGAGACTTTTTTTGAAAATATTATTTTACTTGGCATTTGACCTTATTAAAAAGCTTGGTGTGACCTTGACACACTGTTTATTTATTGTATTTACAAAATAATAATAAAATATTATCCTTTACTACTTAATTTTGGTAACATTTTACAATAAGTTTGTATTAGTAGACATTATTAAATGCTTTAACTAACGTAAAAAATCAATTTACAATACAGCTTTTCTGCATGGATTAATTCTTGGTATTGTTAGTTAATCTCAATACAGTTATTCTTGTTCATTCATGGTGCATTAATAAATGTTACAACACTTCATTTTATAAATACTGTATATTAGTAAATGCCAAAATTAACATGAATAAATGGTGTATAAGTATTGTTCATTGATACTTAGCTAATGTATTAACTAATTGTTAACAAAAACAACCTTAATTTAGGTTGAAAAAAGTTTTTTTTTATTTTAGCATTTAAAAAATGCTTAATGTTGTTGTATCACAGAATATAACCTAGACATGTTTTGATTTAAGCTCCAATTCAGAAATGGAAACTATTATATATCTAGTACACTTTTCTATAAATTAACAGGGATGTCATAATAATGACCCATAAATATCATGTGCAGCTGTAAAAATGTAATTGTATCAAATGTGAAAAGCAGAAAGAGACTTAATATAATAAAAATATTGTGTCCTTTAAAAGCTTAAAAGCTTCGGTGCTCATTCTATGAAGTTTTTGAATGCTTCATGAAAATAAAAATTAAAACGGTTTGGACTGAAATCAGAGGGAGTATATTACTACAGATAATTAATTTTTGATAATCTGTTTCCTTTACATGTCTCTATGTTCCAGTGTTTACATGAACAGGCTTTAATTCCCTAGAGTGTCTGAATGGAATATATAACTTCTCCAGGGTGTTCCTCAAGGTTCGGATCTGGGTCCACTTCCGTTTATCATTTATATTTCTCCACTAATTCTCCACTTGGTGACATGCATACATGGACTTCAATTTCATTCCTATGTTGATGACTTAGTAATCTATGTAATCTACTTTACCACGCACTCTGATAGGCTATCCCTGCTTGACTCGCTGCATGTATCAGGGATATCAAGCATTGGATGTGCTTGAATTTTCTTAAACTAAATAATAACAAAATTTAAAGGTTGATGATTGGCTCTGCTACCTTAGTCAAAAAATTGGCCTGTCCTCTGAAATTGACAGGGTTAAAGTTAAGCCTTCTTCATCTGTCCGTAATCTTGGTGTCTCATTTGACTCATCTCTATCTTTTACCTCTCATATTTCTTCTGTCGTTAAAAACTCTTTTTTCCTTCTTCATAATATTGCACATATTTGATCTTCTCTCACTCATTTCTGCTGAATCTTAATTCATGCATTGATCAAATCACATCTGGATTATTGCAATGCTCTATTTCTTGGTCTGCCTAAAAAGCTCATAGCAAGGTAACAGTATGTTCAAAACTCATCAGCAAGACTTCTCACTTCCACTAGGTGTTCTGCTCACATTACTCCTCTACTGCATGATCTTCACTGGCTACCTGTGGAGTCACGTATTTACTTTAAGATATTACTTTTAACATTTAAGGCTTTAAATGGTCATACCTGTCTGACCTACTCTACTCCTACCCTCCTGCCCGGTCCCTCAGATCTTCTAAGCTTGGTCTTTTGTTCATTCCTCGTTTTTGGCTGTCCTCTGCTGTTCAAAATGCATTTTGGATTATGTGACTATATCTGGTCTTATGTGTTTGTGGATGTGCAAATGTATGAATAAGAAAAGCGACCTTGAGCTGTGTAAACTATAAAGTGACCTTGAGCTGTGTACACTATATAAATAAAACAACTTCTTTAATATTGTTGTCTCTCTCTTTCAGTGTGACAGCCTGTTGATCTGAACTTTATTTGTCTGTTATATATCCTGTATAGTGAAGAACTATTAGAAAGGAAACAAACAAATCGGATTCCTCTGGGACCACTTGACTTTCTTGCCCGTGTTCCCCTCTTAACCTTTCTTCTGTTTAAACACAAACATTACACAGTGCAGCTCAAGGAAGATCTGTAAGTTGTTTTCATCCCTTCTACTTTTTTATTCTCTTGACTAAACTCAAAAATGAGCTCCCTGCAAATTTTATTGCTCCCGTGTCAAAAAAGCCTCTGGAGAAAGGATGAAAAGGGGTTTAGACCCAAAGCTTGGTCTTGTTCTCTGTTACACTTTTATTTCTCTCTCTGTCCCGCTCTTTGGCAATCTGGTTCAAGTTAGACACTCATTATGAAGATCTTACAGCTGAAGTGAATAGCTTCCTGTCCAGAGTGCTTAACTCCTGCAGTAGGAAATGTCCCAGGCTGTAAAGGGTGAAGCGAACTTCCTGAACATTTTTAAAAGTTAGCACAAAGGCCACGTGGCACAGTCTGACCCATCGCCTCAGCCAATCAAGTCAGATTCTGTTTGACCCTAGCCAATCAAACAAGACATCCTGTGACCCTCACATAACATTGACCATTCAAACAGGTGGTGTACATTTTGTGATCGTGAGATATTTTGTTGGAGAGATAATTTTGTTCATCTACTGATTTAATTGCATGTTTGTTTTAAATGGAGAAACAAATGGTGAAACTAGAAATTGTTGTCAATTTTACACACATGGGTGATATGCTAAACAAACACAGGGAATACTACACAATTTTTCCAAAGACTGAAGTCATTAAACTAATCATTACAAGCATCAAACAGGAAACAATCAATAGCCTTTTACCTGAGACATGTTCTCATTATGAACATTAGGCAAGAGCAACCAGGACTGATTAAAATTTTACTGTTAATGGATTTCTGTTCATTATAATAAATAAGCACAGACACAAAAATACTCAAATCTCCTCTACTGCCTAACTTCACTAGTCAGATATATTCCACCTTTCAGCATAGACACAAATACATTTCTTGCGTACCTCACAGCAGACAGTGCCTTCAGTATATAGATAGTACAGATTTTAGTATGCAAAACCAAGGTCAAAAGAACTGATCTATATAATATAATATAATATAATATAATATAATATAATATAATATAAATTGATAATTGACGTTAGTTTCTTCTAACAATGGCAGTCTTTCATTCATTATAGTTATAGAAATGCAAGGAGAAGAGAGAGCCAGCTATAGCCATCCATCAGTGCCTGTAGAGTAAACACACTCTCCGTTCTGCGCTGGAGATTAGCTCTAATGAAACCAAAACAAAGCCGGACATGTTAAATTTATTAGCGTGTTTAGCGCAAGCACTCTGGAGAGCAATGGACAGCCACCGTGCTATGCTCAGAGTGTGGACGCGCCGCTATTTCCTGAAACCTGACTAATCTGCACACGGGATATTTGCGGAGAAGCTGAACAAACACTGATTTGCTGCTATCGTTTTGGTTCCCAGCCATAGAGGGGAGAGCGTGGCCGTGTCTGCTCAGCCTCTGAGGCCTTGCTCCTGGGAACAGGGTTTAGTATTTGCTGCTTCTTGGCGGACACTTCCATGCAGAGCAGTGAATCCCCCCTGAGGGAGCGACTTCAAAAAGGACACAGAAGTGTGTATGTCAGGGTGCCATGGTAACAGGATAATGTTTGGACTGCTTTTATGATTCTGTACAACGTCTCGGATGACGCATATAAGGCGTGAACTCTGTGACAGCTTTTCGTCTCTGCGGAAATGCACCACTGACCACTGTGTTGCACAGCATTTTAGATGATCAAATAAAAAAACATTAACATTGCACACTATCTATCTATCTATCTATCTATCTATCTATCTATCTATCTATCTATCTATCTATCTATCTATCTATCTATCTATCTATCTATCTATCTATCTATCTATCTATCTATCTATCTATCTATCTATCTATCAAACTTCTTATTTTAACAATCCAGCAATTCAGTCAATTAGAGTCTGTTGAGTGTACAGAGAAATGGTCTTGACCTGGTCAGCCTGGCCTAATGACAGCGCTCTAATGTCTTCCATATGCCGCTCAGCCCAGAGGACATGGGCTTGGAGTGGCCATTCTTCTAATTCAGAGCCAATCTACAGATAATGACATTCACATCAATAGGAAGCAGTCGATTCGCTGATAACTCCCCTCTTTTCCATTTGTGCGTGTGAGAGACTGTGCCCGATCTTTACTTCCTACTCTGTGTGCTCTGTCTATGGTTATGGTGTGCATATATATATATATATATATATATGTACGTCTGTAAGGTCTAATCAGACTCTCAGAGATTATGAGTCTTGACACTGAGGCGGTGTCCTCCTTGGTCCTGGTGTTTATGATTTTCATCTCCACAGAAATGTCCGGACAATCAATACTGCTAATTAATGCATGAGCCAGAGATACAGAAACAGGCTGTGAAAATGTGACTGCGGAATAGTAAAAGATTAGCCAGTTTACTGCTGCCAGTTTTTCTGCTCAGACAGATGAGACATTAACATAACCACTCGACACAGAAAACACACAGTGATAATATTCAGTACTCCACAATGCGCGTGAGCCCTTTAATTCATTTATAGTTGTGTGTTAGTCCAATAAAATGTGACCTTTGACCTTTATAGAATGATTTTTCTGACCCAGCTTGTCTATATATCTTTAGCAATCTGCCCAAGGAATTCAATTCGTTGAGAGTCAGCTTGAAACGCTAATGCTTGCAGGAGATGCGTCATGTTGTCAGGGACGATCATAATGAATTAATGTATGAACGCATGGCACTTAGGGATTTGTACATTATAAGCATTTCTTACAGGCAAAAGTGCAGTTTGACATTGTAATATTCACACTGCCATAAAGAAAAATGTATAAATGAGATTTAAACTAAAAAGGCCAAAAAATCTATATTATCTTCCATCTTGTTGATAGCATGTGTAAATAGAGTAAATTCTGTGATGTGACCTGAAATTTAGTTAGTGTCTAGACTGAGGGTAAGAGAATATACTAAGTCAGTTGGTATTAGTTCAAAGTAAAAAAGTAAAGATGAGTAAATTTTACAGTACACGTGAATGTTTCGGATCTGGGCGGCAAAGAGGAGCAGCTATGATGTAGTGCCTCTCCAAACTCTTTTCAACCATCACAGCCACTTGTGCTTTGACCAAATGCTGCTCGAAAAACACAGGCCCTCCTGTGCTGTTTTGAGTGGGTACAGAGAGACAGAGACCAAGAGGGTGGGACAGAAGCATTTTTCTAGCGTTTCCAATCGGATAACTCATCTTTAAATGCAAAGATGATGAGGAGATCTCAAAAAGCCCTTGACGTTCTCTGCGCAACATAATTACATAAAACCGACATATGCTTTTCTTCATTCCCGCTCAAATGCAGGATTAACTCTTTGATTAATCACACTTTAATCTGATGACTGAAATCATCGTTCTTCTATTAGTGAGAAACAGGCTTATTTCTGATGGAGAAATCCCTGATTATTTATGCCTCCCCCCCACTCTCCATCTCTCCCTCGTCCTCTTTTTCCTATTCTTCATTGCACAGCCAGGATGATTGCGACTCAATTATCTTTGTGCGAGGCGATTATCTTCAGGGTTAATTTAATCTTCATTGCTCCCCAGTCATATTTCAATTAAACATGCCATCGTAGTGTTAACACATGCTTAAACCTGTTATTCCTGTGATTCACTTCCCACTGAAAGGTACAATGAGGCTAACAGATGTCATAATTATGCACTTATTAAACATATTTCACAGCGAGAGAGGCACCGGGGGGAGAAGCAGGGCCGCTGTGCCGAGAAGAAACATTAATCTAATGACAATATGCCTGAGTGTTGATCTATAAGACTGCAGCAATCTGCCTCCGCTTAATTGTGACACAATATATTATATCGCGTTTAAGGAGTTTAATGTATTAGAAGATTATGGTTTCACCATATACATGCCTAGGCCACTTTAAATGGGGGCCTTTACACCAGATAGGTCAAATAAATTCTTCCTCTAGAAGTAGGGCTGCGTGGGCCAAAAACTAACACTTACTCGTAACACGGACTGTTTACATTGTTGCACAAGGTTGAGCATTTTGGTATTTTTTTCACGCTGCCAAAAGACAATCTCCCACAAATTATTGAAAATGTACAATGTTTTTCCAGAGAGTTATTGATGAACAAGTGTTTTGGTGGCATGTAAGTATTTTTTTCATCATATGTTTTTTTTCTAAGTTAGGTGTGTAAGACACCAAATCCAATGCTATGTCATATTAATCAGTGTCTTGTTGACTAAAACATAGCATCATTCTGAAATATGTCTGCAGCTCTTAGCAACTTTTTTGGTGGGCTTTAAAAAAAATTGGCCCAGCGGGGTTAATTGTAACACTGTGTGATGGTGCGTTTACACCAACCGCGTTTCAGGCGTCAAAAACGCGTCTACCGCGCCTAGTTTGCCGCTTGAACAGTTTGAATGCATTCGCGTGTGTAGAGCGGAGTAGACGTGCGGAAAAAGCAAGCATTTGACGCGCGTCAAAGGCAAAATCCGCTTCTTGTGGGAGGGGCAAGTGCTATGCGGTTGTCTGTTTCCAAGATGACTTATGTTGATTGTGCATTTATCAGAAGAGTTACCAGTTTGTATTTGGTAACCTTACTATAGGGGGAAAATAAACGGCGCGTGTTGATAAACGTCACGTGACTCAAAAGTGAAGTGTGTATGACAACTTACCAGGTTGACCAAAGTCCTTACTGACACTTTTCCAAGCGAGATCCTTTTTATTCCTGTCTCCCCTATAGAAATAAGAACTTGTGTCGTATAGCTCCAGGTGACTGCTTACGGACAATATCAAGCGTTGGTTGAATGAGTGACTCCGGGCGGGACTGCCACCACAGCAGCAAGCAGGCTCCTGATTGGTTAACGCAGTTCAAATTTTTCAACTCGGGCGTCAGCCCCAAATTAGCATGAACCGCAAAATGCACAAAAAGCACCATTCGCGCATACCGCGCACAGCGCTCAAGATGCGCAAATAAGCCGGAAACGCGTCTTCCGCGTCACGGGATTATTGAAATATTTGCCAGTAAACTTAATTTTTAGCAACTAACCCCCTGCCTGTTACAATTAACCCCACCTGTGGGGTAAGTTGTAACGTTTGCACTTCTGTCACGTTTGGTGTAATTGTCCAAGAATGGTAAATACTAGAAACAAACTTCAAATGGTCATTTGTAGAAGAGATTTGTGTGTTGCTTGTGTAAAAATTTAATTAATCAAACTCAAATATTTTTGAATGATTGGGCCAAAACCAAAAAGCGTTAGGTTGTGCCCCGTTCTCCCCTACTGAATTTAGGACTGCTTTTACGGGTAGATGGATCCATTCCAACTAGTCAGACTTGAAAACTAAAATCTGTGGGATCTACACGATGAAAGCGTTGTATCTAAAAAACTGAAAGGCTTCTTGAACTCCTGTTTTATTCTACCAAATCGCATAATGACACAGACTCAACCTGCTCTGAGATCAGCCGGTGAATAAGCCGTCATTCAAACGATTCGCAGCAGACCTCAACATCACCCTCTCAGGAACATCCCTTTTAAAGTTTTGCGACACAACGTTTCCTGCGAGGTCATTAGATGTGCTTCAACTTTTTCTCTATCAGTCTGAGTGGGCTTAGTTGGTCCAAGTCAAGCATATTGCTTTGGTTTCCTTTCTCAAGTATTACCAAAAACACTACACTGCCAAACACATACATACACACAAACACAAGCTAACACACAGCGGAAACACCCCAACAACCACTGATAGGAAATGAGGAGGCCTGGCATCAAATGCATGGCATACACACAAGCCAGCCAGCCAGCCATACTGAGCTGGGAAATGCTGCCAGCTATGAGCCATGGCACATTAAAAATGTTTAATAAAAAGCATGCACCACATGTCTGCGCACAGCACCATTAACACCGCATTGAACACACGACAACCTGCATCATAAAAACGCAGCAATTTAAACACACACTACAACAAACACGCAGTCGTTTGAACGCTGCACTATATGCTAAAAGTTGGCAATTGTTACATTATAGATGTTTACTACCTTATCTAGCTCTTAAAAACACATTCTACCATCATCTAATGTACTGTAATCAAGCTGATGCGGTCATAATAATATGTTTGACTTTAATAAAACCATTTACACTTATTTCTATGTTACTGCATTAACAAAGCAGTTTTATAAGTGTACACACTCTGCTGTACACCAAGCACACAGCTCACTAAACACGGCCTTACACGCAACACATAATCAATGAAACTAATACCATTACAAGTCTGTATTAACACTAAATGAGAAGAAAAAGAAACTTTGTTTGTTTAACCTTCTGCATGTAATAAATAGATAAGCCTGGAAGGCGCTGCACAGGAGAGGAAGAACAAAAAGTAATCCTCCAAGGTCTATTAAAAACCCCATAAACTCATTATGCAATGAAGGTCCTATCGCAGGTTAACGTGATTAAAGCTCGAGATTCATACGCTGATATAATTCTTCATAGAGGCAGATAAGGTCTGCAAACGGAACTGGTGGATATCAAAGGCAGCCATATTCTGAGGCGTGACTCCAGCACTCGCTTTCTCTCTCTTTTTTTTAGTTAACAAGCACACAAATACAGACTTCACTAATAACATGTATGGTACAGATTTTAATGGGTTTAATCACAGTATAAGAAAGGAATATCCTGATGACTAATTGTCAGAATAATCTGTAATATAAAAAACGTGTGTGTGTGTGTGTGTGTGTGTGTGTGTGTCGCAGACAGGTCTCAGGGCAGTGTGTGTGTGCACTGTACCTGTTGAATGCTTAAATCTATCAGTCATCAAATGCACAGTCTATCATTGCGGCAGTGTTTTAGTACAGGCTTTACTTTGTCTCTGCCCTACCTTAATCCATCTATCAATAATCCAAAAGCCCAGTAATCATGCCAACATGACAGGAAATGATGTAACTACATGAAATGCCTCATTAGTTTAAAGATATCAAAAACAAGATGACAGATTGCATCACTTGACACTTTATTATTTCACACAACACTTTACTAGCAGAGCAAATCAGTCATCGTAAAAAAATGAATACATTAAAGGTCTATTTACTGCTTGGTTGCTCTTTTCAATATCACATGTAATTGCTTAAAATATTTGTGAAATAATGTTCCACACTGTTCATTTTCAGTAAATCTTAAATGACGCATAATTATGTACATTACTGAGCATTATCAAATTTTAAGACGGCATTATGGTTAGTAAACATCAAACAGATTGCCGTGTCTAACCTGTTTAGCTGCATCTTTCATTGCATTTGGTATTTTGTGGTTAACTCTTAACATATGCAGAATAGCTGGGAGGCAGGCATCACACAAGACTCTGGAAATTCTTAGGAAATGGCAAAAAGACACGGAAATGTGTAAAGAACTGTGCCAATTTTCACTTCAAATGCTGTCAGAGGAGAGAGAGACAGAGAGAGAGAGGAAGAGAGAGAGAAAGAGAGGGAGGGAGAAAGAAGTAGAGAAAGAGGGAGAGAATTTTTAGTTGTGTGTGTGTGTGTCTGTGTGTGGAAGAAAAGTTACACATTTAATGAACAACACTTCCTAGAGGTATCTTTCTTCATCTTGAAGCTTTTTTTGGAACATGTTGTTAAATATTCATTTACATGAAAGATCAGTGCCAACCACTGGCAAACCTCCAATCTGAATATCTAATGAGGGTACACAGGAAATGCAATGCCAAATTGAATAAAAATCATTTATTCCAAGCCAATGTCTGAGGACTTAACCTTTTTATCTATCCTATCTGTTCTCCATCTACATTGGAAGATATGCTGTTTCCTAACCTTTAAGCTTCCCAAAATCTCAATTGCAAAACTATTATTAACTATTTAAAGTTGTTTAACACATGAACTGAATTTTTTGTTGCTATTTATGTAGCAGAGTGTGTGTGGCTGTGAAGGGTGCAGCATACATTGGGTTTATACAGTAGATTAGAGGTGTGTATGTGTGCTACATGAGGGTAATTGAACATGTTGCATGAAGATGATCTGACCTGCATGTTTGTGGGATGTTGTGATGATGAATTGTGTGGTATTTGAGTGTGTGTGTTTTCCACATCAAAATATTCACCAAGACACCCATTCATTTACACTGGCACGCAACCCTCTCCCCACACCCAAACCAAACAGCACTTATCCCGCAAACAGTACAGTAAGTGTATCGCAACAGATGAAACTACAGTACATTTTCCGTATTCATACACTACACAACAAACTGATGGAGCCAACCACAACTGTATTAAGCTATATAATTTTTCGTGCCTAATAATTATGAAAACTATGAACACTGATGAAACATGTATAAACCCATGTAAACCATTGGGACATGGGATTTTAAGTTGATTTTTTATTATGGTTTGCCATCTGTACAGAGGTATGTTAGCTCACTGTGGTATTTACATGTATGCAAAAGCATATCCATCTGTTATCACACACAGTTGCTCCTGAGAATCAGTCTCACCTCACATTGCCACACATGCACATGCACATTCACAGGCACACATACACACAGATGCACTTGAGCACATAAGGTGACAAAGAAACAGGCTGTTGACACCTAATATCCTGAGCATGCCCATCTGTATATGCGTGTTTGTGAGTGTGTTTGTACGCCACCCTCATCTGCCGGTTTTAACATCAGGCATAAAACTGCGTGTATAATAAATTAGATTTAGAGATTACATAGAACAAAAGCTTTCATTAAAAGTGTGTTATTTATTATATTGCTTATGTATACAGTAAATAATTTCCTACTATTGTTTATGCATTATAATACACTGCCCTCCATAGATATTGGGACAATTAGGGGCAAAATTGCTCTGTTTGCTGTGGTGTCAATATGTGAATATGAGACACAAGTACAGAATGTCACATTCTATTTTTCATCTGTTTTAACATACACAATTTACCATCTCAACAGAACAATACAATTGGATTTGATTAGTTTTTTATCTAATGTGATCATATTGAGACCATTGGGTCACTAGTGTTGAGCGGTGTCGTCGTGATGCATTAATTGTTCACAAATGAAAAGCAGTGAATGTGTGGTATGAGTTTGATTCATTGCTTCTGAGTCTTGCATTTGGTGACAACACACAAAAGTCAGGATGAAAGGTTGTCGTTCTTTGTTGGTAAAGCATGCATGAGTTGAAACATGTTAATAAAATGTAACATTGTGTACTTTTGCCTCATATTAATCTTAGAAATGTCTCGTCCCCACAGCCAACAGAGCAATTTTTTCTTTACTGTCCCAATACTTATGGAGGGCACTGTATATAGTGTAACATGTACATTTTATATGGAATTAAAGGCACTATAATTACAAAGATTTTTTTATATTTAAACAATTTAAGTTAAACTATTTCAACTTGTCTTTATAAGTTATGTCAACTTTTCAGAGGTCAAACTTAAAGTACTTTTTAAAGTGCATTTTTTTACAGTGTAGGCAAGAAAATTTTAAACAAATGTGACCCTGTCTCTGAAATCCAGACTTTATCTCACAATCTTATTCCAGACTGATCTCACAGAAAGTCGAGTTATAGTCATGCAAAATTTTATCAAATTATTAATGTCCATGGCACGAAATTCAGTCTTTTTCGAGAATTTCTATAAATAATGTTTTGTGTGCGTTGTACACCTCTCTTTTTCGTTTCATTTTATGTATTATTTTCTCATTGTTTTATTCCTATTTTCTTACCATTGTCGCTTGGGGTTAGAATCACTTTGTTACATTTTTAGACATTCTATTCAAAACCCCAAATCTAACCCCAAGCGACAATGATTTAAAAGTAGGGAAAAAAATAGAAAACAATACATAAAATGACACGAAAAAGACAACTATTTATAGAAAATTGTGTGAGTATCACGAAAAAAGACAAAAAGCTGAATTTCAGGCCAAGGACACAAATAAATGTATTACATTTTTTGTGACTATAACACGACTTTACGTGAGATAATGTTGTCTTATTGTGAGATTAGAGCTGTAAAATTTGATTTCACACATAGGTTTCACTTTAATTTCAATTTAAGACACAGCCTTCACAGTCTCAGAAATAAAAGTACAAAAGCTGTCACAGGAGTTGTACCCTTTCTTTTGTACCTAAAGAGGGCATATTAGTTCTTCACAAGTACATGTTGATCCCAAATGTATACATATCTGTACCTAAATGGTGCACAATTAGGGCCTTTTCAAAGGGTAGTGTCCCAGTGACAGCTTTTCTACCTTTGTTTCTAAGAGTGTCAATATTAAATATATCAATCTTTTATATCTTTAAGAATGTTCTTTACACTATGCAGGATGATTTTTTTTGTAAAAAATACACTTTAGCTGGGTTTTTACAGACAGGGTCACAAATATTCAACGTTTTAAGAATACAGAAATGGATTTGTTAGTCAAATCTGGACAACGAATCACTGTTGGTCACTGTCCACGAAATCTCCTGTGTTAAGCAGTTCTGTGTGATACAAGGCAAAGGACAAAATCCACTTCTGCTTTTTGCTCCAGCACAGAATCTGGTATAAATGAAGCATAATGAGATATTACAGAATGAGCAATATGCTTTTAAGATATCACAATAAATGGAAAATGTGAAAAAGGTAATTGTATAAAACTACAATATATTAAAGCTTGTGTTAATGTTTTCCAGTATGAATACTCATAATAATTACAAAAATAGGCCATTAAAGAGATATGTTTAACAGTGGTGAAATAAAAATGTGAAGCCTGATTAGCTGATATGGCATATCACACCACCGCAATGGTGGCCTGGAAATTTTTACTGCTTTTTAAGTGAATTGTTTATCATGTTTAACTGGAATGGCCTTGCCTTAAAATAAACAACCACACAAATAATCCCCCGGCACACTTTCCACAAGACATAAACTACAGCAACAACAACAGCATTGGTTTTAAGTCCTGCCATATCAAGGCTTACATTCAAGATTTAGCATTAGCGCTAAAAACAGCTGTACCAGTGTAGCAGACTAACATGGAGATATGCCAGAATCAGGTAGATAATGTTTTTTTCTGTGGGTGAAGGAACATCGCTGCATTAATCTGCACCTGACACTAATACTTCTGTATGACTGACCTAAAAGCAGGACGCTCGTCATTATGCGTGTACAGCCATATGGCACTAGTTGTTAGCCTTTGGCCTTCAGCAGGATTAGCTTCTGCTTTCTGGCACTGCTGGCTCTTCACAGATTCTTTAGAGCAATAATTGCATGACAGTATTATCGTACTGTGGAAGATTTACTGTACTGTTGGTCATGGCTGAGGGCGGGGCATAATCCAGCTCGTGAGAGAAAATCAGGATACATAATCTACTGTTAATCTAGGAAACAAATATCTAGACAAGAGTGGTGGCGGTGGTAAACATAAAAAACCTTTTTTGTATTGCTTGATAAGATCTTACAGTACAGTATATTTGAAGAGTTTAGTTACAAAACAATATAACTCAGTTTTTACATTTTTTTGTCAAAACATGTTTATTATTATGTTACAATGTTTTTATTGTGTACTTATTGTGCTACTTTGCTTTTTTTTGTTATGAAGGCTTAAATCAAAACAAACCAACTGCAGTTTAATAGATATTCATTGGAATGCAAAATCAAAAAATTAGATTTCTAAAAAAAAGTTTTCTCGTTTTGGAACCAAACTTATTCATTAATTTATAATGTCATACCAGCATCTATGGCTATATTCATGGGAAGATAAAGTTAATCCACACAATCTACAGTACCTATAGACAGTTTAATCGGCTGCACGTGCATTGTCGCGGTTACGCGTCTGGACTGAACTTAACTTCCAGTCTTGTTTAATGGTGGCTACAGTAAGTAGCTAAAAAATGAACTCTGTAGATGGCGATAATGGATCACCACTACGTGAAGAGAGGTTTGGCAGCAAGTTTGTAGTTAACATTGTATACATTATAGTATACATTTTACAAAGTTAGCTCAGTGTCGTTTTTTCTTCACTTTTGCTATGAAATAGGAACTAAGGTAAACTACTTGTTGTTTATTTTGCTTGTTATAAGAAAAAAAAACTACTGTAAAGGGCTTTGTTGTTACGAAAGCTGTTTGTTTGTTTATGTTGTTACTGCTGAAAAAGTCTATAGTATACGGTTTTATCGGACGCACATGCATTGCCGCAGTTATAGGTCTGGAAGAACTTAACTTCCAGTCTCTGTTAAATGGTTTGGCTAGTGGCTAAACTGAACTCTGGAATACATACGTAATTGAAAATATCAAATGTTTTGGTTTCCTAAAGACAAGGGATATGGCGATCATGGATGAACGCTATGTGAAGGGAGGTTTGGCAACCGATCTGTATTTACTTAGTAACACAGTAACATTAGCTCAGTGTTGTTTTTTATACGCTTTAATTATGATTTGAACTAAGGTAACCTACCTGTTATTTATTTTGCTTGTTTTCAGAAACAAACTACTTTAAAATCACTCTATTGATATTGATTCTTCGTGGAAGTTTACCAGAAGTTATGTGTGTTCCAAGAAAGCCATTTGTTTAAGTTATTACTGCTGAAACCGCCTATACACAAGTTTTATACACAAGGACAATTTGGCATCTCCAGTTCACCTAACCTGAATGTCTGGGAGAAAACCCAGAGTACCCAAAGTAAGCCCACACTAACACAGGAAGAACATACAAACCCCTCACAAAGACCTTCCAACCCAGCTGAAGCTTGAACCATGGACCTTCATTCTGTAAGGCAACAGTGAAATCCATTGAGAAAATAGAAATGACACAGAATAGCTTGAACCTGAACGTGACTACCATGATATGTTAAACTTTATAGAGCATCTATTCACCACTGAACTCCAGACAAACAAATGAGCTTTTAAAAATTCTGAAAGTAAGATTATCTAAAATGCATATCTGTAATACATGTCCGGTTACTTTATTACTGGACAATAATAAATCAAATATACACAAACTTTGTGCTTTGTGAATAAGAGTCAGTCTATAAAAAACAATGTTTTACCTCCTAAGACCTGGATGTTCACATTATGTGGACATCAAATTTTTTTATGTTTGCACCATAATTCTGGGTAACTGGAACCTGTTGTACACAAACATGGACAAATACACTGCTTCATGTTCTTAGATAAAATGAAAAAAATAAAAAAAATAAAATATGTATTAGTTCTTCCTAACCCCAAAATAGCTGGTAGAAATCTGAAAAAAGACAAACCAAAACTCGGGTCTTAGGAGGATAATTTACAAAACAGATTTGTTTTTGCATTTAATACCCGGGGTATAGTGGATTCTGTATGTTTAGTGAATAAGACAGAACTTAATTGTGCTGAAGAGATTCATGTTTATTATAAGTAACTTGCCCTTTATTTTTTCTACAGTATATTGTCAATCATAAAACATTGGCTTACTAAATTCATCTCTATGTGTGTGAATAAAAAAATTCTCATCTCATAACACCTTTCAACTGCGCATACGACATCTTTGCATACAACAAAGTGAGCTCATGTCCTCCTTAGCCTTTCAAATGGTTTAATCTCATATTTGTCACAGCCAACCACACACACACACACACACGCACGCACGCACGCACGCACACAAATACACTCATTGCTAGGGCTACT
The DNA here is from genome assembly GCF_030506205.2 of Paramisgurnus dabryanus. Classification (NCBI taxonomy): domain Eukaryota; kingdom Metazoa; phylum Chordata; class Actinopteri; order Cypriniformes; family Cobitidae; genus Paramisgurnus; species Paramisgurnus dabryanus. Next base: position 33,268,816 of record NC_133338.1, on the reverse strand, counting down.
CTTGACCCCCCTCCTCTGTATCCCATCCCTTTCAATAGCTAGCCCCTGTAATGAACAAATCCACAGAACATTACTCTGGACTTGATCTCTGGCAAAATAATGCTGGAACAAACAATTTGGTTTGTCAACACCTTTCTGTGGACTCCTCCATCACTGTCAGGGGTCTAAATTTAAACAGCAAAGTGCATTTGACTGCTGGACCCCAGTCTGATTATCTTCCATGGCTCTGCCAATTGCCTCAGACAGACCAGCTACCACTGATTGCTAACCTGGCCTGAAAATACGCTCAGTCTGCCCACAGATTAACATGAATATTTTGATATAGATCGATAAGCAATCTCCACTCTATAAGAAATGCCAGCATCTTTCATTTGGCTGATCAAAGTAAAGAGGGACAGCTGGGTATTGTTTTCCAAGAGGTCGGAAGAATGGAGCTGATTCCGTGAGGACAGAACTGGAGATCCAGAGATCTCTCTCTCTCTCTCTCTTTCTGCCACTGCCTAATCGAGGAAACAATCTCGGCATCACACAATCCCATCTCTCAGGACAGGCCGGCGTAAACGAGGATGGCGGAACCCCCAACGCCAGCGGGCCAAGTTCATTTGTTAAGCTTCTCGGCGTCAACCGGCAGACGACCTTTCCGCTCAACACCACTGACCCGGACGGAAAGGGGCAGGTCAGTTATCAGTGCGTTGGCCTGGTCCTCATCTGTGGACCAGTAGATTTGCCGGATTGACCTTGACTGAGTTAATGGGGGTGGCGAACGGGGGTCCTGAATTGAGACTGGTTAATAAGACAGCAAGCATCTGAGATCGTCTCCTGGGATATGTGTTCTGTGTGTGTTCTGGCTCTGTAAAGACACATGTGCTGTGGATCAATGAAGAAGAAATATATAAATATAAATTTGTATATATATATATATATATATATATATATATATATATATATATATATATATATATATATATATATATATATATATATATATATATATATATATATATATTTCTTATAAACACGCAAGCTTTTTATTACAATTTCACTTTTGAAATACAATTGTCAATAGAATAAACGATTTAATAAAATACTTTAACAGACATCACCACGTAACAGTACATCTGCTCATTTCCCTCTCACTTTCTGTCCATCAGACCATTTCTTCTTTTTTATCTTTTGTGGGGTGACAACACAAATTGGAACTTGCAAACAACAAAATATTATACATTATAAAAGTTAACGAGAGCTCTTGTAGAAGTCCCAAACATTTCTTTAACTGATCAAACTGGCTGTTAATGTGAGGCATGTGCAGCAATAACTTATTATCTAAAACATCAAATATGAGGAGATTAAGTTTATGAACATGCCACCAAAAGAATGTCAAACAAACCTCTGAAATAAAAATATTGGTCGTTCCAAACATTAGAGCTGTGAAAAAAGGCAGCCTTTGGACTTTCTACGAACATGAGTTTTGACAGAAATCTCCCGCACGGTTGGTTATCATGCTGTTTATGTTATTACTTCACCATGTTTCGGTTAGCATAACCTTGAAACACTTCAGTTCAAGTGCAGGCATGGGGCTGTTTTCATTCGCAGCACTGAGGTATGGTGATGACGCATCACCCGTTTCCTTGGACCCGAGTTAGGCCAGATCTTAGTCTCTCTCTCTCTCTCTCTCTCTGTTTTACTACGTGCCTTTGATTTTCTTAGAGAGCTTTTGAGTGTCTCTGTCTCTCTCTTAACAACCGGGTGGCCTGTACACATCCATTTAAAACATTTTGTTTTCTATGCATCTGTGTGGGAAAACGTATCAAGAGCAGAAGACAAGATTATGAATGTGATCTCTGATGCATAGATAAGAGAAATTACAGGAAAACTAACAGACAAGGCCAAAACTGCACTCGCACACATTTTTTACTTCTAAAATCCTTGGGATGACATTTAGTAAATGGTATTGTATGCATTGAGTGATGAGGCTTAAAACATTAAATATTTTCAGAGGCAGAGGTAGTTAGCATCAGTGATGCACGCGTCAATGTATAAACAACCAGCACCCGACTGATGTTTTCAACTAACCCGCCCGCAAATATATATATATATATATATATTTATATATATATATATTTATATATATATATATATATATATATATATATATATATATATATATATATATATATATATATATATATATATATATATACATATATATTTTTTTTTTTGAATGCCTTGTAACCGCGGATCAACCCGCACATCACTGGTTAGAATCGATCAGTAGTAGTTAGTACAGTATTACTTCAACAGTATATATTACTGTATATATATTATTATATATATTACTTCAACAGTACAGTATATGCAATTCAAAATCTCATACACTGTAAAAATTCCTTGTTGCACTTAAATTTTTAAAGGATAATTCCGGTATTTAACACTTTGAGTCTCATTTCTGGTTTGTTTTGGATGAACTACAGTGATGGACACAGAAATTTTGACAATGGGTCGTGTCTTGACTTTTTGATTCGTTTAGAAGCGTCTCTTGACTGCTTCAGAATGGAAGTCAATGACCATGCACAAACATGTCATTAAAACAACACTTAACGTTCATTTTCAAAACTGTGCTACTCACCGAGTGGTTTGTGGTGTTCGTTGATGATTAAAAACAAATATATCGGCGCAATTATGATTTCAATCCGTGTTATTTGCTATAGTGGAACTATTTTTTCAGATACCTCACAACCGCGTATATACTTCCGCTCTATATTTGAGTCTGAAGCGTTAGCACACTCCCGACCACTTGATGGCGACAACCACTTTGCCGTACAGTGTCTAGCCTATACACTGAAAAAAATGATTCACTGAATTTAATCATTTTTTTTTAAGGTAAGTGGTTGCAATCAATTTATTTAAGCTACATTTAAACAAAAGTTTTATATTTTTTTTACTTATCTTTTTTGTTTAAATGTAGCTTAAATAAATTGATTGCAACCACTTACCTTAAAATTTTTTATAAAATTCAATGAATCATTTTTTTTTCAGTGTAGACAGTCACAATCGAGCTCAACTTCAAACCTAAGGCTGGTCACTGAGCCATCAAATATGGGAAAAATTTCCTTCTGAGCCTTCTGAGAGAAACCAAGCGAAAAAACTACAACCACATGTAAACAGACCCCTTTTCCGTTTCCGCCGGCGGTGTGATATATCAGCGAGCAATGAGTCTTCCAAGAGAAGTCAATGGAATTTTACAAAATGCCAAATAAAACACAACAGAAACTGAATTTCGCTACACTACTTCTTTTTAATCATCAACGAACACCACAAACCACTCGGTGAGCAGCACAGTTTTGAAAATAAACATAAAGTGTTGTTTTAATGACATGTTTGTGCATGGTCATTGACTTCCATTCTGAAGCAATCAAGAGACGCTTCTAAACTAGTCAAAAAGTCATGACCCATTGTCAAAATGTCAGTGTCCATCACTGTAGTTCATCCAAAATAAACCAAAAATGAGACTCAAAGTGTTAAATATCGGAATTATCCTTTAAATTTAATCAACTTGAAATTACAATGAATAAACTTTTATGACTAGTGAGGAGTTGCTTTAAATTATAAAAATAAAGTTGAAATAACTTAAGCTAATTCAACTTAATTTTTATAATTTATAGCAACTGCTTACTCATCAAGAAAGTCGTAATGAATTGTAAACTTAAGTTGATTAAACTTAATTTAAGTGCAACAGTAATTCTTTTTACAGTGTAATAATATAAAATATGAAATACACAATTAAATACAATTTTTTTCTAATTAGCCTCACACGTACATTGTGATTGTTACAAATACAGATTATTCAGTCAAGTATTGGCTTGATATCTGGGGATCTGGAGACAGATTTGGATGGGGTCTGGAACTTAAATGATAGCAGGAGTGTTATTGAACCTTTTCAGGCTGAGATCAAATAGCACTTTCATTAGTTTAGTGCAGTGGCAGAGAACATTGATGAGTTGTCAGACTGCCTTTCCTTCAATAAGCTCCAAGGGCCGCTCAAAATCATCCTCACACAGAGCCCCTGGGCTGTAGCTCTCTCTCTTTCTTTTGTCTACTGTTTTTTGTATTTTCTTCTTCTGGCTCTTCCACATGTTTTTCCATGTGAATCCCACTTTACATTTAACATATTAGCATTAGCAGCACAAAATATTGAGTTAATACATTTTCTAATATAAAATATTTAACGTAAGTTGCTTTTAAATAAATAAAAGCATCTGTCAAATGCATATGTGTAAATGCTAATACAAAAAAGATAAGTTAATGAAAAGACTAAAGTACACAGTGAAATGTATTACATAAAAGCAAAGAACTTGATGGCCTTGTTCAACTTTTCTCTAAGATCTGTTTTTAATTAGTACAGGATGAGAACCTTAGTCTAATACCATCTAGCTGCAAATAAGCCAGTTATTGTGGAGTAACATTGTTGCATCATTTCCTGTGGCGAGGAGTCGTCAATGTGCAATTCCTTGTTTTGATATGATACAGCAAAACACAAGGGTTTCATATTATGGGCCAGTAAGATAGCAATCATACTTGCGTACTATATTTGAATAAATGACTAGCTGTGTGTAACAACCCCCCTGAGTCAATTTATGAGCCTCTGACATGCCTTTGTAGTTGAAGTATACTTACAGTAAATATGATACATACTCAAGGACTAAAAGCTTTCCATAAAACTGTCATCAAAAGAATGTATTAACCCATCTTTGTTTACAAGGGGTGAGACGGGGGAAAAGACAATTTGGTGCAATGGTCATAAAGCATCTTCTTCCAGACTCTGCCAGGCACACACAAACAGAGACGCTGACACACACAGTCAAAAGAATCTATACACACACACACACGCGCATTCACCTTTAAGGCTAATTCAAACAGGAACAATAGCATTTAAGAAACAGTGTCACATTTCCGAGTCATAAATACTCAGATTGATTTGACCCCGTGGTTGGTTTCAGACGGCGACTTCCACGGCCGTAAAGAAAAGTGGAAGCCACGTTAATCCCGGGGGGTCCATAGTGGGAAACCTGATAGCCCACGACGGGTTTAAAAAAAACAGCCAGCTCAAGTATTGTCAATATGGTCTCTTATCCTATTCAGCCACCCACATACACTCACATTTTGATACAGGACAGATGCAGGGCCGCATCGCACCCAACAAGTCCAGCTGTTCTCAGGGTAACCTTTCTGCTCTCGTGCCGAAGAGGAAAGGTTAAAAGGGTTGTGTTACTGATGGCCAAACAGATAGGTTTCTGTATTATTCATACAAAACTCATCAACACCATCCATATTCAGCTTCATTAAACATTTATTTGCACTGGGGAAAGAAATACAATATAAGTCAAGGATACAAGAGTATCACAATACTAATAATTTTCTTGTTTTTATTATTATTAATGAGTAATATTGGTAGCTTATATGATTTTTGAGGAGTTATTGTTTAGCACAAGGATTTCTTTATCAAAAACATGCAATCAATACAGAAAGGAAGAGAGGAGCGCATTCTACCTGGGCAATTAGGACAATGAGGCCTAAGGCACAATCATCTGTCTTACTGCAGGTTACCATGACAACGACCTCTGACCAGACACATGGGACATTTGTCACTTAAATGCAGAGCCAACAGCAACATAAGACACTTTGTCTTTTTTACGAAACTATGTTCGAGGGAAGGCTTTCCACACAAGTTTCCTTCTTTATATAATTTTAAAGTCTTTAATGATTTCGAGACTTATATAAACACAAAGCAATATCATTTTTCTCTCTCTTTCTCCCTCTAAATGAGTTCTTTCGTTCTCAACAGGTTTTTAAAAAATGATAGCAGTAGGGTCAATGCAAAATCCTAAGCGCAGTCCTAAATGCTTATACAGGCTGCTGACTGGTGCAAATGTTCTTCTCGAGCACCACGGCACTCTTCAGACCGGCTATCCTTGCTGTACTGCCACTATAAATCCACAAGCTGATTAAACAGTAAATTTAGCATGCCTATCAACTTACCATTAACCAGGTTGCTGCTTTCAAAAACATCATTAATCAAGGAGCAGATATGGGGGAAAATATCAGTCATCGATCGTGCGCACTTATGACAGTTAACACTGCAGCGTATTAGCATTGAGCGGCCGCTGATCTATCAATTACTAACCGACCACACGATTCGCCTGCCGCCCGCACTCCTCATTCTAATTCTGCATTTCCCTCTTCGCTAATGCATTTCAACTGTTATCTCATAGGCTAATGAAAGCAAACAAATCAATAAATATAAATTATACATGCGAAGATGTACCGCTGCCAACATAAAGCTCCTAATTAATTGCACTTGATTAATTTATATACTTTAATTATCTCTCTAAGCCGCACAAGGCATAAATATCAGGACAATCTGCTTATTGCTATGTCAGTCATAAAACGGCAGATGCTAGGAAACGATTAGCACAGCCAGAATATCGTCATTGGGAAACGCACAGTTGCTGACAAAAAACCTAAAGCACTGAATAATTTAAAGTAAGCAAAAGCAGCACGAAATGAGTGAAGGCATCGAACAAGACCTTTGCTTCTATTCATCCTGCTTTAAAGGACTTCATTCTTTTTTGACTATAAAGTATATTACTATGTAAAGTATGCATTATGATTATTACTAATTATTATAAAATTATATCATAATTATACATGATAAACACTTAAAACATAAAGGTTCCTAAAGGGGTCTTTTTGTTGGACTATATCGTTCCATAGAAACCCTTTAAGTGCATACCTGTATAGTTCACCCCAAAATAAAATTATGTCACTGACATGTATACATTTCTTTGTTATGCTGAACACATACAGTAGGAAGACATTTTGTCCACAATGTCAAAAATGTACAAAACTGTACCTTTTTTGTCGCTGGGGTGGTACCCCAACGTACTGTTTTGTACCTTTACAGCTATATTAACATAATACAATGTTGTACCTTCTGGGGTACATTACTGTTCCTTAAGGATCTATTTTGTACCTTTAAAGGTAAAGTTAACTGTTTTGTACCCCTAAAATTTAACTGGTACAAAATTGTTACAAGGGTACACAAAAGGTCCATAATATTGTACCCCATAAGGTACAACATTTCAATGTTTTTATACCCATAAAGGTACAAAAAGGTACCTTTTAGGGTACCACCCCAGCGACAGAAAAGGGAACAACTTTGTACCTTTTTTGTATCCAAACAGATTTCGACTTCCATAGTATTATTTTTCCTACTATGGAAGTCAGTGATGCTCCTGCTACTTGATTACAAATATATTTGTTTGTGTTCAGCAAAACAACAAAATGTATATAGGTTTGTAACAACTTCAGGCTTTGTAAATAATGACAGAATTTTAAAAATAAGAAACTTTGACTGAAAAGTTCACAGAAATGATTCTGTTATGGCATCGCTCCCACTTATTCTAGCACCTTTATATAGTGTTCATTAAAAATAACTAACCAAAATTTGCTATATAAATGCATCATTTATTTATGCATGATTTACATTTTTTTTTAAATTCACTGCAAATACAGTGTCTGATTTGAGTTTAAAATAAAACAACTTAACCATCTGTAGGCCTACTCATGAAAAATAATATCTTTAATGTGACGCATTAAAATCACAAAATCTTGGATATTGCTGATTAAAATAAAAAATCATCTAATTTTGAAACTGAATACACTGCTTTAGATCTCTTCATAATTAAATATGTTTTTAGAGCATCTCTAAAGGATTAAAATTGGTTTATGAGATGGGGCATTGGTCTTTCGAAGGTAGGAGACGGCTACTGGAAAGTGTAATCTGAGAAATAAAGATGTAGAAATAAAGTGTAAAAGTGTGTGTGTACAGGGATGAGGGGTTAAATGAGTTTTAGGAAGTTAGAAAAGGGGTTACGTCTTGATGCCTGTTAATTATGGTTTTTAGAACAATTAGCCCAACAGGGAGCACGACAGAATAATTAGGTATCCGTTCTTATAGAGGAGCATTAATGTGTCCAGGTACAGTAAATATGTCAGAACATGAAGTGACGGGACCTTATACCTCTCACAGTCGGCATCTAGATATGTACTAAATTGTCTGCCCTTCTAGATTCGTGTCCTAATGGGCTTTAGAAAATTACAGTGTCTGCCATGGGTCTTATTTTCATTTTATCTCTTTAAACAAAGCGCTGGTTTAAAAAAGATCTTGTGCCTAATTGTACATCTGCATCAATTGGATTTGCAAGTTACAGATGCGGTGTGTCCGTAGTTTCCAGTAAAGCTCCAGACCTCCTACACTGGAGGTCTAATACATCAACTTGCAGCAAAGCTCATCGGCTGGTTCAGCTTGACTTTATGAAGTAACAGAAGCTGGAGTGCTATGTTGTATAGGTGCTTCCAGACAAAACGTTTGGACCAAAAATGCCTGACTGTTCATGAAAACACCTGAGAGAATTTGGCTGAAACATCAAACGTGCACTACATATGCTAACTGGTCTGTCAGAATGCCAATGATTACGAAGAAAACAGAGTTCCTTGTTTCTCTCAACCATAGAGTGATTTCGTCGATATAAGCTTAAATCATGTCGTGTATTTTTTTTTTGTCATATTAAATATTATTTTTAAATAGAAAAAAATCTGTTAAGTTGTCATTACAATTTAAATGATAAAATATATAATTGATTATGTTCCAATTAATATTTTTTCAGTGCAGAAAGTCAAAACAGAAGTCAAGTAACTTCTGCACTAAATAAGAAAACTATATTAACATGTATTGTAACCAAATTGCAATGAAATGCTGGAATTGGTGTATCTGAGGTATTAATAATATCCATGTGTTAATAAGAGATTAGCACACATGATACAAGAATCAAAAAATGGATTTACAACGTTATCAAAAACTGTCACTACACTACCATTTCCAAACGGCAAAATACTTTTATTAAGCACATTTCTCTTTGGTTAACATGCTCTTTAGACAAGCTGAGCGTTTTAATCATCCCGATATGATACAGTCACTGTTAAAGCATAATGATGCTCTGTGTCATTTGGTACTGGTGATCAATCAGACACTCATTTAGCTTTAATTCATGTAGATGCACACCTAATACTCATTACAAAGACACTATTTCCCCCAGTCACAGCAGATTAATGGCAACCCATCTCGCAGTGTGTCCTGCGTCTTGCGACTGCGTGTGTGTGTGTGTAGACAGATGACTCTCTCGGAGGGAGACTGACTTGCTTGAAAACATGTTTTATGACAAATTATCTGACAGAGAATAACTTAATCAGAAAGATCAGGACAATGATAATCCAAACACAAAGACTACGATAAAAAGTTGGTTTATTTAATATGAACAGCATACAGCTCAATTTGCTTACTACAGCACTAAATCAAACAAAAGTTGTATAAGCATTTAGGTATGCAGTACAAATCAACTTTGCAAGGCTAAATATTTACAGTGGGAATTAGCTGAAAATATAGACACACAGGTGAGTGTAAATAATATAAAAAACACAATACAGTATTTATGTCCACGCTAAAAAATTCTGCTTAAAAAAACACCTCGTGCCCTTGAATTAATTTAACCTCCACAAGGCCGTACATGCACGCGGGCTACAGTAAGCCTGCGCGGCATTGACCTTTTTGGCAAAACTTCATCAGTCTTCAGTCAGTCTTTCATCTAATTGTGCATTACGGAAGCACACACAGGGACAAACAGAGTGCTTCATACCTCAGAACTGAAGTCACATCTCCTCCACTGGATCCATTCACAAGGAGCGCATTGGCATTCAAAATCTCTTCCTGCCCGTCCACTGGGTTGTACTGAAAAAGCAGACATTCACAAAACATGGCACAGGAAGTACTCACACAGTGTGGCACAGCAGTGCCCGCCTCACACGTTCACTGGCACTTATACCCATCAGCTTCAAAGGCAGGCAAACTTGAAAAACATTTAGTAGCATTCCATGTAGACAAAGAGGTTATTTTTAAAGGTGCACCACACATTTTTCCTGACTAAAAAGTTTTATATAAAAAAGAACAATACTTCTGAATTATATAGTTATATATGATATATAGTTATATATATATATGATATTTATACAGCCCAAAAGCTGTTCACATGACCAACATTGCAAACATATACAGAAAACTCACAGAAAAATAAACATGAGTGCAATTGTACAAAGTAGGGAAAAACTTTTTCTTCAGGCTGATGCTGCATCTGTGACACTTGTATTTTATGTCAGTATAACAACAGTTAATATTAAATGTGCACATAAATAAAATAAATAAAATGCACTGCTTGATGTGATGTTTGAACGTATTAAATCCACAACATTAATTTCTGAAATAACATACAGCCTTTATTTAAAAGGTTATGCACCATATGGCTTTTCAGTAACAGTAAAATTACAGAGAGAGGAATAGATAAAGAGACAAATCATTATAAACAAATACTTGTATATTATAAAACAAAACCCATAACTTCATCCCAAGTCTTGCATACAGACACTGGTCTATCTTTTGCACCTCTTGCATGTTTGTGTGTGATTGTGCAGTATGTGTGTCTCACAGCGGGAGTGTGAGCGTGGAGCGTGGCTGAGTGGGGATTAACTCCGAATGCTGCCCGGATAGAGCATGTGTGTGTCCTCGGAAACACTAAAACAAGCAAACCACTTCCCACTGCCCCTGTGGACACGTGCACACACACACACAGTCATCATCTTAGAGAAGGAAATGTCCCCTCTGACGATTCTTATGCACCATTCTCCTGCTTTATTCACTCAAACACGCACGGTATTGTACAGGAATCCGAGTATGCCGGCACACACTCTCAACCCACGGCCCGGGATAAGAGGAGAGCAGAGGAAGACGAGCGGGAGGCAAAGCGAGAGGTCAGTACGGTGGGCAACAATTATGATAATTGCCAGTGCACTCAGCTGAAGGATCAATCAGCTGTGATTACAAACCCTGCATGATCAAATATTAATCTGGTGTACCTTCGGTCTGACCTGCCAGCACAGAGCCTCTTACCGACTTATGCATTAAGTGATTTGCACAAGCTGAACTCATAGCACCTAATAATATTGGACATGCAAGTCAGGGCATTAAAGGGATCTTCCAGGAACAGAATTGACTTACAATAAACAAAGTAAAAATAGCCGAGCATAACAACCAGGATAAGCCTTGTATGACAGTCCAATTATATTAAACAAGGTATGATTGTAAAAACCAATTAGGACAAATTCCATCGGCCACCTGATGGATTTTGTTCAAAGCACAGCCGTCACTGTGAAGTTAAAGACAGAAAGGTCAGCATTTAATTACAGTAAAATGCTGCAATGCTGCAACGACAGGCACTAAAGCAAGACATGCCATTTGTTTCCATCTCTAAAAAGTTTATAAATAAATATTTGCATTTATCATTTATATATGATTTGATTTCATATTAAAAAAAAGATATTTAAATTTAGCAAAAATATTTACACCCAACACAAGTGAGAACAAAAACAATTTAATAATTATTTACTATCAGTAATATTAATAAATTATTTGTGTGTTAAAAGCAAAATAACTATAACATAATTAAACAGAATAGAAATAATGTAAAATTGGAAAATGTATTTAATAAAACATATTATTAAATAAAATGAAAATACGCATACTGTAAGATTTACTCTGTGACTCAAGCTACACCATAAACTTAATCTCGTCTTAACCTCTGTTTGATTTTGACCTTTATAGCATGTGCGTCAGTAATAATCCATTCAGATTGGTATATCTGCATCGAACAGGGCAATGCTTGAATTAATAGCTACATTAATTACTAGGCATGCAGACATGTATTAAACAGGCACGTGTCTGTTTCTTGTGTGGCAGACAGCAAATGGTGGGTAACGGGATTAATATGACATTAAATCAACTCAGACACTCAACATTTAATAACAGAAAACAGCTTGTAGAAATCATAGGATTATTCCATAGGATTATAACATTGCCCCCCCACCAGGACAGACCTAAGAGCAGATAGGGACTCCAGATTACCTAATCTACTTACATCTACAAAGCATATTTAAGTCAATATATATATTTTGAATTACACAGATAAGGCTTATTCACCGATCATAATCTTATTTGAAACCATATTGTTTGGTCTGTTGGGCATTAGGGGCAACAGATGTCAGGGTTAGTCTCCAGTAAACACTATTTGCCCTGCAATAGTTTTCAAAGATGCATCAGCACAGAGAAATAGAAAGCAAGCGGGCGCCTATTCCTGCAAGTGGGAAGATTTTTGGTGCGTTTATAATTTCTTTTTAAAATTAATTTTTGAAAAATAGCAGAAAATGTGTGAATATAAATCCTAGGATATATTTGTACACTTTAAATACAGCAAAAGCAAATAAAAAATGTGTGATTTTTATACACATAATAATATATATAAGCATAATTGTATAATATCCACAAAAAGATTTATACATAAATATTTTAAAGAAATAAAAAACGCTTATACTAGCAGGTCTGATTTCAGGTCTTTTTCAGAAAATGAACCCCTCTAATAATAGATTAACCTAAATGCTGGTTAGAGGCTAACAGAACTCTCAGCAGGGAAACTTGGCAGTGTCAGGTACCGAAATGCTGTAGTAGCCCAGTAAGGGAATGTGTGTAAGCAGGGTGGGAGATGGTCTGCTCTTTAAGACACAGCCGCTTACAAACAAGAGCCCAAATGTAAACCAGACCTAAACAGTGAAACCTAGACCTCACCTGATCCTTTTCCAAATAAATGAGCGCAAGTTTTTTTGGCATTTCAACTGAAATTTTAGTAATTCTGGTCCCTCAAATAAATATCACATGATATTTAAGGGGTTCGGTTTTTACGGTACAGTAATCTTAACAATTATCGTATTGACCTCAGCCCACAGTAACTTTACACACATGTTGGCTTACTGTATGTTGGATTTTAATGTACTAAAACAGACATAGCAGACAGTAAGCAATAAAACGATCCTGCAGCAATTAGATGGCTGAAATTAACCCAACATTTATAGGGATTAAATTGCTTATTATCTTGATAAAAACATGTTTCTGATTTAAATGTTATGAGTATTTCTGTTTGGATACAGCCCAGGGGCCGTATTCACAAAGCATTTTATCTTACCACTAAGAGTACTCCTAAATCGCACTAAAAGATTTTAGCTAGGAGTTTTCTCTTAAAAGTTATTCACAACGCCTTTCAGACCTACTTTTAGTAAGGAAAAATGATAACTCCTAAACTAAGAGTGAGTCTTCGTTGCTACGGATGACGTCAATTCTCATGCACGAGCTGCCTCGCAATGACCACGGTGATTGGTTGTTAGATGACAGCTGTCATGCGTAACATAACACAGACGCACCAAATCATGGAATTACAATATCGAAATATGTCTGTGTCCTATACAAAATAATAATAGTAATGCCATCGAAATGCATATATAAAAGAAAAGTCGTGAATTTAATTAAATTAAATCAAGGTAGCCTAATACAAATGAAAACCGCCAAGTGCCTAATAATAAAAAAACCACATTACATCAACACTTGCTTGATTCATGTACATCCTATTAGCCTAAATAACGTTAGACTACTTAAAGCAAGGAAATGTTGCCCATATTAAAGAAGCCTGCCTAATAATGTAATAAATAAATGATGGTGGATTATGAACTCGCCAAAACGAAAAAGAAAGCCCAAAAGGATGCAGGATCAGTTACTGCTGCTGGCCCAGTTGGTGCTGGAAAAAAGACACGTAATAAAAGGGAAATTCTGCACTGAGATATCAAGCAAAACTAAGCGTGAGACATGCGAGAAAGTGATGCGTGGGTCAACGTACAAAACAACTGGCACCCGACCAACGTTTTCAACTGACCCGCCCGCAAATCGGACCGCAAAAAATAAAAAATAAATAGTGTACCCGACCCGCTCCCTGGCCCGCATTTTTTTAAGTAGTAATTGTTTAATAGTTAATTGCCATCTTTATTTCAAACGACCCCACCGACTGCGACCCGAATATCATTAAAAATATTTTTGGATGACTCGTAACCGCGGGTGACCGCATGCATCCGCTCATTTCGGATCAACCCGCGCATCACTGGGGAGAGGATTTGTTGCAGATCAATGCAACATTCCCGCTTATGTCGCGGACCCCGGACGAATGCGAGAGGCGGTGGTATATGCATTACAATCGCAGTAGAGGGTTGAGATTGCAGCCTTTAAACAGACTAGCATGGCAACAGGTATGCCTATAATATTAAATATTTAATTTCATTATTGTTTCATGTAATTCTAAAAATCTTCCTGCTTGTCATGAATGTAATGAATTATGAAACAAATGTCATAAACAATATGCTTACATTAAAGTGTGCTTTTAAGTGTTATGTGCAATGCTTTTGAGTTGGTGAAACTGTCCATGTTAAGGAGGATCAGCACCTAAGGCATTTTAAGATCTTTTGTGAATAGGTCTTAGTGAGTTAGGAGTCCTCTCGACTTCTTTTAAGCTGTCCCAGACTTAGGTGCTACTTTTAGGGCTAAAATGCTTCGTGAATTACTTTTAGTGAAAAAAATTAGGAGTCCTAAATTTAGGAGTGACACGCCCAGTATTTTTAGGAGTTGCTCCTAAATTCGCCAGTTAGGAGCTACTTTTAGCCTTAAAATTCTTTGTGAATACGGCCCCTGAAAGACAGACCTATACACATATTTTTGTGTTAAAATTATTAACATAATTATAGAGTTTTTATAATCATTATATAATATAGTAATAATGAAAATCCATAAATCACTAAAGGAAAAAATATATAAACTAACAAAAGCAAAAACAACACAAATACATTATAATTTTGGCAACAAATGCCACCACAAAAACTTTAACTGAATCAACTATGTAATCGATCGTTTGTGCTGTTCACGTACCTTACATTAAATAAGTTTTTTGGGCACTTTAAGATTGACGTGTGGAACATAAAAAAATATTACTCCGTATAGTCTAACACAAATTTTTTGTCTAACACAATCACCACAAATGGACCCCTGCGATGAGCACAAAGATTGTATAGGATTATTGCAATCCTATAGCTTTTGTATGTCTGTGAAAGGTTACAGATGGACAAAGCAATAAAGAAATCTGGATCTAATAACTTGCGTTATAATAAGTTCCAATAACTAAAATAATTATAGAAATTATAATCTAAATAATGTTCATAATTCGAATTAAATGTTATTATACAGAACAATTCAAATATGCATTAACATTTTTTCTGTAAGCTACATACTTATTACTTTGTGATTTCACATACAGGATATGTCTCATGATGACATATTTGATATATTTGTGATGTTTTAATTTAGTGTAAAGTAATATCTCAAATGCAAAACTGTAAAAAAAATATTTTAATGCTGAAATTATTGATTACGAAGAATTGTTTAAAAGCACTACAATTTATAAGTATAACTATTAATAAATACCATGGGGCATATAAAATATTTACACAAAATAAATATAAAAATGTATACAATATTTGAAAAATAAAAAATAACACCTATGTTATGATTAATTCTTTGCTTAAATGTAACTTTTTAGGAATCTCTAAGATATTTTTAATAACTGTCACCATTCGTCTGTGTGTGGGTCTCATATTTTACAAGACATTAGCTCAGCTCATGTTGGGGTCAAAGGTCAATGGTAGGGGCCAAGATCCTCACCCATTGCCTCTCCTCACCCCCTATTCCTCCTCTAATTGCACAATTGGATTACTTGAGATCTTTCCTTCAATAAGAGACCCCCCCCCCACCCCAGATTTAATATGGCTTTGGAATCTGGTATACAAGATAATTAAGATAGAAAACTCATGACTGGAGGCTTGTGACAACCAAATCTAGACAAAGCTTCTGACGTGCGTGTCTAGTATGTACCCTCAGTTATAAGACTTCCAACACACCTGAACACACAGTTTAAGACAGGAAAATTAGTCCGTTGAATACCGTTTTCACTACAGGACGAGCCAAGATAAGTTTAGGAATCTCATCCAATTAACTTCCTGAAAATGACTGTAGTGTGTAATGACAACTTCCCCCTAATTGTAACTTTAAAATCCAGTTGCAGTGTTCCAAAGATACACTCCATTAGCTAAGAGAAACCTGGTGACAGAACAGCCACACAATCAACACGAAGACAGCCAAACTGTGAATGGGTTTCTTCGGAGAATTGTTGTTAAACCTGCTCAAGTCATTGACAGCATGCAGGTGAATGTCAAAGGTAAGGTTATAACAATTGTCTTACACACACGCACAGACACAAAGGCATGACGCTATTGTAATGAATTCAATTAAATTTGAGCATGATGTTTCTTTAATATGTGTTTTCTTTAGCAAATGCCAGTTCTGTACAATATTTAAAGGAACAAATTTCAGACAATTCAAGAACTTAAGTGTTAGGGGGTGTGCACACCAAAGCTTTTAAACATGGCTGAAACGGCAGCCGGACGCCGACTGTCAGCTTTTTTTCAGCCGACTGCCAGCTTTCTTCAGCTGAACGCTTTGGTTGCTTTGATACTTGTGCTTTGTTTATAAGTCGTTGTACGATGCGGCGGTTGGTTGTTGTGATATTTGTCCCACCCCTCCTCCACTGTGACTGGACGGCCGTGTAAGAACTGACATTGACAAGCTTTGCTTTTCATCCTAAGTTGAATATTTTTCAACTCAATGCTGAGCGCGAAAAAACAGTCGAACGCCTGCTTTCAGCATAGCAAAAAATGCCAGCTGCTGGCTTTTTCGAAAAATGCAGCGCTTCCATTGGAAACCATTAAAAACATACACTGGCATAAAAGCTTTGGTGTGCACGCCCCCTTAATGACTATGGTTATATTTGTACAGTACAAAGAATGTAAATGATAAGATTAAGGATGTATATTAAAAAAAAAAAAAAAATGTAAAGAGACAGGTCAAAACTTAGCGACGTACCTGTCTGTGTGTGTGTGTGTGAGAGAGAGAGACAGAGAGAGAGAGACAGACAGAGAGAGAGAGAGACAGACAGAGAGAGAGAGAGAGAGAGAGAGAGAGAGAGAGAGAGAGAGAGAGAGAGAGAGAGAGAAAATGGGTGAGATAGAAAGAAAGAGACAGAGAGACATACAGGCAGAAAGACAGAGAGAGATAATTTTTCTGTTATTTTTTGTTTTAGTCGACCATACTATAAATTCTTGTTCAACCATCATCATTTATGCATACACACTCACACATTAAAAACACAAATGAAAAACAACCTAGCGGCCTAAAGCCACAATTATTAATGGCATGTGATTTACACAGCAAAAATGTTATATTTATTATACATATATTACAACAGCATTACTAATTATAACCACAATAAAATTACAAATACTAACATCATCAATTCAATAAATGACTAGACAGCCTTATACCAACATAAAAAATGCATAGATTGAATGTATCTATACAGTATATACACACCTCTACATACTGAGAACTCCATGATACTTGTGCTTCTATCTGCATCACTGCTTCGCCGGCCCCTCACTGTCTCTGAGACCAACAACAATTTCTTTCGCCTGTCTTTTTCTGCTTCTCTCTCTCTCTCTCTCTCGCTCTTCTCGCTCTCTTTCCTTTCAGTTTCTATCTCTTTTCTAGAGTTAATGTAAAAGAACTACTGCTGCATTACACACCGCTGAGGTTCTCACAGAAAGAAAGAGAGAAACAGAGCGAGCGAGAAAGAGCAAAAGTCAGAAAATCACTACATGAACTGCAGACAGTAATTACTTTTCTTATTTTTTTATCTTTTCTCCTTTCATTAGTACTGAAAATCTCTTTAAACAAACTTTAAGTCAGAAACAAATCAGATTTTTTTTTTTCTTTATCCCCACTCAGAGGAAGGTGTACTGTACTCGGTCTATCATTGCTATGAGTATGATGGTGAGCACCGGAAAGCTGTATGATACTATCCCTGCGCTTAAAAAATTGCATAGTTGAGATGCAGGAGCACCACCTGCTGGAAAGCAAAAGGCACAGAGAAAACCGATGCAATGAGAGGGG
Organism: Paramisgurnus dabryanus; assembly: GCF_030506205.2. Taxonomy (NCBI): domain Eukaryota; kingdom Metazoa; phylum Chordata; class Actinopteri; order Cypriniformes; family Cobitidae; genus Paramisgurnus; species Paramisgurnus dabryanus. Next base: position 33,250,725 of record NC_133338.1, on the reverse strand, counting down.
GGAGCTATAGGAATAAAAAGACAGAAAAAAGTGTGAACAATAGCAGAAAAAAAGAAACAGAAACCAAATAAACTTAACAGTGATTGCATCAAATGATACTCGGTACTCACTGAACACAGAAAACGTATCTAGATCCCATCAAGCTGTTCATTCATATTTCTTTCCCGGCCCCCTCTCTGTTCCAGCTGTGGTTAGTATAGAGGGATGTAAATAATCATCTGTGTGTCTCACCCCCATTTCCTACAGAGGATCTCCTGCCCTCTAATAACAACTTAATCAGCGTGATTACACATTCATCACCGTTTGTGTGCATGTGTGTGTTGGGTATGTGCGTGTGTGTGTGTATGTGTGTGTGTGTTTTAGTTGGGAAATGAAATATTTGGGTCCAGGTCCTATGGCCTGCAAGAGGACAGCAAGTCACCCGGCAGCTGTGTAAACACCCAGAACGCTATGTGGACAGGTACAAGAGCAAACCTGCAACAGCCCAAAACCATTAAGGTGCTATTGAAAAGAACGAATAGAGGGGAAATATTAAAACATGAATGATTAATTATTGAAAATACGACGGTAATGGTGTTGTCATGGCTAATAAGAAGGTGCGCTGTTCAAACATAAGAGAATCAGTGACGTCAGAACGCTCAATGTTTTCATGTAGAGAACAGAACAATGAATAAATCAATTCATTTCTGAACGTGAGAACTTTCCGTGCAAGTGGCACACACATGAAAACTGAAACTGCTTGCAGGTATTTTTTACTCTGTGCGTTTGCGTGTGTTTGTGTGTTACACATAAGGTAGACATCAGAGCCATCAACTAATATAAGCAAACTCCTCCTTAAAAATTTAGTTAATCAATGTAATAAATATAAAACTGATTCTATGCATAGAACATTTTGTAAACAGAAGACAGAAAAAAACAAATAAAAAGAATAAAAAGCTGAAAAGAAAAGCTAATCTAAAACAGTGAGACACATTAGACAGATTCCTTTATGGTCAGGTGCATGAAATCACAAACTAGCAAAAAAAGAGAAGTATGCAAGATAAAGACTTGACCTTATCTCTGTTGGGTCACTTGATGCCTAAAATAAATTCTGGGTCCTGCAGCTAAACCACTCTTACAATCCATTAGACTCATCAGAAATCAAAATCTGTGTTTGTTGTGTCATGTAAACATGTGCATCACGTGTTTTGTCAGAATAAGTGCCAGCTGCACACGCATCAAAACCGTTTATGATAAAGAGACGCTCACGTTCACAAAATACATGCAAGACACTCCCTAAACAGTAAACTCTGATTACGCATGAGATTATGCGAGTATCTGGCAAACGCGAGCGTTTCTTTTATCGTAAACCCTTTAGATGCATCTGCAGCAGGCACTTATTTTGACAATACACGTGATGCACACATGATCTCACGATGCACAGAACACATATTTTGTAAAAAGGTTCCACACACATGATGGGCTACATACATGTTGTGACGAACTTCGCATCGAGCGTCCTCGAAAAAAGAAGTCACAGGCCACCAAGTGTTTAATTGGGTCCCCAGTGCTTCTATCGACCTGAATCAACCCAGTAACTTAGTTTTGGTAAACAATTTTCTGCAAGCATGTGAAAAAATAGGTAACTGAAATTTAGTTCACCGTCTGATGTAGGAATGTTAACATTGACCGTTTAACTGTTAACCGAAGGTAAGAATTTATGACCGATTAACATTATCAGTTAAAATAAAAAAATATTTGTTAATACATGGTGCGTGTCGTCATGAGCCGGCAGACCTTTCGCCACTTTTCTATCTTTAATTTGTGAATGTCCTGTAAATGACACAAATGATTGCTGCCCTGACGGTCTGATAAAGTAATCATTTGTATGAGAAATCATTTGTATGCGTGTTTGGAAGCTGAACGGAGACGCGCGTGTGTCCGTGCAAGTTGACGCGGTCCGTCTCGCGCACATCCGGACAGACGTTCGCTGATGGCCTCTGACCCTAACCATAAACATCTCTCTTTTTGCACAAACGGAGAAAGACGACGCAAAACCAAAACTTTCTGAAAAGCATCCTGCTTTAGAAATGACGACTGTGGTAGATGAAACGGAGACAATCTGCCCTTTGGATATTAATCCTCTGGACCGATCGCGTGCTTTTTAACAAGGTAATGTTGCGTGAATATCTAATAATGTAGGAATCCTGGTTCTGCTGTTGATCTGTCGCTGCTGTTTGCACATACAAATTAAATGTTTTGTTTTTACTAGTTCACAGAAAACGGTCAACTGTATTTTTACTCAATGACAATGTTCATTAAAATCTTATAAGTTAACGGTTAATGTTCGGTTTAGAAGCTACGGTTGTCGGTCGGGAAAATTAACTGATATGAGCATCCCTAGTCTGATGTCAGAAGGGGATCTTTTTATGATAAAACCACCCCTTAATCTGCACTATCCAACCACGGCACTGCCATTTAGTGCAGAGATAAGCTCATTTGCATTTAAAAAGACACCAAAAACGGCACATTTTTGCTCACACCTACAAAGTGAAAATTTTTACATATATTATCTATAAGGTATTTTGTGCTAGGAATTCACATATGTAATCTGAGGACATCAAAGATTTATTTTACATATTAAAAATGTTTTGTGAAATGTCCCCTTTTAAACATTATTATTCCTCATATAAAGAAGTCAACTTTTCCGCAGTAATTGACAAAATGATCTTGAACAAATTAACACTTCTCGACATTTTCTTCATATGCTCAAAAATAATAACTGAAATGTGACATAATTAGGTAAGAAGTGAAAATCGTTTTGAATTCCCATAACACGTATTTAACTGCAAGAAAAAAAAAACATTAGCACATACGTTATAATTTATGCTACTTGAAAAAGCTTACACTGACGACAACAAAAAACTTTTAAAAGAATGTGGTATGAATTACATGCATAATAATTATGCAAAATAATTATGCGAACGCTTTCCGAGGCTGTGTTTTCACAGCCTAACGCCTTTTATAAATATATTAGAGGCCTTTTTGCATATGGAAGAGTGAGAGATATGCAAGCAGAAAGGAGGGGGTACGATGCGTCTACAGTGTAAACAAAAATATTTTTCTCCTTCATACAGTCGCACCTGTTGTTGGGATGCTACAACATGTGTGCCATATTCATCAAACCTTACAGTGGTAAACCTTAACACATTAACTGGTAATAACTTAAACTTCAAAGTGCTTTACAAACAAGTTCATAAGTCGTCTCCATTCCCTTCACTGTAGCAATATATCTGGAAAGCTGTTTGCTTATTGGAAAAGATCAAACACAAGGCCTAGATGTTTATCTTAACATTAATTCAAAACAACTTCAGTTCAATCACATTTGCTCACGCACGGAAGCTAAAATCAAGAATGATTGACTTTTGCTTGTCTTCTGCTTGCTTTTTGCTTACTATCACTTCCTCCGGCATAGATCTGTGTGCTCTAATCATCCTTTATTGAAGCCTCTCTCCCTCTGCAGCCTTTTCAAACCCTCGTCAGCAGTAATGGCCACATATTGTTTCTGTGAGTGTGAATTGATTTATATCAGCAGTAAAGCATCCCCAGACATGCAGAGAGGGTCATTGGAACCCAATAGCAATTATATGTGTTAGTCCGAACGGAGAAGGCCGGGAAAGAAGTTGGATCAATACCACCAGCAAAGGTCAGGAAGATCCAGGCAACAAGGAACAACAAGGAAACACTGTGTGTGTAGAAGTAGATTTGCAGAAGACCGGAGAAGCAACTTACTGTAGATGTTACAATGACTTATTGCATAATGCGGTTTTTATCTTTGTTATCGGGCTAGATTTGAGTGAGTGACATTTTATCCGTTTTTGTTTCAGTACTATATATATTTTTATTTCTGAATGAATGTTAGATGAAGAGGGGCAACACTATTTCAAAGTTTTCAATTTGAACAGATTTGGACTTGAAAATCTTCATCTGTTCTTTTCGCTTTGCCTTTAATTGCATCTCTCTCTCTCTCTCTATTAATATGCTGATCTCATTATGACCTACATTACCCAGATTAACAGATTCAGTAGGAAACTGGAAACCAGCAGCAAAAGGTGTTTTTCTCCACAATTCCCATTACCCAATATTTTTGCTCCTTTCCCCCTTTTTTTATATCACACACCGCCAAAACACGCATACACACGCAAGCATGCACGCACGCGCGCACACACTCCCTATCTTAAGTTTCTTAAGATTCTCTATATCCAGTTTAAACCAGAGCCAGATCTTTTATTCTGACTGTGTGTGTGTGCATGAGTCTCTAAGGAGGGTTTGAATCCATATTAATTTCCTCTTTGGCAGTTATGTGCTTTTGTATGAATTGTGGGTTTTCACGTCTAATCTGTCAGTAATTCAGTAACGTGTAAACTAATTATGCCACACATATTTATGTAATTGTTTGGAAGGCCAGGAAAAAAATCAATTTGTTGGTAGAGTATATGCATTAAAGGGGATTGGAGTTATTATAATCATATGTCAAACGCTGATTATGTTATGAAAGTAAAAAGTGGATGTCAGCCACAGGTCAATACAGAGGCCCTCAGGCTCCATAAAAATCCACACTCGTCTGTTCAATAATGGTAAGAGCACACACACATTAGCACATTATTCACTTTCTTATATACACACACAAACACAGATCATCACAATCTCTCTGGGGCCTGGATGGTATTGATATAACCTCACATAAAAAGCAATTCAGAAAAGTTTGATCAAGTGTTTAGGGTTAGCAAGGCTCATGACAACAGTAAAAAGGATTTTAACTGCAGAAAAACACAAACACATATACTGAGTCTTGAGTTAGCGTGGAACATTATCCGCAACATGATCAATAACGAGCAATAGCCAATCAGGGACTAAAGATGCTTTAGAAAAGAATGATCCGAAGAAACAGACTTTTGTGGAAGGGAATGAGAAAGCTGGTAAAGAGAAAATGACAGCTGATAGTTTTAATAAACCTGCCCAAAGAAAGAAACGGGTAAGGTGAAAAACACAATATGCAACCCTTTCAATGCATCGTATAACTAAAATGTCTTTTAATACATCTACAGTATATATCCTTATATCTCTTAGGGGTTGTGTACACCAAAACTTTTACATCCGCGGCCGGCGCATGTTTTCAATTGTTTCCATTGGAAGCTCGGCATTTTTCAAATAAGCCAGTAGCTAGCGGGTTTTTCCGCGCTGAAAACCGGCGCTCGGCGGTTTATCCGCTTGGCGCTGAGCGTGGAGGGTTGAAAGAGATTCAACTTTGGGAGAAAAGCTCCGCTCGTCAATGTTAGTTCTCACACGACCGCCCAATCACAGTGGAGGAGGGGCGGGACATTACCACAGCAACCAACCGGCTCGCAGCTGAAGTATCACAGCTACCAAAGCGCTCAGCTGAAGAAAGCTGGCACTCAGCTAAAAAACAGCTGGCATTCGGCGTCCTCAAGGTGTTTTCAGCCGCGTTTAAAAGTTTTGGTGTGTCCAGCCCCTTAACTCTTTCCCCGCCATTGACGAGATATCTCGTCAATTAAGAGAAAACGCTTCCCCGCCAATGACGAGATTTTCCGTCTTTCCGCAATACCGCTATTATCCACCAGTTCCGCAACTTTTTAAAACCGGAAGTATTGCCCTATGGCAAGCTGCTGCATGTCCGTGTCTGTTTTAAAGATCGCTCTGAATGAGATCTCTGTGAAAAGTCCGTCATAAAAATGGAATTATCTCTGCTTTTTGCTCAAAATATGGTTTTTGCAAAAACCTACCCATATTCAAAAGCTGATTGCAAAAGAACCATTAAAGGTAGGATGAAACGTTTTTTTTTTTTGAAAGCAGAGGGTCTGTTCTTTCATTTGGTATATTGTATGTTTATATATTTAAAGAAGAACATTTTCTGGAAGGCATTAAACTTTGGTGAAAATCATGAAAAACACTGGCGCTGGCTGGCAACTTTTTTTTAAAACGCTGGCGGTGAAAGAGTTAAGGGGGTTGCACACCGGCCACGCAGCTCAGCGTCGCACTGAGTCGCATCTAGGACAACTCGGAGGTATTGTAAACCGGAAGTGCACATTAAATAGCGCGAGCTTCATCAGATGGCGTCTACTTCAAAATGCAAAATATACGTTAGCAGCCAATGTTTCTCCTTATTGATTTGGGACAAATATGATGTTATTAATGTTAAACTATGTGAGTGGCGCGATAGGGATTTGAGCAACTTCCAGAGTCACAGCTGGACGCCAGGTGGTGCCTGTCTGTGCCGGTGTGCGTATACTCATAGAAAACAATGTGTTCGTTTTTTTTTAGAACGGTGCGGCGCTGAGCTGCGCGGCCGATGTGCTATCCCCTTTACTCTCACTGTGCAGGCATCGCCATTTTGGATTAAATGCAACACGCCAAAAAAAGAATTCTTACTGTGTTTAAATGTAGTCAAAAACACTCCTGATAGCTTTCATCATTCATACTATTATACATTCCTTTGAACATTTAAACCATTACATTTAAAAGTCTTTACATCCAGCATTGCTGTACAGTACATATACAAACGTGTACTGTAATGTATGCTGAAAACTACATTATGGTCATCAGCATCCTCCGGTGCTCTGGTAACAATTACAGCTGTCAACGTTTATGATTGATAACCTTTGTTTACAGTGTTTAAAGAGGAGGCAGATTTCAAAACATCATTTTCCTGAGCACATAAATAACCGGGACTTAAATTGACCCCTCGTCCGCAGAAAGGCATTATACGCCTGCCCCAAAAATGTTCGACAATCAAACAACAATAACAGTTTCCATCTTCAGCATGAAATTATGTCCATTTGAAATCCCCAGTCATACATCTTCAGCTGACAGCTCTCAGCCAGCTGTAACGAGTGTAGACGTAAATACAGGACGAGGCTTTACACTGTATTCTCATCTAGAAGCCTGCGGTGATTACTACAGTAATGTCTAGATTTCCATCTACTGTAGATGTTGCAGACAGTGATTGCTAGTGGCTGACTATGTATTACACACTTTGTGATGTGACTATGAACACTGACACAGAGGATTATATAACATGCTGTCTAATTTTGATTATAAGATGAATATTGTTATTAAAGTCACATTTATTTCACAGATTAAAAGGAATTTTGTATCCTGTATAATTTTGACAGCATGAAAAAAGAGCCAAAAAGTTTACATAGTAAATATAATGTGTAGACGAAAATAATTCTAGGGTAGTCCGTCAGGCTGCCTGTAGATGCAGTGACTGAGCCACCAGAAGAGTTGATGTAAGTCAATATGGGCTCATATGGCACACTGGAGGCACAGAGACTGGAGTCGACAGACTGACAAACACCTCTTCATCTGAACATAACTGGCTCCAGATATGGATTCGAAACCGCCAGTGGGAACTCAGACACTTTCGCTGCTCTTCTTGTATACATGCCATGTGTCTCTCTCTCTTCCTTTCTCTTTCATTTTGCTCCTGCTTTTATGGATCACACCGTCTCAGCACTAATGTGTCTTTTCATTAATTATGAATGCAATTTTGTGTCCTCCCTTGTCCAACCCTTATTTATTCAAAAGGAGAATCAAAAGTCTGAACGAGACACAGAGAGAGCATAATCTTCTGTCACAGATTTACACATTAATAGTTTAGGTCTCATTATTCACACAGGCCTGACACTCAGTAAATACACACAGCCCATCTGCCTTGAGAAACCACTTCTAATGAATTCACCTTTCCTGGGAGCAAAGTAGTGGCCATGGTCTAATCCAGGAGGCTCAACGTAAATGACAATCCAAATCCATACAGATCCTGTGAAACAGAAAGGATACTGGAGGACCATGCTGGGAATATGTGCTTTAGGTTAGAAGGGTATCCTGCACACACGCACGCACGCAAACACTTTCGTCTTGCACTCTGTCTTCCCAGTTTCCCTTCTTTCTCACTAAAGCCCTAGCCTGTTAAACAAATTGCTGGTACAGGGATGCGTAGTCTGGGTTAGCTGATCTGGCTTTGATGTGAGCAAGTCAGTAAGAGGTCATCTGTCTTTGAAAGCACTGCCGAGGGCTCCGGTGAGCTAATATACTTGACATGGGCACGAACATGGCAGAACACCGGCAGACAGGAAGACAAAAAAAGAAAGATAAGAAAAAAATTAAGAGAAAAGGGACTTGTAACGGCATGGTAAAAAATGTATAATAATGTCATGAATAACTGCAGCAAATTATTTGATAAAGCATGAAATTAAAATAAAATTCTCTATTAACTACTGTTCATTAAATAATGTCTCCATCTACAAATATGCGTCAGAACTGCCAAGATTAATTTAGCCTTGTATGTAATGTGACTTGGAAAAGACAATCCATATTATAAATAACAATACTGGTTAAAAGTGATTTTTGCTAGACCTTGCTAGTTTGGTGCTGGTCTTGGTGGCTGACCAGCATATATGGAAAAAAACATTGCTGGTGAAGTTGATTTGTTTAGCAGCAATGTTTGAGTGTGGGTCTCTTTTCCTTGTCATTCACATGATAAAAAACTGTATCCAGTAAAATGTTGAACTGCTGTACATGAGATGACATACTCTCATAATTACTATTTTATCCTTTAACCCTGTAATCTAGAGCTCTCTCACAGTCTCTTCAAAAGAAATAAAGCATTTATCAAAACACACACGTGTTCCGCCTCTTCCATCATACACACATAAAACACCTCCAAGTCACACCTGCCTGATATCGTGGCTCTTGCTGTGCGTGCTAGGTTGACTCACAAGCTCTCTCTCTCACACACACACACACACACACACACACACACACACACACACTCTCGCAGGGTCTCGCACCATTTCAGCAGGCACCAACAGGAAAGATGATGATGAGGATTTTAGTGACTCATTAATTTCCCATAATTATTCTCCATGACATCCATTTCTGACATTTCCTTTTAGTGTTACAGTTCATTGACCTTAAACATGGGACCAACCATATACTGATCCACCAAAAGAGAATTTTAAGCAAATTCACTAAACATTAGCAACACTTTTGCTGGCGAATGACTTACTATCAAACCACCTGCGATACAGTTGACATTTCTGTCACATAAAAGTCACTGTAAGTAAAGTAACCTACGTGCTTTGTTGATAAATGCACTTCCAGTGCCTGGACTGGAGCAGTGGAGCATTACTATACAGTACAGTTCTAGTAAAGTGTGCTACACTCTTAAAAATAAAGGTGCTACATGAAATGTTTTTTTTTTTTTTGTATGGCTCAAACAGAACCTTTAAAGGTCCAAATTGTTATGCCCATTTTTACAAGATGTAATATAAGTCTCAAGCGTGTCTAGTAGGGGTGTAACGGTACGTGTATTCGAACCGGACCGTTTCGGTTCAGGGCTTTCGGCACGGTGCGCACGTGCACCGAAAGGCCGAATGCATTTTGTGTGCGCCTGTGCGGAACATAATACGTGCGTTTCCGCACGAACATATTAAGTGGCGGAAGTCTCCGCGTTCAGCGCAAGTCTTCTGTCAAACATATAACATAATTCGGCCCGCAGAAAGATTTTTATTTACTTAGTTGTATATCCGTTTGATTATTGATGTAAACGTTTACGTGTCGTATCTAAAAGCGCATGTTAAACGCGTGTCAACGCGCTGCTTTGTTCTTTCAAAAGTGCGTGAGAGGATGCACGTCTTTCGTTGCTACGCATTCATGAGACGCACTTTCTGTGACAGCAAGAATAAGGAATGCGTGATCAGATTTTTCATCTGCATATCACGTCAATCATATCATTGTCACAATGCGATCAGCTGGTCGGGACAGAGAAGAGCTGTAACCCGGGCTTACTCAGCTGTTACTCAGCTGCGGAGGGGTTCGTAAGTAAAGTCACAGCTTACATTGATGACACAAGCAAAGATTAGGAGAAACGTGCAAAAGATCAAAGATGGCTATGTATGCAGCTCACTAATCTCAAAATGAGTGTATAATAAGTATATCATCATGTTGCTTGCTATGCAGTTACACATAGAGCAGTAATATTATTTTTATACAGAGATGGTACATAGCCAATTCAATTCTGTGAGTTAAACAATCCAAAATAAATCAAAACAGAAAATTTTTAGTGGCAAAAATGTAGGCTAATAGTTCATAAATGTATTCAGGAATTGAATTTGTTAGTTCAAGGTTTTAGTAGAAAAAGTTTAAGAGAAGGTTACCTTCTGTTATAAAATAATGTAAAAAATAACTTTGCAGTAGTATTTTATTTATAATTTTTTCATTTTATATATATTTTATCTGTTATATTTTAATAAAGTGTTTAAAAAAGTGTAAACAAATTGTAAAAAAAAGTTTAAAGTAATAAACAACCTGCAGTTTAATGTTTGCATTTCTCCCTTACTGTACCGAAAATGAACCGAACCGTGGCTTCAAAACCGGGGTTCGCACCGAACCGTGATTTTTGCGTACCGTTACACCCCTAGTGTCTAGAATGTGTCTATGAAGTTTCAGATCAAAATACCCCACACATTAGTGCTACAAAGTGCTAACACACACATTTAGAAAAGCCTTTGGGTAAAGTTAACCAGTCAGTCAGTGGCTTTGGCCAGGGCTTTGTCAGTGTGACATCACATTACCAAAAGAGCATGTCCAATAAGACTCTTTTTCAATAGGGGTTAAAAAAATAAATATTTTTAAGAACCTGAATGAAAGGTTCTTTGAGAAACTTGAAATGGTTTTTCCATGACACTGATGTGACAAACCTTTTCTAGCTCCTTTATATTGGGTCAGTTTTCTGAACTCACCACAACCTGCACACACACTCTTGAAAATAAAGGTGCTTCACAATACCATAGAAGAACCATTTATGGCTGTATGGTTCCATAAAGAACCTTTAACATCCAAAGGACCATTCAAATAAGGTTCTTTGCAGTGAAAAAAGATCTTCAGACAATTTTAAAGCTTTTAAAGCAAACCTTTTATTTTTATGAGTGCAGAACAAGGCTGTAAAAATGCATAGAGTAAATTATGTTCAGTAAAAAGACTGTGGAAATTTTGTGGACAAAATGCAAAAAAGACACATGCAGGTGACAGCAACATTGATGATGAGGTGGCCAGAGACAAAAAGTGAGAAGGAAAGAGACAGACTGATTGACTAAGAAAGAAAGGCAACTCCGATTATCCTCCTTTCTGATCATCTGCTATTCCCATCACAGCCAGTGGAGGGGTTTGATTTACCCAGTTTACCCATCTCCAGAACAACTTCGGAGCCACATACATTGATCTCGGCTGAGGGGGAAGAGAAACTGAGGCAGAGATGGATGGATGGATGGATGAAAAGTAATAGGTGAGAAAGAAAGAAAGAGGGAAAAAAGGAAAGAAAGAACGAGGTCAAAGGAAGGAAGGAAGGAAAGAAAGAAAGAATGAAAGAAAGAAAGAGGTCAAAGGAGGGAAATAAAGAAAGAGGATGTAAAGAAAGATGAAAGAGGATGGAAAGAAGAAAGGAAGGAAAAAATAAAAGAAAGACTAGGTGAGAATAGGTGAGAAAGAAAGAAAGAAGTAAAGAAAAAAGGAAAGAAAGAAAGAGGTCAAAGAAAGGAAAGAAAGAAAGAAAGAGGATGGAAAGAAAAATGAAAGAGGATGGAAAGAAGAAAGGAAGGAAAAAATAAAAGAAAGACTAGGTGAGAATAGGTGAGAAAGAAAGAAAGAAAGTAGTAAAGAAAAAAAGAAAGAAAGAAAGAGGTCAAAGAAAGGAAAGAAAGAAAGAGGATGTAAAAAAAGATGAAAGAGGATGGAAAGAAGAAAGGAAGGAGAGAAGGAAAAAAGGAAAAAAGAAAAGAAGTATAAAAGAAAGAAAGGGAGGAAGGAATGAAAGAAAGAAAGAAAGAAAGAGGATGTAAAGAAAGAAGAAAGAAAGGAAAAAATAAAAGAAAGAATATGTGAGAAAGAAAGAAAGAAAGAAAGAAAGATGTCAAAGGTAGGAAGGAAGGAAGGAAAGAAAGAAAGAGGATGTAAAGAAAGAAGAAAGAGGATAGAAAGAAGAAAGGAAGGAAGGAAAAAATTAAAGAAAGACTAGGTGAGAATAGGTGAGAATAGGTGAGAAAGAAAGAAAGACAGAAGTAAAGAAAAAAGAAGGAAAGAAAGAGGTCATAGAAAGGAAAGAAAGAGAGAGGATGTAAAGAAAGATGAAAGAGGATGGAAAAAAGGAAGGAAAGAAGAAAAGAAGTAGAGAAGAAAGAAAGAAAGAAGTCAATGTAGGAAAGAAAGAAAGAGGATGTAAAGAAAGAAGAAAGAGGATAGAAAGAAGAAAGGAAGGAAGGAAAAAATTAAAGAAAGACTAGGTGAGAATAGGTGAGAAGGAAAGAAAGAAAGAAAGAAAGAAAGAAAGAAAGAAAGAAAGAAAGTGGATGTAAAGAAAGATGAAAGAGGATGGAAAAAAGGAAGGAAAGAAGAAAAGAAGTAGAGAAGAAAGAAAGAAAGAAAGAAAGAAAGAAAGAAAGAAAGAAAGAAAGAAAAAGAGGTCAAAGGAAGGAAAGAAAGAAGATAGAAAGAAAGAAGATGGAAAGAAAGAAGAAAGAGGATGGAAAGAAGAAAGGAAGGGAGGAAGGAAGGAAGGAAGAAAAAAATAAAAGAAAAAATGGAAAGAAAGAGAGAAAGAAAGAAAGAAAAAGAAAGAAAAAAGAAAAAAGAAAGAAAGAAAAAAGAAAGAAAGAAAGAGAGAAAAAAGAAAGAAAGAAAGAAAAAGAGAAAAAAGAAAGAAAGAAAAAAGAAAGAAAGAAAGAGAGAAAAAAGAAAGAAAGAAAGAAAGAAAGAAAGAAAGAAAGAAAGAAAGTGGATGTAAAGAAAGATGAAAGTGGATGTAAAGAAAGATGAAAGAGGATGGAAAAAAGGAAGGAAAGAAGAAAAGAAGTAGAAAAGAAAGAAAGAAAGAAAGAAAAAGAGGTCAAAGGAAGGAAAGAAAGAAGATAGAAAGAAAGAAGATGGAAAGAAAGAAGAAAGAGGATGGAAAGAAGAAAGGAAGGGAGGAAGGAAGGAAGGAAGAAAAAAATAAAAGAAAAAATGGAAAGAAAGAGAGAAAGAAAGAAAGAAAAAGAAAGAAAAAAGAAAAAAGAAAGAAAGAAAAAAGAAAGAAAAAGAAAGAAAGAAAAAAGCATGAAAGAGAAAAAAGAAAGAAAGAAAGAAAGAAAAAGAGAAAAAAGAAAGAGAGAAAGAAAGAGAGAAAGAAAGAAAGAAAGAGAGAAAGAAAGAAAGAAAGGTGACAGCGAGATAGAAAGACCATTAACTCTGCAGCTGTACAACTATACAGCTATTGATTGATGGGGGTGAGGCTGTTAATATTATTTATGGAGGAGAAGCTCCTCTGCTCTCTGCCTGAGCCGCAGCCCATAATAAGCAATAATTGATGGCTCAGGAGACATGACTTCCCCCCCACTGACCCCAGAGCAGTGGGAACTGAACGGATGGCCTCCAACGCAGTTATGATTGATATTATCAGATTACATAAGCGGCTGACATGAGACCAGGCCGAACCACTCAAGTGGGGGCATTGATTTTTGATTAGGACGGCACTCAACACATCATAGACCAGGGAGGCAGGGGAAACGCACCCCGTAGGCCGGGATAGGGGATGATGATTATTATGGTATGTCTGTGGCCGTTGCCCGGATATGGCTAGAGAAGTGCTAGCGGGCTGTGCTACAGTAAGAGTGTACGGTTTGGTAAGCTGGCAATATTAAAGACAAAACCAAATCCAAACTCAAGCCTTTCATTTGGCTGATGTGATTGTACATATGGGACAGTTACAGGCAGGGCTGTAAGCTGTGAGCATGTTTGTTTGTGTATGTACATCTGTGCGCGTGTGTGCACGCATGCAGCACGTGTCGATATGAACTGGAGAGAGGTCTGGCAGCATACAGCCATTGATGGGCATACATTTCAATAACCCAATGCTTTAAAACCTAAATTTAACTGAATTTAAGTTTCTTATTCCTTAAAGAAAACAAAACTTAACAACACTATTATTGTTTACCCTAACCATTAATGTATTTATATAATTTAATGCAATTACTGCATTACATATTTAAGCTAAAAGCAATGTTTGCTGCTGACGCTTACATACTGGATGTCATTCCACACAAACAAAAGCAACTTGTACTGTTTGTCATACAGATCCAAAGTAAAAACAGGGGCATTAATAATATTTAATCCTTTACCCATAATCCTCTGCTTGACCCAAGCAACAGCTGGATGACTCACTGTGAGGACCACCGTGACAGGCAGCGGCCATTAACGTGTCATTTCCTTCTTCTTTTATCTGAATGAAGAGTGACCCCTCCATTTGACCTCAGCTATCATAACATCCTCTGTTTAAAAATGGAGGCTATTCAGTATGCAATAACAGTTATCAAACTGCCCGGAGGCTGCTCTCATCAGCCCAGTGATTAGAAATGATCACAAAAATGAAAAATGAATGGAAAATTAACCCCAAAATGAACTCTCTAGCTCCTAAACACACACACTTGGCCATCTCTCTTTTTCTTAATTTCTCAAACCCCCATTATTTACACGTACACACACAGACAATGCTCAGCCAGATGTGGTCATCAACTGCTAGTGGTCATCTTCACGGTCCTTATGTTATCGAACATTACTGTTATATAATTGAGATTAGTTATAAACATTAAAAAAATACTCTTTACTTTAACTACTGTACCTGTTCAGCAAAAATAGTCTCTGTCTACACAAGAGCCTGCAACCTCCCAAAACACACACACAGGTTTGTTCCACTGTATTAGTTAGAGCATCCCAGACTTGAATTACAGTATTTGCATAATGTACCATACAAATGACATTTTCAATCTTTTAGCCCTACCCCTAAATCTACGCAAACCTGTTGCCATTATTTCATTTAAAACCTTATTTGACCACTTAGTGAGCCTGATTTATACATAAAACCACCTCACAAGTTGTTTTTACTCTATATTCATAAAGATATTTTCGACATACAGCCAAACCTACACACAAACACGCACACCTAAAGGAGCACCTAAATTACTGCAGTCACATGCTGGTGTCCAGACCCCCAAAATTTCTCAATGTGCAGTCTGTCCAAGATGGTATGATCATGTAGCCAAAGCATGCAAGGCTTTAAAAAAAAAAAATGTGTGAAAAACCATAATAAAGTTCTCAAAGAAGTTCAGTGTGCTAAGTCTGTGCATGCTGTAACAGCTCTGCAGTGCAGCATCAGTGTGTGTGTGTGTGTGTCAGCTCATGATTAATGTCTTCTCATCACTTCCGTGACACATTTACTTGTAATGGTTCTGTACTTTAAAATCAACTAATTATCTTCATTTTAGATTTCCTTGCGCGATGTTTTTTTGATTTTTTTCTGGACTGGTTTACTCGTCGCATGGCATGACAGCTGCTGTTAGTTTTATTCAATGTATGGCATATGTTTTTCTTTGCACAGTTCATAACGTTAATTGAAAGCAAATAATGGGCAGGTATCTGCTTAGTCGCCATGAGAAATGACCCTTGGCTGACCACCTGAAGAGAGAGAGAGACAAGGGCAGAGCTATGCACCACCTCACACATTAGAAACGCTCTGGGTTAGTAATAAGAAGAGGTATTCATAACCATAATATTTCCCACATTCCAACCGGATAACGTCAGATCAAAGCAGCGCATGAAAAGGAGTCATTGAGGGAATGTTATTTCAAATTTTTTAATTTCCAAAATCTCTTCAGCGGACGGGGTGACACTTTATCGGGTGAGAAGTGTGAACTTAAGATGATTGATGACTCTTTTCATAATTACATTCTAAACATTACACTGCTGTTACCTTACCATTAGCTACCTGACTAAGTGCAGCTGGGGCACTATGCATTAACTAAGTCAAATCATTCATTTTCTGGTATTATTGAAACTCAACACATTTAAAAAATGAGTGTTCCTGTCTTTAACACATGAACTCGTAATAAGACTGAAATCAGTTGTATACTCATACCATTCTACCGTTGTACTGTAATTAGTAATAAAATAAAGTTTTCTAAAGGTATCTCTTTAAACTCAGTTCTAAGCTTATAGAGGCAGTTTCCCAGACAGGGCTTATCCTAGTCCCAAACTAAAACGGATGTTTGAAACACCTTGTACATATCTTAACATATATCAGTGCCACTGTTTTGTCTCAAGATGCACACCAGTATTGTTTTTTGTAAGGTATGTTTGTAAAAAACGACTTAAATATCCTAATATAGCCAAGGCCTAGTCCTGGGTTAATCTAAACCCTGTCTGGGAAACCACTCTATAGGGTTTCTATTGCTGTAATATTACAATACAGTACATTCACTATAAAGTCACACTCTAAAAAAATGCTGGGTTATTTTCAACCCAGAATTGTGTCAAAAAGAGACAAAATCAGCCGTTGGGTTAAATTAACTAACTAAGGCCCGCTTTCAGAGACAAGGCTTAGCTAAAGCCAGGACTAGGACTTAAATTAAGATGTTTAAGCATCCTTTATAGATGGTTTCAGCAGTAACAACATGAAAAGTGGCTTCCGTGTTCAACACGTAACTTCCGGTAAACTACAGTAAGAATAAATAACAACAACGTTCTTTAAATATAGTTTATTATATAATTAGCAAAATAAACAACACGAAGATTACATAGGAAACCAAAACATTTGTTATTTTCGACGAGGTATTTGTTCAAGAGTTCAGTTTAGCAACTAGTTGAACATAAAAAAACTGAAACGGAAGTAAAGTTTGACCATAATCTTATTCAATCGCTCGGACGCGTGCACGCACTAAAACATGTCCAGACGCACGCTTCTGTCCGTTTAGCCGAGTGCAGGCGCATACAAAAATCCAGGAGATGCCAGGCGATTGAGATATCTTATGAAAACATAACAAAACTAAAGTAAGTTTATAAATAATAATTTTAAATCTTATTTTGACTCTATCACTATTGGCTCCTGTAGATATACATCAGAAATGTTTTGTGCAAAGCAGGGAAAGGGAAGCAGAAATGAGAGATGATGAGTTTGAGGGAGTTTAATCCTCACCCAGTCATGTCTTAAACATTAGAGGAAAAATCTCAAGTTAACCTCTGTCAAGTCTATAGAATTGCATTGTTGCTGAAATAAATCAACACATGTATGTGTTATACTATTCTGTATTTTCAGATATTAAATTAATATTTAGTTCACTAGCTGTAGGATTATTTTAGTATAGCAGTAATAAAATGAATGTTTTTTTAAAATAGTGCTATTGTAGAAATATTATTGTAAAAAATAAGTTATTAATCATTGTTATAATTGTAAAATGTAAAATGCAAATGTGCAAGAAAATAATGTTCTCTGCTATCATTATTTCCAAATATTTTATGCCATTTATGCCTCCAAACACGTTAACAACTTTCAAGTTAAGTATAATGAACATGATACTTAAATATTTTTAAATACATGTAGGAATAGTGGGTTAAGCAAAGGACATTGTATAGAAGTGTTAGGCTTTCAAAAAAGTCAGAAAAAAATAGGGGGCCTGTGCCCCAGAAGAGCTTTATATCTAACAACGCCCCTGCAAAGTCCCTTAAAGGCGGAGTCCATGATGTTTGAAAGCCAATGTTGATATTTGAAATCACCTAAACAAACACGCCCCTACCCCAATAGAATCTGGACCTTCTGTTGATAGACCCGCCCCACACATACGCAACCCGGCATTTGATTTGATTTGATTGGCTATAAGTGTGTTTTGGTAGTCGGCCCGTCTCCTTTTCCAAACCGTTTTTCAAACATCGTGGACTCCGCCTTTAATTCTAATTTTATGTAAAATGTCCCTTTTTTCAGTGACAGACCTGCAGTACAGAAGGTTCATGTTAAAATTCTTTATTAAGTTTTATGTACAACAAAAAAAGTTACTGAAATTGTTAATATTATGAAAATTAATCTAAAAAGAACCGTGAAGTGTATCGTATCGTGAGCTAAGCATCGAAATACAGATCGAACCATGAGCTTAGTGTATCGTTACACCCCTACACGTAACCAAACGTGCGTCCGATGAAGCATGTCTTAGAAAAATACCTTACTGGTGTTTATCTTGAGACAAAACAATGGCACTGGCATATTTTGAGATGTCATTATAAGTCATTTTCAGTTGGGACAGCTCAAATGTGTTTTAGTCTAGGACTATCCTTAAGTCTTGTCTGTGAAACAGGGGATAAATGTTTATATTGGACCCAACAATGGGTTGAAACAACCCAGCATAGGATAAATTACAACCCAATGGGTTGGGTTTGTCCCTTTTTGACCCAACACTGGGTTGAAAATACCCCTGTAGTGTACACTCATTTTTCATTCACTATAGATCAACTTTGCTGTCTTTACTGGCCTTAAATGTTTAAGACAAAGTCCAGTAGTATATTGTAGAAGTGTAGAAATGATTAATTCAGGCATGATTGGGTTTAATTCACCCCATGATGACTCGCAAATCAACCCCTATGGATTATCTGCTTAAAGGATCTATTGTGCTGAGTTGAGGGTCATGATATTGGCCTGAACTCTGAAATTTATACCAAAGAATTAAAACAAGGCTTTGTTAAATGCGTTAATGCGATCCATAATGATTTGAAATAATAAATTTAAGGACGCATCACCTCTAACTTGGCACTGCTCATTATGGAGGGTAATTGCTGGTTTCTGCAATCTGTGATCAGGAACTCTGACTTTCATGATGGCTGTAAAGATGGTAAATTTATTAGAGGTTCAAAGGGTGCTTTAAAATTAGCATGGGATAAAAACTAAACGTGCATTAATCATTACAAATGAATAACTTTGTAAGGCAGATGGGAGACAGCACAGCAGGGCCGAGCCACACGTGCATGCATATATACCAAAGCCAGGGCAAACCTTCAGGAACCTGAATACAGGTCTGTTAACTGCAGGATGAGCTTTATGATTAATGACCTTCAATTAAAAGCTGGAATAGGCAGATTTAACTCATTCATATGATACAGACTTCAAAGGCTGGACATATACCAGATGTGTCCAAGCAGACAGCCTGACACATACAGCGGTAGCTGATATGAAACGATTATGGGAACATGTTCTACATTAAACTTTGAATCTATCAAGCAATGCCATATCTACAGTTTGGTGTCAATAAGATGACCACAAGAACACTGCAGAGTCTCTAACTGTAGGATCACCTAATTTTTAGGGACGTAACAATACATAGATATGGATCGATACATCGATTTTATTTCTAAAGATCCGATGCATCGATGCCACACATAAAAAATATATTCAAGGAAACTTTACTTTGACACTATCCACATCTTTAATCCTTGATGTATAGTCTATCTACGCATTTTCGCCAAAGCACACATTACTTGTTTTTTCCATCTGCTAACATCAACAAGTGAATGCAATGCAGCAATAGTGCAGGTTATATTAGCCTCTTTCACACAGTAATTCTGGTAAATTACCATGAATTTACCAGTAAATACAAAAATGTGATGTTCACACATGCAGTGACGGTCCGTCTTTTTACCAGTAAGACATCATTCACACATCAGTATCAAAATACCGGTAAACTCGGAGAGAAAGCGGAGGTTACCTGTGGCGCTGTACCTGTCCCTGTTGTATTTGTAAACAATGTTATGCAAACAAGGTTATGACTTAATATCCACGGTAGGTATTTAGTTGTTTTCACATCTGTGGCAAACGCTGACAGTCGCAAAGTTGCTCGTGACCAAACAACATTGCGTAAGGTGGCGTCAAACGGAACCTGCGTTTGCACATTAGGCTTCACAGAGAATGTGCTAAGGACGTCTGCGATTCGGCAAATAGATGGTAAGATGTTTTAACAACTTTGGTGAAGAAATGTGGATGTTAACTTCAGGTGTGCTCCACTTTTAAGCAGCACGAGTGTGGAAACGTCCGTAAACAGTGCTGGGGTAAACACGTCATCTGTATACAGTGTTGGGGAAACTTACGTTTAAAAGTAATGCATTACAATATTAAGTTACTCTCCAAAAAAATAACTAATTGCGTTACTTCGTTACTTTTCATGGAAAGTAATGCTTAGGATACTTTTGCGTTACTTTTTCTTACTTAGCTGAGGCTTGATCTCTTTCAGGCCTTGCATGTGTTTTTTATGATCGCAAAAATGTCAAGCTCTGGCCTGCCATCTCCAATTCTGACTCAAACTGTTTGCAAAATAGTGCGCGTTATTTTACGGTAATATGTTTAGTTTAATTGAGTACATTATTTTATTTTTAAATGAAATTAATTAAACTGAAAAGTAACTCGCATTCCTTTTTTAAAAAAGGAACTCAAATATTAATGTGTACATTTATAAAGTAATGCGTTACTTTACTCGTTACTTCAGAAAAGTAATATTATTACGTAATGCGCGTTACTTGTAATGCGTTACCCTCAACACTGTCTGTATAAAAATGTTCTGATTGGCAGTCTGACGTTGTGCATTCTAAATGCCGGTAATCTTATATTTTTCGTTCACACATAGCACTTACTGGTATTTTACTGGTAATCTTACAACCTGTCTTACTGGTAAATTGGGAGCACTGATTTACCGGAAAGGTTCTGTTCACACATGACCTGTTTACTGCAATTTACCAGTAAATTACCAGTAAAGACTGTATGTGTAAAAGGGACTATAGTTCATGCAAAACGCAGTCTTCTCTCTCCTGACATGTTGATCAGTTGAAAAATCTCTCAAAAGAGACCACTGCAGCACTTGTTTAACTATTAGATATAGTGTTGTCTGACAGATTGAATCCTTAAGTTTAACAGCTTTATTTTTATAATAATTTATTTTTCAATTCAATTACATTTTTCTGAAACTACTTCAGTGATTGTCACTATTGCACATTTTGGCACAAAATACTGAAAGACTTTGATGGTTGCCATCATAAACTTGATTTTATGTGATATTTTGCCCCTTATTATTAATTTTTCTTTATTTTGAAATGTGTATTTTTGTTAGTTTGGTGTTGTAAATGTTCCAGTTGGGACAAAGATTGTGCATTTTTTAAAAGAGTTTAATTAAATGTTCATGTTATATATTTTGGTTGCATTTGTAAGTAAAATATAACAGCTTTACTAGGCACATAATATTAGGGGTGTGCATTGGCACTGCCCTCACAATTCGATTCAATTACGACTCACCAGGTAACGATTCAATTCAATTTGATTCTACAATGCATTGGAATGCATCAGAATTCTACTGTACACAACAAGGCAAATTTTTCATCTGTCAAGTAGTAAAGTCAAGTGCAACTATTCTCAACAAAAACAGAAGCTTAGCAGCTTTAAGACAATGACAATTATATACCTGAGATGAGAATTTTACACACAGCGCAAGTCTTGTCTAGTTTCCCATTAACTTCGTAGAATCCGAAATGTGCACATATGGGTGCTTTCCATGGAAAAGGGTGCGTTTTTATTGTCCACTCGAGACCAAAAAATAAAGAGTGACATAATAGATTATGGCACTTTGCTGCATCGATGCTGAATCGGGCATGCGCGCATTGCGATGCATCGCCGAATCGATTATTGTTGACATCCCAACATAATGTAAAAAATATCGATAAATTAATCAGATCACTTCCGGTGACACCCTGAATTCATCCTCCATGTCAAGGGCACCTGGGCCATGAAAAGCAAAACTGGTAATGTTCCCATCTTTGGCATCCTTTAGAGACCGCTGCTGACCTTTTTTCTCCAAGCTCAACAGTAATCTGGAATCCTCAAACCAAGTCTAAAACGTACCTTGTAGCTGTGACCTGTCAAGCTCCTTTGTCCAACTTTGAAGCTCCATGCAGATGACTTACAGTATACTGATGGTGTGTCTTTCAGACTGCTGGTACTGTACACTGCTCCATTACTGGTAACTCCAAGATGGTCGTAACTGACATCCCTAAAAATGAAAAATGGAACTAGTCATCAACTTTCTCCTTTTTAAGATCAGTGATATGAACTTTGCTAAATCACAACCTAAACTGGTAAAAATTGGTAAAAAAAAAACCACTTGAATAGTGACCAATTACAAGGCCGAAGGTACACAATTTTCATACAATTATATAAATTTTACCCTAAATCTTGAGGGCGCCCACCACAAAAATGTTAATAATAGCATGCAAATTGTCATTGTTAGCTTTTATATTCTGCGTTTGTAATAATGTTTGTGCATATGTGCAGTATAATTCAGTGCAGTATAAAAACAGCTAAATACAGTTATTATGGGCTTTAAAGGACACATAAACAGATTTGCTCACAATACACTGAAATATTTGATTTGGTTTCGGGGCAAGTTTCCCAATGCTTTAAGGATCTGAGAGGAGAGCAAGACTATGTACTTAGGATTTAAACACATTAGCAAAGTTCTGTCTCTGTTTTTCAGTCTAAGACACCCTCTCAACCATCCCCATGGCTACATTGGAAGAAGTGAGAGAGAGAAAAAGAGAGCATACAGTAAGACAGGGAAACAAAATCTGCCAACAATTAAACACAGACAGCGTTCATACTTGGGGGAAAAAGTAGCTGTTGTACTGAAAGCCTGAGCTGCCCGTGGGCAGCCGCGGAAGTGTCATTAAAAGGAGAAAGGATGCGTGAACAGCTGTTTTCAGTGCTGGCTTACACTGCTTGCCATGTTTCCCTTTTGTAGTCACAGCGCGGGAATACCGCAGGCCTCTGCCACGCCCGCCAAACTACACCTCACATGGCCAACACATGATCAGGAAGAGAAAGGAGGAAAAAAAAAAGAGAAGAGGATGGTAAATGTAATGAAGTAAAAGTCCAAGACAGGGCATCTCTTACAACTACTGTTTGGTAAATTAGAAAACATTAAAAATCCACTATGGTTTGCTACTTATTTCAGTAATTTTAAACGGTAAAAGAGCCTACGTAACCCATTCAGTTTTACGTTCACAGAAAAAATGCATTTCCTGCTAGTGTGGTCACATGCCAGGGATGCACACAGAACCACATAGATTACACAGATTTATACAAAGTATTTTACAGTGCATTCAAAGTATATGCTTTTTGTCAGTATGTGTGCCCCTGGAAATCAACCCAATGATCTTGGTGCTCAAAACACTGAGAAAGCCTGAACTCACAGAGGATAAAGTAGAGGAGTAGAGGATGCAGAAGAGGTGCAGAGCTACACCCTTAAATGATTGGTATGCTTAGCCTTGTGCCAGTTCATGTTGTGGTGACACAGTAAGGCTAACGGCAGTATGATCTTGTGGCTATCAAAGCAGTTTGTGCTGGGTGTAATAGACTCCACACACACATATACGTTAACTGAGACCTAACCTTTAGTCTGAAATAAAACTATCTGTGGGATTATGTGTCATTCGTTATGAATGATTTGAATAGAAGCATCTTTTAATATTGTGTCTGAAATGGTCTGTCAAAAATGTTGGTAAGCACCTCCCAGACCTAGGGAGAGCCTTCTGGCATGTGATAAAGTGTGTTTATATGAACCATAAGTGCCACACAGGAGCAAGCCCACCTGTAGTCTGCAAGTCATTACACCGGGGTCATGGGATATCCTCCAAGTAAACGCACACTCACTTCGCTTCAAATTGGGTGTAAAGATCCCATTTCCTCTCATTCGCAAACTGAAACACCTGCCCGAGGACAGAATATGACATCGCTAAGATCCCCTGGCATCCATTATGTCCCCATTACCCAAGAAATTAAAACTGTTGAAACAGTTATAGTACCATTACAAGGCCTCTTTACCATAATACTTGTGACAAAATAATTTTTATATAGGACACACTTGCAGCGACAACTTCATATGACATAAATGAAAAAACTTTTATAATCTGTGGAAATTGACTTGCGTTGCATTTACTTTTATTACCTTTTCACGATTTAGCACTTTCAGAACTTTCCAGCTGCAAAATCTACAGCACGTTTGTTGAAAATCCTGTATTAATGACTTATAAATCAGACGGCCCTGACACAATGGATAAACAGACGCTCACTTTTATTCTTCACCATACCTCAGCTACCCCTGAAATAACTTACAACCCAAGGCCTGTTTGACACCACACACCCTCACAATCCCGCTTCACCTGACATGCTTTTCTGCACTAAATCACAGGAGCTGGGCTGTGACCGCTGACATGCGAGATATGGCCCGCAGTCACGGCACTCAATCAGCCTGTGTCGCTGTGATAGAGCTGCGTCCAGCGCCCTGTGTGTTACCACTGGAAGAGCAATAAGAAACCGACAGCATATCCAGTGACATGGATAAAGAGATCAACCACACAACCTATCATATCCTTCTAAAGCACTGGACTTTTTGTAATTGTTATGGATTTTGATCTGCTCAAAAAAAGGAAAATGCAATAAATATGCTTTATACAAAAACATGCTTTTTATGTAATATTTTAAAAACATTTTTCAATTAAACACCTGCATACCAGTAAATGTTTCACCAGTCATTAACAGGTTTCATTTTATACCTGCCCATGTTCAATAAAAGTAGTGATAGTGACTGAATAAGAATACATTCGGTAAGAGTGACTGGACTGGTGTTAAAGTGTCACTCTAAAGTATATCTACCAAACATCTACCATGACACGCTTCTCTTATCATGGCCTTCACTGGGAGCTGTCCTCCTAGCACAAACTTATCATTCAATGCAGAACCACCACGATAGGATTTAAAACACACACACAGGCACAAAAAACTAGAATTGGCTAAAGATAAAAAAATCAAGGATCAAAGATACGTTGGTAAAAGCATTTTAAACTGTCTGAAAAAGCCGCAAAAAAATACAGCACTACAAGTTTCATTTATTATTTAAAATCAAGACATCCTGAACACCATGCAGCGTATGAGAAAGACACGGCGGCGGTGATCCTTGGAATCTGATAAATGCAGAAGCACGGAGAACGAGAGACTTTAACTTTTCATCTCATGTCATAATACAACAAAGAGCATCAGCAGAATGTAATAAAAACTTCCTAAAACCAGTCCTACAGTGACAAACACGCTTATATTAAATGAGAACAACAATAATAAACGCTTTTCCTCTGTCATGATCTCACGTCAATCTTGCCGCAGTCTCTTTCTCTCCCTTTGCTTGTGCTTTAACATGCACGCAGGTGTGCATCCACTGCTCAACATATAGTGCTATATATGGATGGTTGCAAGTTTTTTATGGCATAGTAATGAATAGGTTATATGCAATTTGTGCAGGAATAAAAGATCGGATTAATATCCATTTAGCCAAGACTCTTTTATGTGGTGCAATGTAAATGGAACAGTCTATCTATAGCTATCTGATCAGAAAAAGTAGGGATGTACAGAAGAAAAATTCTTGTCCGATACCGAAAAAGAGGAAACCAAGGCCGAAAACTGAAACACTGAAATAAATTATGCCAATTTTTGCATTTATGGCTGTAACTGTGTACTAACTTACTAAAATAAAGGCATTGCAATTGCATACATTAATATTAAAGTTTTACAGTTTTATGTGACTGAAGTTAATTATTTGTTAACAACACCAGCATTAATTATTTGATAAATAATTTTTAAAAGTTTATTAAAAATTCCCAAATAATAAATATTAATTGAAGTAACACAAAAAACATTGAGTAAATACTTAAAATTTAATTGACAGAGTCTTTGCTGTAAGTTTTTAAAGATTCAACTGATTAAAACATTTTAGTTGAATGAACTATAAAGCTTGAGCAAACATACTTTTTTATATTTGAGTCAAAATTGGGCCAACTAAAAAACATCAATCCAGGTAACACTTTGGAGTCTAAAATTGAGTGAACGTAAAATTTCTGTGGAGCTAGTTACTAAAAAATTATTCATTGAGCCAACAATTTATTTTTTACAGTGTAGGGCCTTTTGGGTCAAAAAGCGTCAATGTTTATAGAGACCCCTATTAAAACTTGTCTAAAATTAGTGAATCAGTGATTGAACCAAATGCCCTCCATATCAGTGAGGTGTGGGCTCGTAGACAAATCCAAATCAAGATTTCAGCGAATGGGAAAAACAACCAATCGAGACCCTGCATACAGGACTTTGTAAAAACGTCCTTTAGGTTGTTTTCACATATATTGGTGCGCACCGTGGTGCGGCCTCGGAGCGCACCAAAATACATTGTATCATTTTTCAGTTAGTGCGGTCCGTGTTCACATATATATATTTTTTACTTTACTCGAAATGCCGCACCGTACACCATGTGACAACGGTCAGCGCTGTCATTGGTCTCTGACAGCTCTTACCGTCTCATGACCACCCCCACGTTTCCACGACAACCAGCTTGACAGAGAGAGCGCAGCTATCAAGATGTGGAGATAAACGATGCACGTCTTTGCGAAGTTTCTTTGCTTTAACGTGAAATTGCGTAGCTGTTCTATTAAAGCCTTTCTCACGGAGCCGTTTGCTAAAAAGCCAGTAATGTCACTATTTGTGTGTGGAGGACAGCTATGCATTTATAAAATCATCAGCTCAAACGTAAAGGAGACAGCGAATCTCTATGCAACGGACCAGGATTGGCTTGTTTGTTGTTAACCCACAATATAACACCAGGCTCACGTCACAACGAAAGCCCAGTTGCTCAAACATGTGGAGAACTTCCTGTATTTGGTTCGGCCCGAGGTCCAGCAGTGTTCACACCACAGGTGGGTCGCCCCAGAGTTCGGCAACAGCCGCTCCGAGACCACCTGTTTAGAGCGGTCTCGGAGCGGTCGTTTAGTGCGCACCCGAGTGCGGCTGTTGTGTTCACACTGACCCAAACGCACCGTACTCGGAGCGACACGTCATTTGGGCCGACCTAAACAGTGTATATGTGAAAACACCCTTAAGTGCACCAGCACACAACAAACAGTGCATGGAGAGCTGACTTAATAATAAAAGTCCACTTAAATATCCACTAATAATAAAAGTTCAAAAATGGGCAATGAAATTCTAGAAACATCTACCCCACTCATATCATTATAAAGCGGCGAAATACAAAGAGCTGAGTAAAGAAACTAATTCGATCTTTGAACTAATTTAGAGCTTCCTAATGTTTCATTAACATCTACTGACACTCATCATCACACTGATGATCTGAACAACAACAACAACAACAACAATACTGATCAACTTATTCAAGTTAACCAAATTATAACACAAATCAAAGAAAATGACATCACTCACTGGGAAACTTAAACACAACAACAAAGTAAAATGCAATGTTATTTGGCCCTAAATAGGGTTACAGAACAGTAGAATATCTTTACAAATAGACAGATCAAAAAGTGAGATCAATCTTGACCAGATAAATAAACTCACTATAGAGATGGCAGACATGGAAAACTATGGGTGCCAAATAAGGACAGGGTTTTGTCCACACTGTGACCAAAATAAAATCCAGTCAGAGCTGCACTTTCTAACAGAATGCAGAAAGTACAAGGATATTAAGACAATTTTCTATCAAAAATAAACTGCATAAGCACTACAGACAAACCAGAAAATGTATCAAACAATGAGAAACTGATTTTGTGTTAGGAGAACAAAAGGACTGCTGTGTGTTAGCACAATATGTGTCTGCATGCCATAAGAGAAAA
Organism: Paramisgurnus dabryanus; assembly: GCF_030506205.2. NCBI lineage: Eukaryota > Metazoa > Chordata > Actinopteri > Cypriniformes > Cobitidae > Paramisgurnus > Paramisgurnus dabryanus. The sequence continues at coordinate 33,223,122 of NC_133338.1, read as the reverse complement.
CCAATCTAAGCTGACTGTACATTACTTTTTTATTTAGTTATTTAACTTGTGAACAACAATTCACAATATTAGATTTTATAATAAAGTTATAATACAAAGTGAAGTACAAGCACATGTATTCAGTACATGTACAGATTTATAGTAGCCTATGTATTACATTTATTTCTATTCTTGTTATACCACAGGGCTGTTCTGCTTAATTCTAATTAATTGAAAAATGTTCAACAGGGTATGCATTATTTTTCAATAACTGCACACCTGACCTGTCAAATGTCTTAACCACCAGAGCAATGTCTGTGGTTACAGTACCATGGTATAAGCGGAATAATATATGAAGAGTTTGGTTCCAAAACGCAATAAATCCATTTTGACAAATTTTGGTAAAAACATGTTTTCTATACCAAGAAAGTGACAAGATGAAAACCACTATTTTCTGTTACAAACTTTCACATAGCATCTTTAGGTTATAAAAACATAAAAAATTCAAATCCATAACTTGATTTTCAAAGATTTATTATAAAAACTGATTATTTTTTCCACAAAATGCAATAAATCCATGACAAGTTTTTATTCAAAGTGCTATAAATCTATTGAATCAATAGCCTATATAAATGTGCATTCATCTTTGCCATGTTATATTCATTTAGTTGACTAGTTGTACATACTAATTAAAAATATAAACATTAATGTCATTTATCAAAACACTTACTTTGTCATATTAAGAACACTGTCATTGCTGCGGTTATACTTGACGTCGTGGCTTAACGTTTTTCACAGCGATCAGCTGTAAAATGTTTTGGTCCTGCTCGATTTTCATTGACTTTGAGTACAATTATGGAAAGTTTTTCATAAGATTCCCTGGGGTCAAAGTGTTAGCATGACAGAAGCTTGATGCTGTCGGCCCGGGCAAACAAGCACCCGTCTCTTGCGTAAATTATTAGATGTTGATGGCTTACGTTTCTTTCCCGTCACAGAAAACCATCACAGGTTTATCAATGCCATTAAAGTATTATTTTGTTTTTGTTTGTTGGTTCACGAAGTACATAGTAGATAAGGATAAATAGGATTCCGTGTACTCAGCGCGCCGCCATTGTTTGTTTACATTGCGTGAATGGTGCGCTGCAATCTGTGGAGTGGATTTATGGCATTCTGTAGAAGAGGGGGAGTGGCGTTTATTGCATTTTGGAAAAAAGGGAGAAAAGATGACAGAATAACACGGCGGATAATGGATTTTGCGTAAAATTAAGAATTTACTTTTTAATACTGACCTGATATAATACTGATTCTGGCAGGAACTAATTTTTTTCAAAAATGGCGTTTATTGCGTTTTGGAACCAAACTCTTCATATATATATATATGCACCAATATATCGGCAGATGATGCGAGCTATGCTTCTCAATGAATTACGGTGAAATGCCGCTACATCCAAAAGCCAGGGGGCGCTCTTGTGCAGAAACTCAATATGCGCTGTAGACAAAGAAATATTTACAAATGCACCTATAACACGCAGCTCCAGGAAATGGCTTAAGGATATAATTATATTGCTGTACTTCAAACCTTTTCGGGTATTATCATGATAATAAAGAATATATATAATGATCATGTTTGACAAGTGATGCTTTTCAAATGCATGTTATAAATGACTCAAACTAACAGTGATTTCAGATCAATAAGGACTTACTGATCAAAAGCCGTAGTAAATGAAATAGCTGTGCATAAAATCGGCTGTGCAATTCAGAATAGTTATCGGCTACATATTAGTGTATATTGTTATTTATCGGTGCACTCCTATATTATTCTATTCACAGCCTCTCAAACTGTTCTTGAAATTAACTACATAGAAAAAAATTTAAGTTACAGTACCAAACTAATTCACACATCCCAGCACCTGCATAATGCTATTATGTATGCATGCCAAACAGGTGTATTCACAGCAGATGTTTTTCAGACAGCTGTAATCAGTGCTAATGTAATTCTTTGCATACTGTAGGCCTTCATGAATTAACAAAAAATCATACACAAAACATGTTTGATATATAAAACACACTCATCTGTTTACAAACTGGCACAGAGCTGCCAAAGCCGATAAACACACATTCGTACAATCGCACATCCACACAAACACAGATGCGGGCAGCTCTTGATTGATCAGTCTCTGGATTGTAAGCGTAGCCACACACACATCAAGCAGTTCTGGAATGTCTGATAAAATGATATTAATTCCACACATTAATGAGATTAATGAATTTCAATAGTGGGAAGACAAGAGAAGTACGTTTTCTTTTTGTCTGGAGCAGAAATAATAACACAAAGGCAATTACCGCGCATCCATCAATCTACGGCGGACAGTCTAATTATCTCTCCATTTCTGAAGCACTTGCAGTCCTATAGCACTCATTTGTATTCTTTGATATGTTATTTTTTCATTAATAGTGAGCAGCATTAGGCTGTGCAGATGAATACAGTGGGACTCAGATGTTTTGGAAATCATGATGGAGTCTTTCGGCACTCCACACTGAGAGATCCAGAATTCTGATGATTAATGATGATGTCACTGGGTGAGGAATGGGTGTCCCTGCAGCTATGGATAAGTCATTGTTATCCTGCTACAGGAAATAAAGCCATATCTACCACCAAGAACCAGGCTTATAATTCCTAAGCCAGGAGTCCTCATTTGCCTACTTCAGCCCTAAGAGACAAGTATTTTTGTCTATTGGACAGAACTTCCAAAAGTTGAAATTTCAGTAGGCCACGGTGTATCACTTATTAAAACCACTGTATTATTCTATTTCACAAAAACTTTAAGTCTAATTACAATGTCAAATACAAAAAGTAGATCAGACCCTGTTATAGGGTTGTTCCGATAGACGGGCAGTGCGTAATATCACTACGCCTGCTGCAGCCATGTCACATCAGCAAAGTCCTTGATTATAACGCCAGTTTGAGAGTGTAGTTCCTAGCAATATCTGTCCAGAAAATTGCAACTTTTAATTTTCTGTCGGTCTTAGTACACAATGTTACTTCAGAAGAGTCAAGTTTTAAAGCAACACTATGTAGTTTCTAGGGCTGGACCAGAATATTCGAATATTTGTTCCGTGGGTTGATATTCGATTTTCAGTTTTAAGTTTTGAATAATATATATGTGTGTGTGTGTGTGTGTGTGTGTGTGTGTGTGTGTGTGTGTGTGTGTGTGTGTGTGTGTGTGTGTGTGTGTGTGTGTGTGTTTGTGTGTGTGTGTGTGTGTGTGTGTGCGGAGTCTCCTCTGGCACCCATCAGGCACCGGGTGTGCTATTCTGTATGGTGTAGCTTAAGTGCAACATGGAGTTTGAAGATGTAAAGAAAAAAGGAAAAACAGGAGAATTAACTTTACGCAAGTTTGGAGGAAAGTCGGAGCTATGAAACCAGATATACATTCTCACTTGTGCCAGTAGCCTACGCCTTCTTTGTTTTCCTTTGCTTAAAGGAATATTCCATTTTCTTAAAAGAAAAATCCAGATAATTTACTCACCACAATGTCATCCAAAATAGGGATGGCGAAAACGGAAAATTTTCTTGACCGGCCACCGAGCCTCATTAGCCGGTTGAAACCGGTTAACCGATAGGCCTATTAGTTTAAAATATGCTATTTAAAATAACAGCCATTTCGAGCTGCGCCTGCAATTTCGCAACTCGCATCTCTCTGCGCTCTGCCTCCGGCTCACACACACACACAGACCTCACAACACTTTTTAAATCCCCTACAGCACGAAACATAAGTCCCGCAAACGCAGCGCCGTGCTTAGTTTCGAAATAGTTTAGGTACTAGGTGATCGCGTTGAACTTGAAAATAAAGGCGTTTGTGAAGCTCATTTGAAAATTGCCGCGGCTCATTTAAGAAAATGACAGTTCAGAAGAGACTGCGCTTTAGTTTGGGGTAGTAATAATAAACACATAGGATGATCATCATCACCTTTTCTGTTACCATTGAAATATAGATGTAATTTATTTCCAAATCTAAACCCATCTTATGCGGAATGTTGCCTAATAGACTGCAACACGATAAAACCAATGGATTAAATGGGCACCTTCAGAATGTGTAAAAGACGCACCGGGCCAAAGCAGGTCTCGCACTGTGTTTGTTCTAGAACAAATCCAGCAAAGATATTTAATGCTTGTATGAGGCATATAGGCCTACGCTGAGTTTTATTTAATTATGATGAGGTGCGTTCTAATTAACAATGCAATGCAAGTGAACGCGCCGTGCTGGCGCCTTCATGCACGGACCGGTAATTATATACTCTGCTATATTTGCTTTTTATTTATTAAATACATGCATTTGGTTGATGAAACATTTATTAAAATTAAGATACAATTTATACAAAACGAAATTCACTTTAAAGAAATGCTTTCTACAAAGCAAAACTTAATAAAGTGGTAAAAATCATGGCTGAGGATTTACAGAAACAAAACTTACTCTGCACTTTACTGTTAGCCTAAAAGACATAAATGTTAATCATTTGGAACACAACCAGGAGAGACTTTAATTTTAATTATTTTATTGCTGTATTTTATTTACTATTCGAATAAAGGAGTTTATCAAAAAATAGCCTGTAGCATTTACTTTTCGCAAACCTTGTGAGCATGCGAAACCAAACGCAGTGAACCAAACGCAGTGACCTCGCGCCAAATGTTTTTTTATTGGTTTATAAAGTACAAACAGACCAGTTATGAAAAACTGAGTGTGAGGGATTTGTTCACTTCACACAAAAAGATCTTGGAAAGAAAGAGATGACTAACTGTAGTAGTGTTTAGTCCACTGTCTATAATAGCCTAATTTACAGATCCCTTTTTTTAACCGACAACCGACAACTTTGACCAGTTAACATTGATACGGTCAACCATCGGTCAAACGGTCATCGGTTAACTTCCTTAATCCAAAATGTTGATGTCTTTCTTTGTTCAGTCGAGATGAAATTATGTTTTTTGAGGAAAACATTGCAGGATTTTTCTCATTTTAATGGACTTTAATAGACACCAACAATTAACACTTAATTCAACACTTAACAGTTTTTTTCAACGGAGTTTCAAAGGACGAAAAACGATCCCAAACGAGGCATAAGGGTCTTATCTAGCAAAACGATTGTCATTTTTGACAAGAAAAATAACAAATATACACTTTTAAAGCACAACTTTTCGTTTAGGTCCGGTCCAGCGCGACCTAACGTAAATGCGTAGTGACGTAGGGAGGTCACGTGTTACATATATAAAACTCACATTTGCTGACTATTTTAAACAATAAACTGACACAAAGACATTAATTAGTATCAGTTGACATAAAACAACGTAGGAACGGTCCTCTTTCACCACATTTGTATTCACTGGGGCGGAGTTTCGCGTTCGTCCTCTGTGACCTCTTGACGTCATGACGTATTGCGTCGGGTCACGCTAGCGCATGACGACCGGATCTAAACGAGAAGTTGTGCTTTAAAAGTGGATATTTGTTATTTTTATTGTCAAAAATGACAATCGTTTTGCTAGATAAGACCCTTATGCCTCGTTTGGGATCGTTTAGAGTCATTTGAAACTCTGTTGAAAAAACTGTTAAGTGTTGACTTAAGTGTTAAGTGGTGGTGTCCATTAAAGTCCATTAAAATGAGAAAAATCCTGCAATGTTTTCATCAAAAAACATAATTTCTTTTCGACTGATCAAAGAAAGACATCAACATTTTGGATGACATGGTGGTGAGTAAATTATCTGGATTTTTCTTTTAAGAAAATGGAATATTCCTTTAAGTTTTTAATATTTATAAATTTTAACATGGACACTTTATTGACATCATTCGAGTTAAGGCGATTAGTGGACCTTTCAATTCACGGGTTTCATTTAATTTTATTTTTTAAACGTAAATATTACATTATTTTTGTCTTAAGTTTTGTTTCAGTTTGCCATGCCTACTGCACGGCGGTGTAAAAATAAGATATTTTTATACTTTAAAATTCAAACATCATATCCTAAATTGTTGGAATATATTCCATATGTATTAATTTGGATTTATAGATGTTTAACATTAAAATCGATGCATGGGAATAATTTATATTAATTTTTTAAATACCCACCACTCTTAAATGCGCATGTTTCTTATTGTACATCGAGGCTTTACAATTTAGTTCCTTTCATGTCGTTTTAATAATTTACTTCAATCTTTTTTACTTTAAATGTTCTTTTACATTTACATGTGCATTAAACACCGCGAAACAATTTGTCTATATTTTTAAATAGTTTTTGAAAAGATTACCTTTTTCTGATATGCGAGTCATTTGGACAAATAACGCTAGTCCTTGGGACTTTTGGGCTGTGTTATTGAAAAAAAATCCAAAATTCTCTTCTGAGACATTGCAAAGCTGATAGATAGGCTACAGATAGCCGAGTAATTCGTTCTGTGTGGCTGTGAGTGTGCGTGCTTGTATGTTATGCTTATACGTATACGCAGCTTATGGGCTGAATCGCATTCACGTTGTCAAAACAAATCTGATTGGCTAATACACACTGAAATAAATTAAATCATTTTAAAATTACTAAATTAATCATTCTCTCTACAGTACATCACACAGCCCACACATGATGACATACAAAATGTATTGAAACAGTAACAAACAACAATCAGAGACATTTATAAGCTATCATTTTATGGTCATTGCAGTTTTAAATCTTTGCTTCCCGCGCCCATGGTTTCTTGCAAAAACTGATTGATTTGCTTCACAAGACGTCAATATGTCACACGGAGTTATGGGGGATGACTTTTGTATTGGATATATATGCTTTAGCTCTTAAAGTGTGCGGATCGGTTGACATGCATAACGGGGCACTGGGGTTTCTGCAAAATATCTTCTTTATTGTTCTACTGATGAAAAAACATATTGGATGGTGTAAGTGTTATAAATAAACTTGATTTTGAAAGTATGCTACTGTTTTATTACAGTTTGTTGAACTTCGTTCATTTATTTTCATTGTTTTATTTAAATAGCCTACCCTTTACGTTGTCAGTAATTACTGTGCTGCTAATTTCTAATACGGGAATTTTTGTTTGTTAGAAAAATGTTAGGCTACCTTATTAAAAGTATTGCTCTTGTGTTTTGTGTCACTAATGCTGTTCTCGCAGGACACGTGACAGGCACGCCGCTTCCGGCTTGCGCTGTTCTGTAGTATTTTTAAAGTTTATTAATTCTAAACGTGTCACATGTCCGTATTGCACGAAAAAAAAAAGGCACTACGCTTCCTTGGGCACTACACATCCGCCACATAATAAAACTGTAGACAGACAGACAGACACACATAGGCCTACACACAGAGATTCCTGCCTTTATTAAAGAGAAAAATATGTTCAGCCTCTCCTTCCGAAGCTTCGATTTGATTTCTACTAGAGCTTCAAAGCTCAAAAAATGGTATTCGGAACAGCCCTAGTAGTTTCCATGTAAAAATGACTTACAGCTCCCCCATATGGTTGAAAAGCGCAACAGTGCCTGGTATCAGACACTCTTCTGCAGGCAGGGGGAGGGGCGGAGCTGTGTTTCCTACCCTCCACCGCCACTTTCAGAGTGTGCTTGTAGCAGCTAGGAGGCTGCTCAGGTTGGAGCAACAGTACAATTTGTCCAGTTAAAAGTTGTTCTATCACTTAAATAATTTTAGAGACATTATTTAAAGGTAAAAAAAACTACATAGTGTTGCTTTAAATAGGAAAAATATCAAAAGTCTTTGGTTATTTTTTAGCGGGATGCTAATGGTCTAATCAGATTCAAAGGATTACACAAAGCTATGCTAAAAGTGCTAGCGCCAGACCCGGAGATCAGCTGAATGGATTTCAAAACAATAAGAATCAAATGTTTAACTCTAGGGGAGCTGGAAAATTTGCATATTTTCAAAAAAGTGGAATGTCCCTTTAAGAAGGTTGCGGTCATGGCAGTGTTGCCCTTCCTTCTTTTTTGTCCATCAATCAAGTGACTTGTCATAAATGAGAAAAAAATGAGCTAATAAATAAATGAGTAAACTACCCCGATACTATCGTGTATCAGCGATCTCACAGGCTGACGACAGGACGATCTCAAAATGGAGCATATCGCCCAACACTACCCTGTGAAAAAAGTTATACTAAAGTGCCTTTTTGTCTTGCCACGTTTGGACATAGAAATCTCCCCATTTACATTATGCCCCCTCCTTTTTCTTTTATTTGCACTTTGCTCAGACAGCTGCAAAAATAGCATCCAAAAATTATAAGTCCATTTTCCTAAAACAAACACACATGTGCTGCAGGGGAAATTCTGCAATTATTATAATAAAGAGGGCATTTTATTTAATGCACCATTTTACTTCAGGCTAATTAAGTGTTGAGTGAGAAGGGACTTCCTGGTTCATTTTTTATAAAAGTTTTGTTTTTTTATCTTGTTGCTGGCCCTCTGTCCAAGCGTGAACATACACACCAACTCTTGAACAGTTCTGTCTGTTACATTTTATGACAGCTGATCCTCCAAGGCATTGATTTGGTTTGTGGTAAATCGTAAGCAGTCATTACATTCTCTTAGCATTTACTTAGGAAACACAATCTGGCAAATATCCCAAGTGGCAATTATAGCTAAATATGCTTTTCATTTTTCATTACCATGTTTGTGGAACTTAATGCGCAAAGCTGCATCACACGAGTGCAATTTAGTTTCCATTCCAGCAGTGAGTGGATAATAAATAAATATTTCTGAGCCATTAGGAGTTGGACGAGCTCCATACAAGGGACGGGGCAGCGTTATGATGTGTATAGTGTTTCGGTGAAGGGTTGTCCTCGGGGCACAGACAGACAGTCTGATAAACACTCTCTATGAACATCTCAGTTTTCCATTAAAGGTTACAGGAGTCTACATGCAAGTGTGCGGCAGACGCATGTTTTACGACATAGCCCTGCAGTGTAGACAGGTTAACTGTAATATCCCAAGTGGTTTCAACTTTTATTTCAATAAAATCATTGCAATGGTTGGGTCTCCCTCTTCGTTCTCCCAGTTTCAAAAGCTTTAAGGGCTCTCATAAATACCCATTACTTTTCATAAACATCATCAAAGTTATTTATTGAGCATGGGCAGAGAACAAACACAAAACGGTCTCAGCTTTGAATCTATTCCATCTTGGGCAAAAAAGTTGGCAATCGAGTTCAAAGAGGGATGGAGAAAAGAAGACCAGACCTACTAGTACATACAACGGTAAACTCTTAATCAGAGAGCAGAGTAGTCAAAAATTACGCAATCATTTAATCATAAAGTTGACCTTCTACACTAAAAAGCCTTTTATTTAAAAAACCCTTGTCAGTCTTCCACTGTCAAAACTAAATGACCTATACCATTAAGTCACTCCTGATTGAAGTCATTCTCTTTTAGACAGGCCCATCCATTAGATTCACAAAAAAAAGCATAGCTCCCCTCTCTATCCACAGGCAACTACTCCACTGGCCCCCGAGGACCCAAGTCCAGCTGTGAGAGAAGGGGACGGTGCTGTTTGACTGGACTAAAGAAGACCTCTTCACTTCAACAAGACAAATTTGTCATCACGCAGTATTCAGATACAAACAGTTTTACGGGGTTAAATCCCAATCCTGCTTGTTCACAAGGAAAATAAGCATGTCTAATAAAAATGACCTGTACTGCATGTATTGCACTTGTATACAATAACACCACACATTGCATTAAACAATTAAAAAGAAGTATGGTAAAGAAAGACAAATCATTCCAGTTTACTGATTCTTGACTAACAACGGTTACTGAAACTATAAAAAGTCTTGCAATGCTTCTTAAAAAAAAAAAAAAAAAAAAAAAAAATTATATATATATCGATTTTGCATCGCAAGGCTTGTGTGTGTACTATGACGTTTTGGTCAGTAAGAAGTCCTTATCAATCTAAAATCATTACGAGTCAGAGTCGTTTATAACGTGCATTTAAAAAAGGAAACACTCATTAAAGAAAATCATTACAAATATTTTTATTATCATGAAAATACCTGAAACAATCTAAAGAACGGTGATATAAATATTCTTCTAGACATTCCTGGAATAGGGTTTGTAATGCTACTTCTTCTGTGGCACAATTTGAGTTTCTGCACGAGAGCGCCCTCTGGCTTTTGGATGTGGCGGCATTTCACAGTAATTAATTCAAGTTCATTCATTGAGAAAACGCGCATTTGCACGATAAATTGTTACAGCCCTAATGAAAACACAAAACTGTTTAAAGAGCAACTATTTCATTGTTAAAAAAACAACGTTATATTGTGTATTTGGTATAATACAATGCGTTTGCGTGGTTTATGGTTAAAAAAAAAAACGCTTCCTGAAACGCACGGAATTGAAAAGCTCTCTGTCCTTGAATGGCCAGCTAATTTGTACATTTTGATTCGTCTGAATACCTATGATGTCAGCCGAAAAGGTGATGGTACTTACAAAGTTCGATTTCGCGCACAATTCAATGCTAACAGGAGTTAACTTACAGGCTGTGAGTCTGACGGGGAAGAATTATGATAATGTCGATCTTGTCTACATCACAAATTCCAGGAAGTAAACTGTTGCCTACAATCCGTGTGTTTGTTGTAGTCCAAGAAAAGAGATCTGCGTTGGAGACGAAAACTTGGGTCATCGTTTACTTAGTGGTTTGTACCTTTTGCATATCGTTAACATTGTGCTAATACACACTTACACACCAAAGGAAATGTAAAATCGTGAATCGAACCATTGGTGCTCTTTAAATGACTCGCTTTTTTCTAATCATTACCAAGGCACACTAATGGCACAGAATCCTTCTCAAATGCTCTTGTGGTCCTGACTTAGTCCTAAGTATTATCATGTTGCTCATCTCACTTTTTCAATTGTAAAAAAGCATCAGTTTCTCACAGTAATAAAACTGTGTGTTTGTGCGTTTTTTTATTGTGTCTATTCATTGAGTTATTCTCTCAGCTCTCTGACGTATTACCCAACAGCTCAATCCATCTGCTTTGGGGCGATTTCCTCTCTCACCGGATATCTGAATGGATCACACAATAATCTCTCCTGCCCTCAAACCATACGCACAATGATTATTTTGTCTTCAAACATCTCTGACAGGAAAAATTAGTAATCATCATGGTGAGAGCAGGTGTTTTTCTTTCCCTGCTTTTCTTTTCTTTCCTTTTCCCCCTCCCCAGAGCACCGACACAGATGCTTGTGTACAAGGCCAGTATTGATTTTTAAACCATTTGACGCGAGTTGAATAAGATGGGAGAGCGGGGAGGCTTTAGCCATGAGCTTTTTTATCAATCAACGTGTCAAAGCCGCTACTAAATTCGATTCTTATTTATCAGAACTGCCCGGTCGGACAGAGTGCCACGCACAAGAGTCACAAATCTTTGCGCAAACCATACCATAACTCACGGCCGTAATCCGACGCAACGCCGCCTCATCGCAGGTGCCAAGATGATTGACCTAAAAACAAACACAGCATTATTGCAATGTTCTAATATGATGTGATCTGGAGTCAATCAAATAAGTAGTGATTTTCAACTGTAATGGAGGACGAGGTAAACGGGTTAAAACGATTCCGAGTCCTATTTGGGTCAGAAACAGGATTTAAAATTTATTAGCAATATTAAACCGCATGTAAACTGCGTATTTTATTCCTGCTGTCAGTCTAGAGGGGGTGTGCAATTGTGCGCTAGATTAACTGAGATACAAAAACGCATCATCCTAGTTGACCAAACATGTCCATGTCAAAAATTTAAAGCTCAAAGGTCAGGACTAAGCTGTAATTTGCTCCCAATATAGGCTGATGAACAGGGCAGCATTTGTTTCCATCTGATCATACGTGCCTGATTATCTTGTGTGCCAATCAATTTCCGAGCGATCTGAAACACAGGCGCCGAACAAAAGAGATAGATGGGGAATAGTAAATAAAGCTGGACCCTAAAACACATGAATCACAGTGTTATTACATTCCCACACCTCTCGTAACAGGTATTGATCACAGAGTGTGCATGAACTATAGGCTGCATTGTTAAAAGACAGCACGGGTAGGATTTGATAGAAGGAAGAGTGCAATCAAAGGTAATAAAGACAAAGGCCTAAGTGCAAACACACACACACACACACACACACACACACACACACACACACACACACACACACACACACACACAAAGGCAATATAGAGAAATGGAGAAATATTTTTTATGATTACTCTCTGAAACCAGAAACATATTATGAGGTCACTACTGTGAGATTTACGAGGCCACAATTTTAAATAAAGACTCCACTTTTCAATTTTTCAACATAGGGATCGTGTTTTTCAACATTATTTTGATAAAAAAAAGGAAGCACTGCAGCTACCGGTAAATAATTCAACTCAGAATGGCCTGAAAGTTATAAATCCTTTTAAGCCAGTCAAAGGATCAGCAGATTTGAAATGAATAGAAGCTTCCTTCATGAAAATATATCTTCAGATTGATTTCCAAGTGATTTAGCTAACATCTCCCTCAAGCTAGCAAAATGGGAAAAATGGATCAGACGAGCTTTTTCAATACGACAGGGGAATACGCCAAAATTATGAATGAAATGTCACATCCAAATGCAACGGTGAAATGAGGGTGATCAATCTAAGGCGCTTATGACGATGAACAGAGTGAGACACGGAATTGAACCTGTGTGTTTTGACAGCTTTGATTGGATTAAACACTCGCTAATGGGATCATTTTTCATGGGAAAAGGTATTCCTTAAAAACAGGGCAATCAATTATTATGAATTATACATAGCTCGAGTCAAAGTCAACCATCATTAATACGTCTCATTATCATTTTCTTCATTTTCCCTCAGAACTGATGCAAAAGACATCTCCATTCTTCCCTCATATATCTTTCAAAGAAATTAAACATATATTTCCATTGTGTATGCCTTTGTATTAATGTCAGGGGCAGGGCTTGGAAGTAAAGCCTGTACACAGTGTGTGTTTGAGGTATGTGTGCACACATGCATGCCTGTCTGTGTGTGTAAAGATGACTAATAATTTCAAATATTTTTCCATTGATGCATTAGTGTCAAGATTTTCTGGTACCATCTTTCATCAAGTATACATTACTGTGTGTGTGTATGTATATATGCATGTGTCAGAGAGTCGTGCTGGTGTGTAAACACAACACCAAACACTTAACTATGACATCATTTGAGTAGCAGTTATTTATGGTGATTTTTAGAGGGTGGAAGTAGTGGTCTTGTTTTCTTTGCACGTCTCCTTCTTTGCTCCTGGTCTGTGAGGTTCTTCCATGCCTCCATTACGCTGATGGATGTGGAAGGCATGCAGGCCAGAGAGAAGGGAGATGGTCGACTGGTTTTAAAACAAAGGGAACCCACAGCACTGATTGGTGGGTTATGGGCAATGGCTTCTTCTACAATGGAAGCTGTTGTTTAGGGATGTTGTTGGTTACAAAGATACCACGCGCACACAGCGTAACGGCCTGAAACCACATGACACGAACAGATACATTAGATGAGATAACACCCCGCCCATACACACACGAAATCACTAAATACAAAGCCTTTTGCCCAGAGGAAAATTTTATCGTTAAGCGCTTGCCGTTTTATAGCTCAGGAGATTTGATGGAGATTTTAGTTGTGTTTAATTTATGTACCAACTTAGTCTCAGATGTTTTTTATCTAAAATTTAGGAGAAATAAAAAAGAAACAAAGTAAATAGATGTGAAATTAATGTAAATTTTATCAAGAAGTTAAAATAATCTTGATTTATGCCTTGACTTAAGACTTTCAGCAGATTTTTGTTTGCAGATTGGTGAATGTGAGCTTAGATTATGAAAGCAGGGCTCAACGCAAATAATTTTTTATACTGGCCCAGTTGGGCCAGTGGTTCAGGTTTTCACTTGCCCTGCCAACATTTTCTCTGGCCCTAATAAAAAAAGTCAGTGTCACATATTTAAAAATAATAATAATTGTATACATAGACAACAGACATGTTCAGGGTTTCCCGCAGAAAATTTGTTAGTTAAGGTTGTAGGGTTGTGCGTGTGTGCGGGGCCGGGGGCATGGCAATTAAAGGGGCAGGGCGTACGCGTCATGATGAAAATATATTTTTTTAAACACTCAAATAAAACTCAATTTTGAAGAAACTATTACAGAAAATGAACATACACTAGATTATTAATGAATTAAATGTTTTATCAACTGGCTAATTATCCTCCAGACAGTGACGGACCCTGTCTTTCTCTCATTTCGGCCATGTGGTGCTTGTGCCCTGTTTCCTTTTTTGGACGACCTAGTTAAGGTGGTAGGGTTTCCCAGCTTAGGTGGGCCGCCTGAACTGAAAAGTGCTGCGGGAAACCCTGATGTTCCAACAAAAAAAGACTCCCAAAGTTTCTGCTTTACCTGTAAACTGACAGCAAATTGTGCAAAATGTTGCATCGTTTCTTTCATCGTGTTTTACCCAAGTAAATATCTGCTTCCAAGATGTAAAAAAATATATTGATTAAAATATATTTTTGTGACTGAGGGTGAAGCACTGGCCCGATCGGGCAAGCGACAATACTTTTTACTGGCCCGAACGTCTCTCACGCTTGCCCCGGGCCACCGGGCAGTCCTTTATGTTGAGCCCTGGAAAGTGTTGAGGTCTTTTATGAAACTCTAAACTCTGGGTCTGAAATATCAATCAAAATTTCACGTTAAAAATTAAATACGACCTTATGTTGTGTCAATCAACATAATGGACTGTCTCCAAAACTTTTGTCTGTCATAAAAAAATTGGATCAGGTTAGATTTTTTTGTCTTTTTCGCATCCGTAGCAAGCATTTTGAGAGATGTTTTGACATCAAAGCCACTGTACAAGCGAGCGCCAAAATCAAGAATAGTGTCTGAGGTTGATCCACATCATCTCACAGCACAAAGCATGACAAACAAAGAGACAGAGTATAAAGAGAGATACAAAGTGCCATGATTTTCAGGTATGGTAGTCCACACTCGAAATGTGACCTCTGCAGTTAACTCATCTCAGTATAGTTAAAGGAAAACACCACAGTTTTTCAATATTTTACAATGTTCTTAACTCAACATTTTTAAAAAACGCAACGTTTTTTAAAAAAGTTGCCAGCCAGCGCCAGCGTTTTTCATGATTTTCACAAAAGTTTAATGTCTTCCAGAAAATGTTCTTCTTCAAATATATAAACATACAATATACCAAATGAAAGAACAGACCCTCTGCTTTCAAAAAAAAAAAAAAACCGTTTCATCCTACCTTCAGGAGTTCTTTTGTAATCAGCTTTTGAATATGGGTAGGTTTCTGCAAAAACACCAGATTTTGAGTAAAAAGCAGAGATAATTCCACTTTTGTGACGGACTTTTCATAGAGATCCCATTCAGAGCGATCTTTAAAACAGACACGGACATGCAGCAGCTTGCCATAGGGCAATACTTCCGGGTTTAAAAAGTTGCGGAATAATAGCGGTATTGCGGAAAGACGGAAAAACTTGTCATTGGCGGGGAAGCGTTTTCTCTTGATTGACGAGATATCTCGTCAATGGCGGGGAAAGAGTTAAGAAAGATGCCATGCTTAAGTTAGCTAAACGATAGCTTGTTGCTATTCATCCATTCACAGAGAGTAATGGTAATGCAAGATTTCATGTATAGTTTTGCGAATTCTTTCGCAACTAATGAAATGATTCTCATCACATACAGTGTGCAAGGTTTGTGTGCTTGACAAACTTGTAGGATAACGAATACAAAAAAACGTATACGAAAATTATGAGACATTTGGAGACAACACCACCTGGTGGCGCCTATCCATGCCGCCAGGCTTTGACTCAGGAACTTGCTCAAATCCCTGTCGTGCCACACAGCGCCACTCACATAGTTTAACATTAAATAACATCATATTGTCCAAAATCATTAACGATTAACATTGGCTGCTAACGTATGTTTTGCATTTTGAAGGTGAGGCTATCTGACAAAGCTCGCGCTATTTAATGTGCACTTCTGGTTTACGATACCTCCGAGTTGTCCTAGACGCGACTCGATGCGGCGCAACGTTGAGCGGTGTCCGACCCCCTTCAGACACATGTCAATCCGTTAAACAGAATTATAAACATATAAAAGAGCAAGAAATAAGAATAATAAACAATAAATTCTTAAATTATCCCTAAGGCAAAGCTGCCAAAGACGCCAGTAAAGCATGCTAGGATTAGTCAGATTAAATTCTGCAGGGGTTTCTATTTCACATTTAATCAAGTAGGGCATTTCAATAATAATATTATGAAAATCTAAATAAAAATATTGAAAAGTGAGGACTAACACAATCATACAATGAAAGATATTCATGGCTGAAACCAAATAGCACGGGTATGGATTATGGATTTCCTTTCTGTAATTCCAAGAAGGAAATTCTCCCATGGAAAATCTACAAAATCTTACCTGACAATACGGCCATTGATCTTAGACTCTGATTTGTACTACAATGGTCTGTGGTGGGTAACGGGGCAAGAAGCATGAGGTTTATTTTTGTAGTTATTCCTGGTCATGTTCTTTATGGTCTTGTGAGTTACAATACGCAGGCCTTTTTATTCTAGACACACTCTCCCCTTGCCCAAAAGCATCCACCGAGCATGACCATAACGCATAAAACACTGTCGGCGTGGCTCCGCTGCATGGCCATTATAACTGCCATTAGTGAGCAGACCTCACAAAGAGCATCAGAGAGAGACGCATTGATTCAGCTGCTTAGTCCAAATCACGCACTGAAATGACCCAAATAATTCACCACACGCATCTCAACACGCAGCCGCAAATTGGAGTATTAGCGATGTATTGCGTGCCGATTGGGTCAATCTGTTCTGTTGTAAATATTCACAGTCCAATTTGGTTCAAACATGCAGTGCCTGTCAAGAGCCCGAATTGACGATCTTTAGGTTCCTAAAATAACCATTTCTTTCTTACGTGTTTGTGCACCAAAACGGTTCTGTGGATATTAAAGGTGCCAGACAAAGAAGCTTTTAGGAACCTTTATTAACTGTATTAATATAATTTTATATAAAAATGAAAATAGGAGACATTAACAGACTAGGCGTCTGAATAAAGTCCAAAAACAACTTCTGGTCTTTTTCGATACCACCTTTGGAAGTGCTGCAGGAAAGTCACACCACCTCTACAATCCAAGATGCACCTGTTCTGTAAAGTAAAGGACCTCAACTCTTTTTCCTCTTTCTAATTTTGTTTCTCCCCCTTCTCTTTTCTCCCCTTATGCCTTGTTGAATTCAATACAGGTCCACTTTAATTAATTAGCCCTAAATAAATAATGTGGGAGCAGCCTATTTAGAGGTTTTTATTCTCCAGACATAAAAGTCATTAATTATAACACTCACGGCAAGAGAGTCTGATAAGAGACACTAAGTGCTACTTCAACTCCGGGCAGCGCATGTCCACCTGAATATCAAATTCAAAATTAACAACGACAACGCAAACAATGACAAACAGCTGCGGGAATCACCGAAGTCATACTCTGATATCATTCTTTGTGTCTGTGTGTCAAAAATCAATGTTAAAATGTTGTTGGAGGGGAATAATGGAAACGGATAGGGAGTCGGCAGTCAGAATCAGTCTTGTTTGTTTGTGAAAGGCTGAGGAGACAGGTGAGATTTGCCCTTATTACCAATGTCAGAGATTCGATTAGGCAGCGGGAAAGCAAATGATCCCAATGAACTTGTGATTAATCCGGCTAAGGTCTATTCACTAATGTAGCAGAATGCATTAAAGGCATAAGCTAATGGGGACAGGACATCAATTCAGATACAAATGAACCACATTTGCATCGGGCGCTTATTGACTGCTGTAACAAAACGAATTACGAAAGGTAATCTACTTATGAACCACCCGTATGGATGAAGCATGATTTCCTCCATATCTGTGCTTCCACTCTGAATCAGGCCAGGATTTGCCTTTTTAATCGATTTACTTCATCAATGCTGGCTGACCGACGAGACAGACGGACTTAAGCCGAAACGTATGTCAGCAAAGGTCTGAATAATGTTTTTAGCTATGGGAATACAGTGTACACATAACTTAAGTAGGTATCAAGATGGAAGTTTGTGCTGACCTTTGACTACGGACACCTGTAAACAGCGTGAGATAGTTTTAAGTGAACGTTTAATAATATAGAGGTTGCTCTGTTGCTGGTTGACTGCTGTTTCTTAAACTCAAATGTACCTGCATACTAAGGGCATTTCTGAGCCACAGATATGCAAACAGCCCTTATAAAACTTCTTTGTTTAAATATCTGGCGTATCAAAACTACTATCTTTTGACAGCTTAAACGTAATACTTTAAACATTTATTTCTGGATCTGTGAGGTTATGCAACCCGATCTCAAAGGAAATTGTGCTTTTACATGGTGGCCAATTCGTATAAATTCATA
Source organism: Paramisgurnus dabryanus (assembly GCF_030506205.2). NCBI lineage: Eukaryota > Metazoa > Chordata > Actinopteri > Cypriniformes > Cobitidae > Paramisgurnus > Paramisgurnus dabryanus. The sequence goes on along the minus strand of NC_133338.1, from coordinate 33,204,687 downwards.
CATATGAATTGCACAAAAACGCATGATTACTAGAAAATATGCAACAATAAAACCACACCCCAACTCTGCCCCTTAACCCCAACGTCACAGGGTTAAAGGAAAATCGTACTAAAGTACTATTTGGACAGGATTCGTTTTACATAGGAAGGTGGGGTAAAGCAATTTTTATCAGAGCTTCTCAGTGACTTAAGTCCCGTCCAAATGCTCCATGTCAGTAATCCTTATGGACAATGTCAGTAAAGATTATGCCGACTTTCACCTTCTGTAAAAAGGTCCGGAGAAAGTACCTCAGGTAATAATACTGTAATCCAGTGTGAATACACCAGCTGTAAATATACACTTAAATTTTGTATTTTTCTGTTATTTTGTGGGTTTCTTTCAAATGTAAAAGCGTTTGAAGCATTTCCTTGCGTTCTAGGCGGAGAAACAAGTTAGTAGCAAGTCAGTTCCTAAACACGGCGACACAAACTTTATTAAACAAAAGTCAAATTCACTTCTCAGAGGCACGGAAAACCGTTTCTGAAACTGACATTCTCCCCAAACTGAAATTAAACAGTGTTTTGAGTTTTCCTCGTCTGTGTCATGTTGTTTGCACGTGACATCAGGAAGCAAGGTAATGTGCACATGACGACGAGAGAGGTGACGCGCTGCTCAATCGAGTTCCCCCTCCCACTTCTGAATGTTTTACTGAGATTTCTAATCCCGTCTGAATTGACCATTAATATTACAGATGCCTGTGGTAAAATTACATTACGCCATCTACCCCCGTAAAACTAATCCTGTCCGAATAGGGCTTAAAAAGTACAATTGAGATCATACTAATTCATACAAATTGTCAATATTTTAAAATGCGTACGAATTCCCGTGAGATTTTGTTGGGTCTTCTGTTGAAATGAAACTACTTTTCTCATCTGTAACATGTAAATATCATCAGTGTAAAAAATCGTGAGGCCTTTATTCCAGATAACGGCACTCTGGCATGTTTCTAATCTGTCTGAGAATGTCTTAAAGGCTCCTCACTCAACCATCCGCCAATGCCACCGGGGGCCCGGATCTCGCGGTATCTATGGGCTCTGCTGTGCCACTTCATCCCAGAGACTCTCTGTGGCACTGCAACCTCTTTTCCGGATGCCTACCTCCCGACACCTCCACCCCTGGATAAAAGACAGAGCTTTAATCCTCGCTTTGTTCTGCTGCACAGATGGACATGAAAGAGCTCTCGGGTGGATTGCTCTCCTCCAAGTCCCCGGGCAGCGGGACGGTCCGGAGAAAACGGTATTATCAATAATTCCATGCTCTTAACGTGGGGTCTTAGTGCACGGGAAATATTCCACAAACTGACAGGGATCTATCTTGCCTCTCTTTCCCGCGGTCCCTCTGGTAATGACACTTTTGCAAGCCTGTCTAATACCACCTAGTAAGTGATTTTTGTGTTTTTTGGAAAGGCAGGGGGGAATGGGAAGAAGGCTAAAAATGAAGAAAGAGAGCACGGTTTTATTTGATGTTTCGATCTGGGATTGATCTACGTGGAGAAGCAGGGATGGAGAAAAGGGGATTATTGGCTTGCTGAGATAAGTTAGATGTAGGGGATCTGTGAGAAGTGTTGTAAAGAACTGCTGTTTCCACACAAATTCTGAACTGCTCATGAACTCCTTTGAAAAGTACCCGTGTCCTTTAGAATGAGAGTCACAGTCTACTGAGATTTACAGTACTTCCCCACATGCATATATGTGTATTTGCAAGTACAGGCAACACAGGATCCAAAATTAACTATGACAAAACCTGCCAATGCCAAGTAAATTGAGAAAATTTGCTGGCCTTTAAAGAGGACATGAAAATCTGACTTTTTATATGTTTAAGTGCTATAATTGGGTCCCCAGTGCTTTAATCAACCTAGAAAATGTGAAAAAGATCAACCCAGTAACTTAGTTTTGGTAAACCATTCTCCACAAGCATGAGAAAATATAGGTCATAGAAATTTGGCTAATTGGGTAATTGTTGTATGTCATTCAAGAATTGGGTATTTAAATTGCGTTTGAACGCGCGACTCACAATGACTAGCTAAAAATGGCTCTAAGGTGACTAAAACATGACGAGACGCTATCAAGTTTTCGTTGACGAGACGAGACAGAACAAAAATGATCATAAGTCTGATGTACACATTGCAGGTCATTTCTGCTTATTTTGCGTGAAATCTGTCTGTTTTCTTGCCAAAAAGTATCAGCAATGCTGTCGCTTTCTATTCTTGTTTTGGGTACGCCCACCACCCGGCTGCCGCCATGCCGCGCACGGGCACCAGATTTCACACAAAAACAACACAACTGCGGCTGTGGCGAGTTCGAAGGACCGTGGCTGTGACGCCAATAAACGGAAACGACAAGATGATTTATGGACATACTTTCAGTATAATCCATCAGAAAGAAAAACAGAATGCATATTGGGAGATGACGGTAAATGTGGCCACAAACTAGGTGGGAAGAATACCACCAACTAACAAGTAACGCTGTTAACATATCATATACATTCAATTTTACTCGACAATCGGCTTGTGACACATTTCATGGTAAGCTTAAGATTTTACATGTATCTACTTGTCAAACCTAAGCCCATTTCCAATACTTTTTAACCTAAATTAATTTGGTAAATTGACTTAAACTTGACTAAAACCTTTTTGTGTTTTCATCAACTAAAACTTGACTAAAACTATCAAGTCTATAAGTGACTAAAATGTGACTAAAACTAAAAAGCATTTTCGTCCAAAAGACTAAGGGGGAATCGCACACCAGCCACGCCGTTCAAAAAAAAAAAATTCGAACACATTGTTTTCTATGAGTATACGCACACCGGCGCCGCCAGGTGGCGCCTGTCCGCGCCGCCCAGCTGTGACTCAGGAAGTTGCTCAAATCCCTGTCGCGCCACACAGCGCCACTCACATAGTTTAACATTAAATAACATCCTATTTGTCCCAAATCATTAACGATTAACATTGGCTGCTAACGTATATTTAGATTTTTTATATTATATTCGCTATTTAATGTGCACTTCCGGTTTACAATAACTCCGAGTTATCCTAGACGCGACTCGACGCGGCGTGACGCTGAGCTGCGCGGCCGGTGTGCGATCCCCTTAAGACTAAAACGAAAAGGGTTGCCAAAAACAACACTGGCTCGCGTTGACTTTCACTTTCGTAATTGCACGAAGCAGCAAACCGTACAGGAAGAAAACTACTGATTTGCGCAAAATTTCCTTATGTTGATCCGTCAGTAATTACTATCCTCACGTAAAAAATAAACTCTCCCACAGCAAGCTTTAATGTGATATAGACTACATGTGAAGTGAAGAGAATCACTTAACAGGCTACAGTATATGTGCGTCCGTGCAGAACTCGCTCTTAAAGTGACAGTAGCCCCAATTTTTCTGATTGTAAAAATTATCCAATCTGTAACTAAAATCTGTTGTTTTGTGACCAACTGAACCACTAATAAATTCTAAGTATCCAGTGTATATGAGCAGCAACAGTTGGCTTTTTAAAATGTTTTGTTTTTTAAAAAACAACAGCATCAAAAACAACAAAAATAGCAGCGCACACATCAGTGGCCCTATAGGCTCTGTATTGGCAAAATGTGCCCCGTGGTGAAAACTAATTAAGGAACCCTGTGCTATTCCCTCAATGTCGAGTGTCATTTTCTTATCTGTGACTTTAGTTAATATTTCAGATTCAGAACATGAAGTTTATAGATTTTGCAGTTCAATTAGAAGGAAATATTTGTATTGATGATTGTAATTTGATTATTTTATGTGTTATTTGTGTTTTGATAGATGTTTTTCCTCAATGTTCTACTTTAAAATTAAAGTACTTTTTATTCGGGCTTGCATTTATTTCGGGCTACCAAAAACTGTAGAGTGCACACACCACATCATCTAACAGTTAAAGCTTTGTATGATTTGCAGATAAAGTTACTATCAACTATTTTGCAGTTAGTGCTTTGGCAAATGTTAATTCTGTACCCTGCAGGTAGAATGCCACTCTCATTGAAAAAACTAAAAATAACTTTTCTTTAATCAAGAAGTGTGCAAATACAGTTTTGAAAACATTGTAAACAGTGTGCTGATATAGGTGACACCTCAAATCTGACTACTGCAAAATAACACCACAATGGCTTTTACTTTTATCTCATTTAAACCTTTCTTGGCAAGAGAGAAAATTCACTAAGCATGCCAGCAGGAAGCCAGACATCTGCTTTCAAATGAACATGTTCCACATACAGGGAGGGTGAGACGAGTGTCGTGTTCTCAAATAGGGAAGATAGAGTGATTTGTATGTATGTGTTTATGTGTGTGTGAGAGATAGAGGGTGTCTGGGAGGTTGTGGGGTGTTAGCAGAGCTGTGATGTTGCCAGTCACAGTAAGGGGGTAGTGTGTGTATGTGTGTGTGAACTGTAATGGATAATGTAAAAGCAGATGGGTATCTCCTGGGAGACAGAGAGAAATTCAAGCAGATGGTCCTATTGCTTCTTATTTATGTGTTGCGGGGCAAGCGCGCGCGCACACACACAGCCATTTACACACACTCTAACCATATGATGGATCATTATAGAGTGCATTGCATAAACACCAATATGTTTTTAAACCTGGATGGCAAAACTTAAAAACCGCAAAGGGAGAGAGTGAGGATAATAACTCAAAGCCTGCTGACAGGGTGGGGACTCCATTGCCATGCTAATATGAATAAACCTTGTTATAGCCAATCCGGTCACTCTATTAACTGGTATGTTATACACAGAACAGACAGAAGGAGAGTGACTGGCATATATAAGAGAAGTGAAATCTAGAAAGGCCTGTTCGATATGGCCAAATGTTGTATAAAAAAAAAACATAAGCTATTTAGCAGTGGTAATGGGTACGAATTAACAAATGCATATGGATCAAACTCTTACAAGTCAACACGAATAAAAGTGACGAATGTGGGCATGACCTGTCATTAATCGTACTGCAACATTAACCCTCGCGAAATGCATTTATTGCAGTCGTACAGGCTTTTGCTGTATGCCATTACCATAATTGTTCCCTTTTGTTAATGATTGCCAATTGCGTGCTAAGGCCAAGGGGTGACAGGGGTCAGTGTTCAACAGGCACACACACTCGCGTCCACGTATCAGCAATGAAAGTGGTTAGTGGTTATTCTGACTCTTTGACCTGCTCAACCTCGGCGGGGTTAATTCTGTCTCCATGGACACAGACAGATTGGGTAATATGGAGCGCTCTCAATCCGGCAGGTTATCTCCATTAATAACACACACATAGACATAGTAATTGGTGTAGTAATGTGGGAGCACTGAAGTGAGGACCATCTATTGGATCCAAGATTACATACTGCTCCCTGTCCCTACTCTCTCTCATAAAGACAGTCCAATACTAACCCACTTTACGCCCTCCGAGATTATGGCTTAGAGCTGCCTGGTTACATCTTTACGGGGAGCTGGTCATCTTTCTTCCAAAATGTGTCAAAATGACTTGGGAAAACACAGAGAAGATAAACTGTTGTATTACATTGGTCCAAACCGGTACAAATTGTTTTCTTTCGGGGGCTCACAAGTCATCCCAATGTAAACATGACTTTCCGATATAAAGAACACTGGGCTTCGCTCTTCCATTCGAAACATCTATAATGACTCCCAACCATATCATCAGCTTTTCGAAATGTCTGTTCAGCATTTAAATATATTTGCTATAGTAGCAAGGAGAAATTAGTTGTTAAACTCCCCAGCGCCAGCTGTTATTAATATTTGCTTTTCATTTCAGCCACGGGAACTACACAGGGCAGGAGTGTGATCTTCCGAGATTTCGTGACCCTGGAGCAGGATATTACCGCTGAAATGTGTACGACCCACGCGGGTGAACAAACTGGGCTGTTGTTATTTGATTAAGTTCTTCCTTTTTAATGTGCATTAACTTGATGATGCAAAAACGTCTGCGGGCATAACAGCAAAAACAAGCCTGAATATCGTTATGTGGGAGTAGACAGCACTGTGTGTGGAGTTAGCAACTTTGCTGTTTGTATTCAGAGGAGATAAAACACTAAAACACAAACACAGATGATTTCCCCTCTTTAGATGTTTGCTAAAGCTAGGGTGCCGTGTTGCCTTTTTTAGCACCCTTAAATTTGTTTTTCCACTGTTACTCTCAGGCAGTTAGGGTCGCTACCATGTGATGAAAAAGAAAGCGTCCTGCTAAACACACTGAACACATCCTTGATGTGGTACAGAACAGTATTTAGAAGAGTATCAAAGAAAGAAAGAAAGAAAGCATAACAGAACAGAACACACTGTAAGACCGGATAAATTAAGTTTACTTAAAAAAAATGAAGCAAATGTAATGATTAAGTAATGATTACTTAACAACTTCAGTAAAGTTTACTTAAACATATAAGCTGAAGTTTAAGTTGAATAGACTTAAAACTCTTAACCTGGATTAGTTGACATTACTAGAAAATCGCGAGGAAACCCTTTGCACTAAATAACGTTAGTTTTTACACGGGGTAAAACTAAACAAGTTAAGTTGTATTAACATAGAACATTTCTGAACAGGGTTCATGTACGGAAACACCGATCACCTGAACGGTGACTTCACAAAATTATAATTTACAACAAAACAACATCAATAATATAAAAGCTTAAACCTATATGACATTTTATTAACAAAAATGTAATTAGTGAAAGTTTTTATTAGCGTTTATTCTGCGAAAAAAGCCAAAATAATCAAAATATTCAGGCACAAAGGATTATGGGTATTATGGGTCACAATATGAACTAATAATTTTAAGTTCAATTTACTTAAATGTTTTAATGGATTTTGTACGCTTTAAAGGTAAAGTAACTATACTTTTTAAGTATTTGGTCCAAAACTCAAAATATTAAGTGATGTTTACTAGGGGTGTGACGAGATCTCGTGCGAGATTAAATGTGTTTCACGAGATTACATGTGTCTCGCGAGATTTCTTGTGGAGGTGCTGGCCGTTTCTCAAATAAAAGACTTCCTTTTTTCGGAGGTCGCATTTTTAAACTGCATTTACTTCATCACTGTCTTCTTAGAGACTATTAACAATTATAAAGTTTACTACTTATTTAGTTAATCGCAAATTGTTGTAATATGCTCACAACTTGCGAATGTAATGCTCAGTTAATGATCTGAAATAAACCTTGATGACGTATGCAGCCTGATGAGGATGCAGCTTTCTGTTTGACCCTTTTACAGTGCATGCATTATATTTGTCTTTTACTGCTTTTGCTTTTTTGTTTAGGTTTCCAATAATGTTCGTTTGTGAACTTGTGTGAAGTCTGAGACGCGCGTGTTTGTCTGTTGATCAGTGTCAGATGTGTCTCAGCAGATTAAACCCTCACACAGAGTTTACATGATTTAATGTCTGCATGTTTTTGCTCAAAAAATGACAGTGGCTGTATCATTTCTAGTGTAAAGAAATGGACATTTATTAAAATATTAATATGGATTTAAACATTGTTTGACTACAAATAAGCGTTTCTCTCCGTCTAAAGTGAAAGTGAAGACAGTGTTCGCGAGACGAGTCCTCTATCGCCCCCTGCAGGCATTTGTTATAATACATATATAATGCTTTATATTAATAGGCCACAAATGTAATGTGTTTGTTAATGTTGTTTAATGTAAATTGGTTTTAATACTTTATTTGAACCAATTATTATTGCATCTTCGTTATTATGTAACTTTAAATCCTACTGCTCACTTGGGTCTATTTTTATTACCCCAAAATAACAAATTACTTCATTATCAGTTAGCAAAAATAATTGTTAGGGCCAGTCCTTGATTAGTTAAAACATTTAAAAACAATGTGATTTCAGTTTCTTATTCATTAATTTTATCATTGAGGGTTTCTTAAAAAGTGTAAAAATATTGTCTCGTCTCGTGAACCCAATCTTGTGTTTCGTCTCGTCTCGTGGATTAAGTGTCTCGTCACACCTCTAATGTTTACTTCATTGTTTAAGTAAAGACAATATCTGGGTTAAGAGTGCAGAACAGAAGCCTAGATTATTCAAGTCATTTAACTTGGGGAAAAACAAAAAATGGAAATTAATTTACTCAGCCTCACATTGTTTTAAACCTGTATGAGATTCTTTATTCTGTTGAACGCAAAAGAAGATATTTTGATTAATAATGGTAAAGGTATGCATTGACTTTTATACTGTAGTAGAAAAAACAAATACTATTGAAGTCAATGGGTACCATCAACTGCTTATCATTAATAAATATCCTCTTTTATGTTTAAAAACCTAAAGAAACTCTAATGTTTAATACAAGATCGGGGTATGTAATTGATAACAGAAATTTCATTTTTGGGTGAACTATCCCTGTAATCAGTTTATGTAAACTTGTACCATAGTACCTCTGAAAAGATAATCTATTAAATCTATTAGATGTGGTAATCATGTAACTTAATCAGTCATGCCACATGAAATTCTCTTGAAATTAAATTTGACAAATTCCAAGAACGCTTTAAGAAATCACAGAGCAAACTATTGTAAGAAACATGCCGTTTTCAATTCATTTTCCTTCAAGGGGCATGTGAAGACATATAGATGTCCCACCAACCCCCAAAAATACACACAAACACACAAACACTTTCTTGCATGTAGCGATTATCATGTGGAATGCTTTAACTCTGTCCTTGGAAAGCAACTTGCGCTAACGGCTCTTTGATAAGATAGCGTTTTATCAGACAATCCACCCAAATATGGAGTGAATATTCCACCTTTACGTAGAATTGCAGGAAAAAGTGGGAGCAATTTTTATAGCATTCCACAAATTTTCCATGATCAAAAATCATTCCTGATCTTCCCTTTGTTGTTGAAAATGAAAGCAAACTACACTGAGGAGTTAAGGAGGGTAAGCGAATGATAGTGCAAATGAGGCAGAACTTTAAGGGCTTGTGTAGCTCTCCGATTCCATAGACGAATCTGTACCCCGCACTTCAAAGTGCTCCGTTTGATTCCGCAGGAACAGTGTTAGAGTCTGCACTCAATTTCAGAAATAATTTGCTTTGAGAAAGAATCTGGAAGCAATTTGTGATAGTGCGGCCAAGTCTCTTTGCTCTTTTTTTCCTCTTTCTTCTTTTTCACAGAGAAAGTTATTGTAACTATTGACCTCTACAGTGCTTGAATGGCATTTCCAGGCATCCCGTGTGCCACTGTTATTACAGAACGGAACTTTTCAATCCAGATTGTCAGTGTTGTTCAGAGCCTCATGTTCCATATTCCACACGAGACCAATACAGCGATCCTGCTTTACTGTATATGGGCGGTTCCTAAACTGTAGAAGATGCTCTCCTGGAATACGTACAATGCAAAAAAAGTTTGGCTCATAAATTTAACGGCTTGACATGGTTGCTCGATGTTATGCGTCAGTGTTTTATTGACAAATTTGACATGAAACGTATTATTGACAGCTGCTGTTCAACAAATTACAGTTCCTCTCGTTTCATGGCATGATTGTTTCTCATTTCATCGGTAGTACAAAGAGTGCATTGCAAAGCATTATTCTTACAATAAACCACCAAATCCAATGCATCAATTATGGAAATAAATACTATAATAACACAAAACAAAATATATATCTATAAAAATGTATTATGCATGCAATTCTAATTCAAAGTGTAATTCTTGGACCTATGAATGCAAAAACCGCTGTATTGTTTTGTCAATATTTCAATACAATGTAAATGGTTCTACCGGTTAAATCTGTGTCGTCAGCATATTTTCTGAAAACAAATTACATTTACATTTATTCATTCAGCAGATGCTTTTATCCAAAGCGGCTTACAAATGAGGAAAAATGTAAGCAATTTATCATTAAGGAACCACAATATTAGCCATGCCAAAAACCAATTTTAATAGCAAACCAGAATAGTAAACAGCTAAAAAAGTCAAAAGCCAAAGCAGAAGGTTGAAGAATTGTTTAGTTGGGTGCGTTTATATATGGTTATGGACTAGTTAAGTGCTAGAAGAAGCTAATCAGATTAAGGCAGGTGTAAGCTTGTTTTACTACTGAAGGACTATGAAGGTTCTAGTGAGAGACCCTAAATAACTCAATAAAAGCAGATTTCATACATTGTATCATTAAGTAAAGAGTTGTAATTGAATCTAACAAATGTCAAAGTTTTCATATATATATATATATATACAGTTATTTCCTCAATTACGCTAGCTAAGATTTTGCTCACCTATATCTTTTTACACACTCGTGTGTACAATTTAACTAAAAATTATTTAATAATTTAAAACAAGTAAAACTATTTCACTGTTAAAAACTGAAAAGTTAATATTTTCTAAATACAAAATGAGCATTATTATGCCCAAATTTATTGTCTATTCCAGGCCATAATCATGTTATGGTGAGAGCATGATGGGGTGCTGTCAAATGTAAGGTGGACGTGTGCAGTCTGAAAGGTCTGTGAATCATTTTACAGCAAACATTTTCTAATATTTGTATTTATACCACAAGGCTGTTGAATGCTTCATTCTGATTGGTTGAGATCTGTTCCACAGGTATGCATTATTTTTTGATAACCGCACACCTGACCTATCAAATTTCTTTAAATAACCACAAGAGCAATTGTTGTGGCAATCGTGGTATAAGCGGAATAGTTTTATTTTTATTTTTTTTAAATAATACACTCAAATAATTCAATAGCTCGTCGTCAATAACCCTTACTTGGACAACAGCAGGGAAAAAAACTTATTAAGACATGGATATATTAAAAAAACACACAAAACAATTCTCTAGTGGTAAGTAACAGTCAGAATGTGTTTGAATGTGGGACACAAGTATACAGGCAGGTTAAAATGGAGCAAAGTTGATAAACACATTCGTGCAACCTGTCACACTGCTGCCCTCCTGTGGCACACGTGACCAATGCTACACTCACACACAGCCAAATATTATTTTTATATAACTATATTTAATTCATGTCAAAAGCAGTTAGACTTGACAATCACATAAAATACGATTTTTAAAAAATGGCATAATTCTAATAAAAAGCTTTTTTGTTTTGAAGATCCTAGACAGATTTCTGAATACACTTTTACCTACTTTTCCTCACAATCAATCTGTCGCATTCTTCTTCCTGTGCTTCTACTGCGGCACGCCTGACTGTCGTGATACCAACAGCTTGCCTACCTCATTCACTTCCTGCTTTGGCCACCCAGTTTTCAAAGACATTTGTAAAACGACTGCCCACCTCGACCACCAAGACCCCCAAGCTCTTCTTTTGAGGGCTTTACGGAGCACACATCTGAAGGCGTAATGCTCCAGCGTAGACCCTGGGGGAGAGAGTAACATATATTTTAAGTAATGTGTTCAGCAGCAAACATCTGATTATTTTCAGTTAGATTATGGCTGGTCTCAGACTAATGAATACCAACAAACATCTGTTTAATCTACTTAATTTCCCACAGTGCTTTTCACTATGTACAACTGTCATCCTCGAGCAGATCACAGGAGTAATGATGAACAGCTCATGCTAATTGCAGGTAATGTAAGTATATTGTTCCATGAAAGGTTTTATATGGACCGTGGAAAAGCGGGTTAAACCGAGCGGGATGGGGGAGATCGGGTATCCCTGCGTGTATACACAACGACACACAGAACCTGGGCTCTCTTAACTTCTCCATCTCACCTTCCAGCCATCCATGACCCTCCAACCACCAGCCCCTCCCATACCAGTAATCAGGTAACTCCCACATTAACTGGCAGGGAAACGGGTCATTAATATCTCACTTGTTTCCATCCCTGTTTACTCTATATATCACTGCCTGGCCGCTCTATTCACATCCATACATTACAACTATTCTGAGAATACTTCATTGTCAGCCGATGGCAGTCTCATTACTTATTAAGATAAGAGGAGAGATGCGACGGAGAGCTTTAAAAGCCTCCTCCTTCTATTTCTCTCACCTTTTCCTCTTTTCCTTCACTCGTCTTTCTCTTTTCCCCTTCAGCCCTCTTTTCTCATCCATGTTCACATTCACCAGCACTAACATACTTAAAGAAGACAGAAAAACAGAGCATATGTTTTGATACTGTGAGTTTAAGGAGGAAATCGAGTATATTTGCTTTTTATTCTGCGCTCAGCTCGCAAAGTGATGCACGAAGGGACCGTTCTGACCTCTCGTCCCCTAACTGGAGACTCTGAGACTGGAGCCTGCTCATCGGCCACTCGCACGCAATAAAACAGCTCATTCTCAAAAAGGACGTTAAAGAAAATTCATTCCCATTACAATCACTGCATCACCGTATTCGTTTTCATTTGGTTTTCAGAGCCATCAATGACAATGTCTTTCCACTTTCGTCCTTTGTGAAATAATAAATAAAATAGATAACCTGCTTTATTGTGAAACTGTATGTAATCTAGTGACTACTATATATATTAAAAGCTACAATTGAAGTATTGACAAAGTTTGGGCAAAATATTTATATAACTTACACTTTAATGTTGCTTAAAAATAATTCAGCACAATGTTGAGTACTCCTTCATCCGTAAATTGTTTTGAATAAAAATTTCTGTTAAATGAATAAATGTAAATATTCATTTCGGGCTACAAACATATAACATGTGTGAAGAGTCATCCGATACATAAATAATAAATCACACCTTAGAATCACACACACTTATAGAGACGTACAAAGGGCAGTACAGAGGTCATAATAAGGTCAGGGAACTATCGTGTCTGGCATCCATTTCCTGTGTCCTGTGTCACAAACTGCTTTAATAAAGCGTTCTCGACTCAAAGACGAGGTCGTCTGGGTAAATGTGTGTGTGTGCCCTCTCTGATTTTATCTGCAGAAGAAGGATTGCTACATCACACACAAACTAACACACAAGTGTGTGTGTGACTGAGTAACTGCATGTCCGTACAGCATTAGTCACATGTGCCAGGATTTGTCAAATCAAACGTACGATATCAAGTGTTTTGAGTTATACTTTTAGCAGTCGTTAATATTCTTACAGAAATTTTATAACTTCAAATGCCAGAATTATAATAAGGTGTCTTTTTAGACTTTGTCTTAATTTAAGGTCAAACTTTTTACTTCTGCCATACTACTTTGTAAAATCTGACTGATCTGCGTCTGCATGGACAACACAGAATATTCGTGATTCTGTCTGTAAAATTTAGGCTAAAGTCTCAATCTAATTATGAGAATAATCAGAGTCTGATTTTACATTGATTTCAATCTTTAATGTGACCTTACTAAGTCAATATTAAAAATATCAAGGGTGTATATTTCACAGAATGCTCTTTACATTATGTAAGATTTACTGTAAAAAGAAAAACTGTAAATCACAAAAAATACTTTTTAGCTGGGTTTTCACAGGCAGGGTCACAAATGATAAATTTGTGACCCTTGAAAGTTTTCTTTTGTCTCTAAATTTCTCTGATTTGGCAAAACTGAATCGTTCTCAGTCATTTAAAGACATACGGTTACGTCACCCTCTTATTATAACTTAATTATCTCTATTTAATTTAAACCATTTTAATTCGGAAAGGTAAACAACTGAAAACAAAAAGAAGAAAATACATTAAACATAGCCTAACATCATAAAATAGTTATAAAATAAAATTATACTAAAAAAAATTATTTGATTTATTTTCAACACCGCATAGGGTCAAAAAGGGACATTCCCAGCCGGTTGGGTAAAATTAACCCAGAAAATGTTTATATTTAACCCAACAATGGGTTAAAACATCCCGGCATTTTGGGTTAAAACAACCCGGCATTTTGGGTTAAAACAACCCTGCATTTTGGGTTAAAACAACCCGGCATTTTGGTTTAAAACAACCCGGCATTTTGGGTTAAAACAACCCAGCATATGTTAAATTACAACCCACGGGTCTAGGCTCAGGGCTCCAGACTAACTTTTTTCACTAGGAGCACAGTGGCACCCAACTAAAAAATTTTGGGGCGCACCCAGAAAATTTAGGGGCACATACCGTAAATCAACATGCTTACCAAATATTCACATTTCTACTAAGTAATACACTGTATTACTAATACAGGGTTCCTACAGGTTTCTTCAAGTTAAATTCAAGTCTTTTTAAGACCTTTTTAAGACCATTTGTATAAAAAATTAATACCCATTTCACGTCCCTACCAGCAAAGAAAAACTAAAATACTTAAACTTGTGTTCATTTATTTTTCCGATGTGAAATGGGTAAAAAGATGATAAGCCAAGCAAGTGTGAAAAAAAATTTTCAGTAGGCCACAAGAAAGTTTGCCAAACAATGTTAAGTTGTTAAGGAATTTCTGAGATTTTCTTTGATTTTTCCCGCTTCTCCTTTGCCTGTTGCTGTGTTGTGTTGCAGTCTATGGTTGTGGTGATCTTTATTTACTGAAGGTATCACATGTTCGCAGTATTTTGTACTGTGACCCGGGACTGTGTTGCGTTCTCAATTATTGGATCCGCCACTCTTTATTTATACTACTTTATTAAACAAATAGAGATGCAAACACATGTATGTTCAAAAAAGAGAAAGGTAATCTAAGCCCTCACACCCAGGCAAATATCCAGATACTTAGGCTACATTGCCACAGACCCCTGCCATCCCTACCAACCTAGGTATATAGAGAAAAATGAAATTCGAAAATCAAAAGACGCCGACATTAATTTGGAATATTCAATTTCATTTTTTATGTTAAACCAAAACTCTTATTGAACTATCTAGCACTTCTTCTTGCTTTACTCCTTCTTCCTTTTCTTCCTGGCCACCTCCTGCAACGTATCCAGGGCCTTCCATCTGGCTGCATTCATTTATATTAATTTCACATTATATTTCATAAATCCAATCATAAATGAACAAAGCTGACAATGTTTGTCAAAGCATCACAAAACACTTTACTGTTTTTGCACTGACATATGAAGCAATACTTGTGTAGATGACCCCTTTTATCAAACTCTTTTGAATACAATAATATGTATAGTATATTAATGATAGAAAGTGCAGGTCTAGAGATTATAAATGTAATCGGTGTGTTATGGTTTATGTAGTTTTCTTTCCTTTTTTAGATAGAGCAGAAGCAGTAAAAGTGCCTCTTTTAATTCCTCTCTTGCAGATTAAAAGAGCTTAATCCACTTATTATTTTAGATTCAAAAGTCTACTTGCTGTCCCAGTGACTGGTGACTTTATATTAGAGCTTTGCGTTTTTTATATCTAGAGTCAGCTTGAGCTTTGCTCGTGCAATGGGCTTAATTAACATTCACATTGCTTTTTTGCTAACATCTTTGTGATCTTTGAGCAAACTTTTTAGATATAAAAAGATGGTTCATTAATAATAACATTATTAAACAAAGGGACGGAGAAAGAAAGTGCAGCGCGTGGTCGTGACTTTCAAACCAAGCCAGTTGTTATCGCAATAGAAACGGAGGCACGCAGCTTGAAACTGCACGTGAACATTAGCG
This sequence comes from Paramisgurnus dabryanus, assembly GCF_030506205.2. NCBI lineage: Eukaryota > Metazoa > Chordata > Actinopteri > Cypriniformes > Cobitidae > Paramisgurnus > Paramisgurnus dabryanus. The sequence goes on along the minus strand of NC_133338.1, from coordinate 33,189,203 downwards.
CTGACTGACTCTGATCACGGCCGTTTTCCTATCGACTCGGGTTTTAAACATAATGTTAATCGGACCCGGTCCTCCGTGAAAACCTCTATGCATACAACTCTGCTCAAGTTCAGAAACATGTGACGCTGAACTCGCTTCATGTCGCACCCAATTCATCGAGAAACAGAGAGCATGTGAACGTACAGCAGACTCATCGGGAGAGACACGATGTGCTCGCAACCAAAATGCCATTAATAATAAAAAGGCGCAGGCGCCGAAAAGCGATGTATTTGCATCCCTGATTTAATCAAAATGTGGTTGACAAAGAAACTTTTAAGGAAAAATACAATATGGAGAAGTTACATACAGCACAATTTTTAAGACCCAGACATCAAAATATAAGACTTTTTAAAGTCTTTTTAAGGTATTATTTCCAAATTCATAAATTCAATGCTTTTAAGGCTTTTTAAGACCCCGCGGGAACCCTGTAATAAATACTTATAAATATAAATTCAGTGTCACATCACAAAAAAAAGGTCAAATTTACTGGTCACACATGTTCAGTGGCACACACTCAAATTTTGGAGGCAAACTTGGGCCCTGGGGCTCGTCCATTTTTGACCCAACGCTGGGTTGAAAATAACTCAACATTTTTTAGAGTGTACATTTAGACATAATGGTAATGACATTTTGTCTATATGAAGAGCTCAAATGCAAAAGCCACTAAATGTTACTTAAAAAAAAGAGTGAATATTACTACATGCATGCTCTCAATGCTCATTATATGTTCATCAACAACCTTTGTTTTAAATACACAATCTCAGCATCAGCCCATTAAGAAATGCCACTTTTCAGCAAAGTCCTCTAAGTTCAAGGAAGATGAATTGTACAACAGTAACAGTACCTAGGTTACTGTTGTATTGTTACCATTGCCATATTATATTTGCATATATCAGATCCTATTCCATACTTATTACAGCACTACTGTAGGGCCCTATAATTTCCGCGATCACGGAATCGCGGACGGAATTGGCTAATCAACACGGAATCTAGAATTAACGCGGAATTTCGCAGAATTTTACATATTTTGAATAAAATTATGTTTTTGTGAGGGAGACGAACGTATGTCTGGGGAGATGCAGACCGGGGGAAGTAAATCTGGGCGACACGCCCCCTTGTTTCAGACCCCCTCCAAAACACTGAAACCATGGCGAAGCGGCTCTCCACAACTCTGCTTTCGTCAGCGAAAAAATTAAGAAATTCGACGCTAAGCACTTAGTTCCGGGCAGGTCTCACATGACTTTTTTTAAGTGGAGGTTTTTGCCAAAAAGGCTTTTACTGCATTTAGAGGGTTTTGCAGCAAAATACAGTCAAATTTGATTAAATGACTAAAGTGACATTTGTGAAAATAAGGCATTTCAATACTGACTAATAACCTTTCCATTACAATTAAAGTGAAATTATTAAACCTTAAACATAGAGCCTAATAAAAAAATCTGATTTACAAGAAAAACATGTCAGACACACTTACAGGGTTTCCTTATATAGGTCTACACAAAGAGTGAAATTTAAAATGTCTCTCACTAATTAAAAAATAAAACAATACTGCCTTCATTATGGTCACTATGATGAGAACACACAACCACCAGAATGCTGATCGTTTTTACATTTGGTCGGCAATGTTATCCGAAGAGACTGTGTGTTCTCTAAAAACCGAACAGAAGACCTTTGTGCAACTAAAATAATGCTTTACCAAGTAAATGAAAGGAATATAACTGATTTTATTACAAGTAAAGCTTATTATTAGACAATTTGGTTCATAAAACAAATTAGATTTCACACTTTCCCAAGATGCCATTTCCATGCTGCTATGTGTCAGAATGAATTTAAGACTCTTGCCATATTGGGCAGCGGAACACAAAAAATTGCACCTTATATTTGTTCCTTTAATCAGCCGCTTGGATTTTTGAGTATACACTATATACAGTATGCATAATTCGAAAGGCTCAAACCAAAGAGCATTTAAAGACACGCAGGCACACTTTTAATCACAAGGCCTTATGCAGTTTGATTACCACGTCATACGCCTTAATGTCTCCAACATGGCCCTGCTAGAGCTCCAGGCTGAGTTTAATTACAGGGGGCAGAGCCAAGCCTGGTCTTCAGTGCAGTGTGCCCACTCTGCGGGAGTCAAACACGTGCCATCCCCTCCTTAACACTCTTGTTTACCAAATGCCTAACACATCATGGAACCATTTAATCTTGCCCAAGTTGCACTTTTGGTAAATAATTTTAGGTAAATAAGTAGAAAATGAGAGTATATACAGCATGGCTCCCCCTGTGGCAAAGTCCCTGAGATAAGAGAGAAGCATTTGCTGTGTTATAATAAGCAGTGGTTAAGGCTATGAGGAGAGAAAACTAAAAGCTATAGTCGGGTATTATTAAAAAAAATTATTGAAAACATTAACACGAATCAAATGTTGCTGTACATTTAATAATTAGATATCAGTAGGCTATGGTTTCGAAAGGCAAAATTTAAGTATTGTTTCTAAACAGAGATAAACACGCATATTCCAGCATCTATGTGAACTTTTTTTCAACAAAGCTGTTATGACACATTAAATATTGAAGCAGGACTTTGTCACAGCCACAGGTACATTCTTCACCACTAAAAACAAACATGCAACTTTCATTAAGGGAATACACAACAAAGACACACAGAGGAGACTTATGATTTATAACATAAAGGAGCCATTTTACTCATCCCAACATGAGACCGTCTCACTTTAGTTCAGTCTCTGATGTGTGTGTGTGTGTGTGCTGGTCACCACATAGTAACACATACAGAAACTGCACAGGTTTACAGTGCACTCAAGCCTGTGATGCACATTACTCATACACTACCATTATCCTCCATCTCCACACAGGTCATCCATCACAGCAGGCCAGGGGGCAAGCCCCAAAACTCAGCATTTACTATTGGCCTGAGATAGATGAGGAAGCATTTCTGTGGCCATACATCAAACACAACTGATTTTAAAACACCTATAGCTGCCAGTAAGCCATTGTCTGGTCTTAATATAACCATTCCTCTAGTGTTACAACACACTGGACGATATCATACTGCGGTTTTGGGTTATTTATCCAATCATGAAAAGTCCATCTATGCGGTTGAACAGTAATGCTGGTCTTTTCTGTTGGGAACTGGGAACCTATTCACTTCCATAGTATTATTTTTTCCTACTATGGAAGTAAGTGGGGCTTATAATTGGTTTGGTTACAAACATTCCTCAAAATATCTTCCTTTGTGTTTATTAAAACAAAGAAATGTATGCAGGTTTGAAACAAAATGAGAGTGAGTAATTTTCAATTCTTGGTGAACTAACTCTTTAACCAACTTAACAGTCCATGTATATTTACCTAAAGCTGGTTTTCTCTGTAGTCTGTAGTGTCTCGATTTTCGGGTAAAGTTCCTGTTTGTGCCCAACAGAGACTCTGAATCGATGGCACGAATGACATGTCTTTATAGTTTCAGCATCTTCCAACACAAACAACAACAATGCTGCAAGAGTGTGTAGCCCTCTCACACTTACACACATAAACGCGCACAGTTGGTCTGTTTTGGACGTCTTCCCTGTCTGTCTTTACAGTACATGCCAGGACAAGGCCCAGCTAAACCAGTGTTTAGGTTGTGCTGCCACCTAGAGGTCATCAAGAGTAAAAGCGCTGATATTACAGCATGGGTGGCTGAATGGGATGGAGCAAGCGAGCAAGCAAGAGAGAGAGAGAGAGGCTTCCACAGCACCCCTAGGGTATGACATTCATCTCTGTCTTTTTGCCAAATTTGATTTTAAATATTTACAATGCCATAAATCTTGGCTGAAACAAATTACCCACAAAGTGCTATTGTCTGAGAATTGGCTCGTAAGAAGGATGGCACCTTTAGAGGCTGCATCAATGTTTTATTTGGTGAAATATAAGACTATCAGGTACACAGGCACTGCACTTTCTTACTTTAAACAGTAATGATAAAGTCAAAGCTTTAACTTTTTCACGGAGTAAATATAAACCTATAGACCTTTAATAAACTCACTCTCTACTCTCATGTTACTCTTGTCAATTTTCTTTTTACCTGCCTTCTTTATTATAATAGTAGTTACACATATAAATTATATATAAAAAAAAATGAATAGATTTCTCTTTGAGCAGAGTTTAAAAATGCAACCCCTTAAATGAAAAATCACTCACACCACACCTGCAGAATGCTGATAGACTTATAACATTTAATTATAATGCCATTACATACAGTAATAGTTCTGCGCATGGTATACAACAATTTTGCTGTTGTTTTATATATAAATAATTTAATAAATAAGGTAACACTTTACAATAAGGTTCATTAGTTAACATTAGTTAATGTATTAACTAACATGAACAAACCATGAGCAATATATTTGTTACAGTATTTATTAATATTTGTTAACGCTGGTTAATAGAAATAAAGCTTTTAATTGTTTGTTCATGTTAGTTCACAGTGCATTAACTAATGTTAACAAGATTTTAATAAAGTATTAGTAATTGTTGAAATTAACATTAACAAAGATTAATAAATGCTGTGTAAGTGTAGTTCATTATTAGTTCATGTTAACTAATGTAATTAACTAATGTTAACTAATGAACCTTATTGTAAAGTGTTACCATAAATCATATATTATCTATAACAGCAGCAAACAAACAATAAGTTTACTATTGCAATAAGACCAAAAAGTTAAGAGTTCATCTCAAGAGTTTTATTTTATTAAAGGAGCGGTGAATCAAATATTCAATTTTAACTTGAAAATTTGTTATATAAGAGGTCATCATACTTATATGAACATCCTGCAAGTTTCAGAACTGAAAATGCTACTGAAATATAACAGTTTTTGGCACCAAGCCAGTATAACCACCGAGTGAGGATTTCGGAGAAATATGACGTCAAAGTAGAATTGAAGCACCTCCCCAAAGCCAAATACAAAGGCCACTTTTGTAGCCCCGCCCACAGCTTCGCGTGACACACGTGTGTCTCAAAAATAAGTAAACATGTCCTTAAAGATTGCCAAATGTAACCAAAATGACTTTTAAATACAGTTTTTCTGAGAGACTTTTATTTTGACGCAGTGATCTGTTAACTGTTATGATAGAGTAAACATGGAAACGGAGTTTCGGTTGTGGAAGAACCGTCTATGGGAAGAACACAGATGTTGGATAACGGAGGCTCAGAACATAACATTAGGAATGCGTGGATAAAGTTTGTTTTTAAGAATTTCCAGCTGGCGTGGGGAGTGTTTGTTTACTTTGTGTACCACAGATAAATTTGTAAAGAACTCGATGCTGAATTTGCATTGAGAATGTGATTAAAAACACCACTAATACTGGATCTGACAGGAATGACACAGCAGTTTACAGGTACATAGTAAGTAAAACATTTAACATTATTAAAGTTACTGCATTTCACTATTGCTTTGTAAGAAGAGATCGCTTGATATGTCCTGTTGTAACATCCGTATCTAAACACATGTTTGACTGTTTTAATTTACTAAAAACATTAAAAGATTAATAAAGGTACAACACTTAACAATACGATTGTAATTTAACGGTAGAAATATACAAAGTTAGTGATAAGGAAGGACTTTAGATTTAGATTCTGATGCTAGCTTACTGTGTTGTATACGGTAATTTAGGCGAGTTGCGTTTGAAAGGTCAAACACTCAACAAAGCTTTATCATATAACTGTGGTATGTAATGTTACGTGTATGTTAGAGCACCCTCACAAGCACAATAGAAATATACAAAGTTATTGATAAGGTTTTATCAGCCGCAGTTTAGATTCTGATGCGCGCTTACTGTGTTGTATACGGTAATTAAGGCAAGTTGCGTTTGAAAGGTCAAACACTCAACAAAGCTTTTTTATCATATAACTGTGGTATGTGACGTTACGTGTATGTCAGAGCAACCTCACAAGCACAATAGAAATATACAAAGTTGTTGATAAGGTTTTATCAGCCGCAGTTTAGATTCTGATGCGCGCTTACTGTGTTGTATACGGTAATTAAGGCAAGTTGCGTTTGAAAGGTCAAACACTCAACAAAGCTTTTTTATCATATAACTGTGGTATGTGACGTTACGTGTATGTCAGAGCAACCTCACAAGCACAATAGAAATATACAAAGTTGTTGATAAGGTTTTATCAGCCGCAGTTTAGATTCTGATGCACGCTTACTGTGTTGTATACAGTACTTTAGTCACGTCGAGTTTAAAGTTTTGTTTCTACTTTACTATACGTATTGTCATTTATGTGTATCATCTTTAGCACCCAGAATCTTTTGTGGCTCAAACATATTTGTGTTCGGCTGCTATTTTTACACATTAATGTTTTTAAACATTTCCCCCACATGTAATGACGGGGAATGAAGCTGTCCAATCATAGCAGTGGGAATTTACGTCCAGGTTTTCAGTGTGGCCCGTCCCATAAACAAACCATTTCTCCAGAGAGCCCCTAATCCATGTTACAAAATAACCTATTACTTATTGCTTTTGATGTTTTTGAATATAAAAACCATGCGACCATCATAAGAAGACATCAGACAACAGTATAAAACAATAAAAGACAAATTCACCCCCCTTTTAAGCATAACTATCGATACAAAGTTTGAACAGATTAGACAAAACTTGGATGTGTCAAAATATTTCGATCCTATTTATCAATACTTTAAAGCAACACTATGTAGTTTTTTTACCTTTAAATAATGTCTCTTAAATTATTTCAGTGATAGAACAACTTTTAACTGGACAAATTGTACTGTTGCTGCAACCTGAGCAGCCTCCTAGCTGCTACAAGCACACGCTGAAAGTGGCGGTGGAGGGTAGGAAACACAGCCCCGCCCCTCCCCCTGCCTGCAGAAGAGTGTCTGATACCAGGCACTGTTGCGCTTTTCAACCACATGGGAGAGCTGTAAGTCATTTGTACATGGAAACTACATAGTGTTGCTTTAAATGGCTAAATAAGACCAGATAGTAAAGAAAATCCACTTTTCGATGTTTTATTTTTATCTGGTGGATTTGGCTTGATTCAATTGTTTTATGGTGTACAGTAAATGGCTTAATACATGCACAAGAAAAAAAGCATTCTTCATGGTGGGGTAAACAGTTTTAATTAATCTCTTGCCAATTAGAACATGAATAATCCTACCATCCCATGCATTTAGTTTGAAGTGTGGGGCCTGGAGAACCTCCCCCTCATTAGTTTGAGATTGCTTTCCATCTCTAGTAATTGAAGGGCCTCGTGAGAAAGGAGATTTGAAATGCAAACCCTGGCAATCATTCTCCCTAAGGTCAGCATTTAAGTATTTTCATGGACGTATTCTAGATTAGTGGATTCATCTGGTTCTTCTGATAACAGCTGATCATGGGGTTTGTTGATGTATATCAGACTGATGCTTTGTTGGCTTGTGCCTACAGTATATACCTTAGCTGACAAGTCTCTATGGTTATATGTGAAAATTCACATCAAGTATCACGTATCAAGATGAATTTCCTCCAATTGAGGTAAATACATTTTTTTCTTTGGTTTCTCCCTCAAGAATTTACTAAAATATAGCACTTAGAAAGCAACCTTAGTCTACTTTAAGTAATATTGTAATAAATGCCATTACTCCAGTAACTACTGTCTTTATACTAAGCACAATAGTTGTTCAGTTTGCTAAACTACACAATAAAAGCGAAAACATCTAAACTCACTTTAATTGGACTTTAAAAGGCCCATTGACTGCTAATAACAACTAGATTGCAAACATGTTTAAATATTTATGCAACGTGTGGGACTCCCAGACTTTGATTTGCCATTATTTGTGGTAAACAACATGGTTGAGTAGTGAGCACTGACAGGGCAACATGTTATCAAAGGAAATGTTTAATAATTAAATACAGGTTTTAGTTTACAACAGACACTGCAGCGTGTATGGCTATATGAGAGTTTATTTACAATAAACTAAACACTATAAAATAGATTTTTTTAATTATATAAAACATACATCAACTAAACATTAAATCGAATGTCTCTTTATATACGAGTCAGACCTTCAGCAAAACAGATTTAGAGGGTGTAAATACCAAATAAACATAAAAAAGTGTGCACAAACAACCTCACAAAAAAATCTAATTTAAAACAGAATACCTACTTTTTCCTTTTATTAATACTACAGATCACCACAGGATGGAGCCATTACTCAGTATTTTCCAATGAATAGACGGAGCTTTACAATTGAGCACAGTGCAAAATGCATTTAAAATCTGCATCATAAAATGAAAGGTGCTGTGGATGTGTAAGGTTCTTTATTGAACCATACAGTCAAAATTATTCCTTTCATCTATGATATTATGTAGCAACTTCTTTTTTTTAAGAGTACGATGCAAATGCTTTTACAATACAAAATGAAAAAGAAAGTTGGGATGAGGGTTAGGGCTATGTGTCCCTTTTTTACAGATCTTGTTCCGATTTGGTCGGAAGCTCCGCCTCAGCATTACATCAAAGAACAATGACTGTATTATGTGCCAACTGACAAAAATGTATTGATATATTAACTAATGTGAGCAACATCACATTGTTTCCAGAAATGCAATTTACCAACAAAATACACATTGCCTACATTCACCAACATGAGATGGACCTTATAGATTTTTAATTATTTTTTTTAGCTTGGTTAAAACAACCACAAATAGTATAGCCAATCTAACATTACTATATTTACTCGCAAGAGGAGAACTACCCCACACATTGTGGAAGTTTTTACAGTAACTTATGACTTGCTTACTGTGGAAATATCGATGATTATTAAAAGGCCTATATTTTTTACATTATATTTAACCAACATTCTTATTTCACGGTTTAAATGTTTGAATAATTTTGTGTTTTATACACTGTTTTACCATTTTAAACAATTCTGTAAAAGCTTGCAACAATGCACATTGAATTCAACTTTGAATGCCACTATGGTCCGATTCATGATTTTACATTTCCTTTGGTGTGTAAGTGTATATAAGTACATGTTAATGATATGCAAAAGATACAAACCCCAAGGTAAACAATGATGTGACTTATCATTTCCAACGGAAATCTCTTTTTTTGGACTACAACAAACACATGGATTGTAGGCATAGGCAACAGTTTACTTCCTGATCATAATTCCTCCCGCTTCGGCACAGCTTGTGTGTATACTACGGCATTTGGTCAGTAGGAAGTCCTTATCAATCTAAAATCATTACGAGTCGGAGTCGTTTATAACATGTATTTAAAAAAGCAACACTCATTAAACAAAATCATTCAAAATATTTTTATTATCATGAAAATACCTGAAACAATTTAAAGAACAGCGATATAAATATTCCTGCAGACATTTCCTGGAATAGGGTTTGTAATGCTACTTCTTCTGTGGCACAAAGGGAGTTTCTGCACGAGAGCGCCCCCTGGCTTTGGGATGTGCCGGATTTCACCGTAATTCAAATTCATTCATTGAGAAAACGAACATTTGCACGATTAATCGTTACAGCCCTACACACTACCCTATTTGACTTAAGTGTGAGGCAGAGTTGCTCCGTGGGGCTGTCGCATGCCAGCTACGCAATGCTCGTTTTGGGTGTGGAGCACATAGAATGTTGGTGAGCCCATAGCCAACAACATTTACATGATGTAAACAGCGGCCTGGGTGAACACAGAAAGAGTTCTAAGCGTCATGCATCCTTTAGAGGCAAAAAATCCAACGACAACCTGGGGTGGGGGTCCTGATAAGGACATGCTCCTGGTGGCTGTTGTGGCTGCTCCAGTATCAATGGCGGTTTGGTGCACTGCGGATGCGGTGATTTGGGGCAGCCGCCGTCATTGGAAGAGCTTGCATTTTTAGTAAAGAAGTGGCGCCCCGCTTTTGGGCCTCTGTTAAGCAATGAGTAAACTCTTTGATGGCAGAACCAAATAGGCCGGCCAGGGAGACGGGGTAGTCAAGGAGAGCCACGTTATTTCCATCCTTTATCTCCACTGGGGTAAGCCCTGACTTGTCCATGTCGTGGAGGAGCTTGGTTTGGAATACTTGTAGTACTGCCATAGTTTGAGGAGCAGAAGCAGCGCAGAAGCAGCAGAGTTCTTCAACTGGTGGGGAAGCCTCTTCATCAGAGGCTGCCCAGTCCTTGCCCTCTGAAGTAGGGGACATCACGTCTTCAAGCTCTTCTAAGCTGCAGAAAGAGACCATGTCGCTTTCGCCAGAAGAAAGGCATAAAGCACAGGATTGCTGGAAAGAGGGCACGCTGGGGCCGGGCTGGTGTAAGCTCGTCATCACACTTGTGCCCAGGCACATGGCTCCAATGATTTTTCTGTCTTTAATAAGAAGGAACGGCGGGGAAGCATGGAGGGCAATGCCTAAGTGACATTACAACAATGCACTTACTCTTTTAGAGGGTTTTGCTCATTGAGGAAAGCCTTCGATGGTAAAACCAAATAGGCCAGCCAGGGAGACAGGGGAACACTTGTAATATTGTCAAGGTGTGAGGCGCAGAAGCAATGCAGAAGCAGCAGGGTTCATCCACTGGCGAGGCAGCCTCTTCATCAGAGGCGGCCCAGTCCTCGCCTCTGAGGTAGAGGACATCACATCTTCAAGCTCTTCTAAGCCGTGGATGAGACCATGCCACTTGCGCCGAGAGTTAAAGGTACTAAATGGCATTCGGCGGAGAGTTATATAGGTGAATGGCTCTGCCTAAAGTGGTGGGCTTGAACAGAGTTGAACCAACAAGCTTCAATATGAAAGAAAACAAAGTTTTGCCATAGAGGCAGCTACTGACGCAATGTGAAGTGAACCAAATCGAGGGAACAGTGTTTTGTATAAATCAACAAATGCTTCAGGTTGAATGCTTGTTACATATACTGTACATACTAATCTGTAATTCTAATTGTATGTCATTATGTTCTCAGGGCAAATGCATATTAAATGCGATCCAATAAGAACACGAATACATGGATTCAGATAAATGTTTACACGGTAAAATACATCTTCATATCAGATTTTAATTAAACCCTTTGCTACAATTTTTATGCATAATTCATTAACAGGAGAAAAAACTACAAATGCAGCAATGTGTCTTAAAAGACAAGTTCCTCTAGATGGCACTGTTGTAACATACAGGGCCGAGGAGCCACATAGTCATTTGGTGGATGTCCTCATTCAAACAGCAAACATCATTATTCTAATCACAATCCCGTGCTGGGAATCAGGATGGCATGATAATTAATTGTTAGTACATAACTGTGCCAACAACAGACAGACTGATTACTTTATTTGGTGAAAGAGGAAAAATGATAAGACATCATATGAGGCATGTTTGTGCTAGATGGAGGATTAAGAGTTAGTTTTTAATGGTTTGTTTGTTTCAAGAATATTATTTAAGAGTGATTGTGTTTTGTGTGCCTGATGCTTAATTTAATTTCACAGTGTTGATGCATTATGTTCTGAAACAAAGTAAAAAAGGCAAGAATAGAGACTTGCCTTTTAATGAGTAAATAGCTATTCATCAAATTATTACACAAAAATAGTGCCAGAGAAACATCAAATGTGGGCAAGTAAATGTTTTAAAAAAAAAACATGCTGAAAAACTGTCAAATACACATTATCATTCAAGCTCATTTTTATCATCTGCCTACAATATATGGACCACTTACTAGGCTATCCAGTAAAAACATTTAAGTAAAAACGCAGGGATACTTAGGAAAAGTGTCATTGCTTTTTCCAGTGTGACCATCCGAAGTGCCAACTTTGCAACACAATTTCAGCTAGACACAGCTTCATTAAATGTTCCAATAAAATATTTGCAATAGCTCATTGACTTTTGATAGCTATAATAAAGGGTATGACTGCCTCAAATCGGAAGGCATTAGAATTAATTTGCTTGGCATTTCACAGATGGGAAACGCATTCAGAACAAAACTCTCTCACTAATACTCCTCCAGGTCTAACTAAAATGAACATTTAACTCCAGAATGGCATTGCAAATAGACTAAATAATGAAATTGTTTAGTTTATTTATTCATATGTTCATGAACATTGCTGTAATTCAATATGCAAATAACTCAGAACTAAATTAGGACACAGACCCTTAACAAGCATCTTATTATGCCCGGAAAAACCAACAAAGTCTCACGGACATTCGTGTCACAAAATTTAAATCTATCGTATGTAGTTGCTTATTTCAAGTCAATCACCTCACCCTAGCAATGGTCGATAAGGCTCATCTGTACTGTTAACTGTTAGATGTGAGACACCCCAAACCCTAACCCAAACATTCAGAAGTGACAATGTTTTAAAAACGGGGAAAAAAACAATACAGCGTCTGTGCTCCCGAACGGCAGAAAAAAACCTGGTGCAGGCACGAAAGATATTTCCGAATGAAATGCATAAGTTTGAAAGTAAACTATAGCACAAACTGCCATGAGACACAGCAGTGAAAAACACGCAATATAGCAGAAGATTAACGCACGCTTACACAAATGTGTCTACATAGATAAAACGTCAACATCACTTACACAAGAGGAACAACTCTCATTGGCAGTGCACACTGAAGCCTTTAAAGTCTGATCTTATGTACTCGGTCATTCATTGAGAGCAGATAAAACAGAGCGGGCGCCTTTCCCACTGTGATGACCAGCACCACAACAACCTCCTAGTGCTTAAAACACCACAGCAATGCCTCAGTACAGCCAAAAGTCACTCATACTTGTACTGGAACACAGAATTAACTAAACAGTGAGCGCAAAACAGTTCAGAGAGGGTATAAGGTTATGTACACAAACAGTATGCGTTTGTGTGTGAGCGTGCGTTTGTGTCACTAGTCCGTGGTAAACTAATTGTGACCTGTACATGACCCTAGAGATGTCCATTAAACCTTTAAGAGGTGCTTATGTGTGTGTGTGCGCATGTGTGCGTTTGGGCTCAAAAGGAAGAGAATAACGGGTCATGTGAGTAAAGAATGTGTAAATCAAGCTTCTTTATGTATCTATATATTTAATTAAAAATTAGTATCATATTGACGCTCACAGCATGGACCACTCACCAACATGATCTTTGTAAAGAGTAGATACAGTAGTGTAAAAGAGATGGTATAGTCAGTAAAAGAGATAGCGTGAGTGTGTAATTACCAGCTGGACTGTATAATGATCACATCATAGAGTTGGCTGCTCTGATATAGATAATTATTTGGTATGACATACAAAGGCAATGAAATGCTCAAAGGCCGGAGTCAAATGCACTATCGACAGCCGAGTGACCTCTTATGACCAGCATTACCATGTTAACCGTTTTCTCAAGGGTCAATTAATGAGGAGCCTGATCTGCTGGAGTACGACCTTAGTACGGAGTACATGCACATACACACACCAATTATAAAGGCTTTGATTACACGTTTACATGCACAAAACACATTGAATCTTAGGCACGCACACAAACGCACTAAAGCCCTGATATGGAGCATGGTCACGTTAACCTAATCTGAAGTGATGTGTGGTTAATTTGTCTCTGTAGTGAACAGACCTTGCAAAAAACACACTTTATATGCATGACTATTAGCTTATTCATATCATATACAATTAATAAATCATTCACATTCGATTAGAATAATATGAATGAGACATACAGAAACCCAATGTAAAGGCACTGGTAAAACTGTTATCCTGGTTAATGTTAATATTAATATTAGTACATTTGAAGAGTTTGGTTTCAAAACCAGATAACTCTTGGGCTGTAACGATTAATCATGTAATTGTGCGATTTCTCAATTAATACATTTTTATAAATTATGGTGAAAACCTGGCACATCCCAAAGCCAGGGGGCGCTCTCGTGCAGAAACTCCCTTTGAGCCACAGAAGCAGCAGCATTACAAACGCTATTCCAGGAAATGTCTATAGGAATATTTATATTACCGTCTTTCAAATTGTTTAAGGTATTTTCATGATAATAAAGAATTTTTTTAATGATTTTGTTTAACAAGTGTTGCTTTTTTAAATGCACGTTATAAACGACTCCGACTCATAATGATTTTAGATTGATAAGGACTTCCTACTGACCAAATGCCGTAGTACACGCACAGGTTGTGCATGAAACACAGAATCGCAGCCTTGCGATTCAGAATCAATGTCAGAGATTAATCGTTACAGCCCTAGATAACTCCATTTTAAAAAAAAATTATTATGTTATCATGTTTTATACTTTTATTGTGCTACTTTGCTGTATTTTTTGTTATGACGGCATAAGTCAAAACAAACCAACTGCAGTTTGATTGATATTAATTGGAATGCACAATCAAAAAATGGTTTTGGAACCAAACTCTTTATTTTGACAAAATTTGAATGTATTATGAACAAAGAAGAATAAACAATAATGATAATACTCCATATTTGTCAGTTAACATTAACCTCCTAAGACCTGAGCTTGGGTTTGTCTTTTTTCAGATTTCTTCCAGCTATTTTGGGGTTAGGAAGAACATATAAATACAATAACCATTTTTTTTCTTTAAACATGAAGCAATGCAATTGTCAATTTTTGTTTACAACAGGTTCCAGTTATACAGAATTAAGTATTATGGTGCAAACAACAAAAAAATTGTGGACATCCAGGTCTTAGGTTAATAAATGCTGTGAACTGTCCATTTAATAGATATTAAATGTACTCATGGTGCCTAATGCAGTTAATGTTGCTAATGTTACTGTATTACAAATACTAATAAATTACAAATTAATCTATACTTAGTGTTACTGAAGCATTAATTAAAACATACTGTAGAGAATAAAAGGTCAGAGACACAACAATATTATGATCTCATGCACTCCGATCTAAGTCCAATCATATTTTAACACATTACCCCAACTGACAGCCAAGCAACATCCTTAAATATCCTAAAACAAATTCTAAAAAAGAATAAGCTATTCAAAATCCATTTATTTTTAAGTTATTTGATGAACAAATTAACTGTAAAATCTATTACCCAGGTTTGACATTTGCATGTAGATGCAATAAAACATGATGCAAATGTAAAAAGATGCTTCTTGAAGCACATTATGTTGCTCCATTTGCATTGCATTAGTGTTTAAAGCACTCAGACGCTCTTCTCCATTCGTCACTCATGTCTGTCCTATTAAAATGGAACTGGGACAAACCAAATAGACCTTAAATGTACACCAGCAGAGGACAGAACTATAGTTAAAGCCATATTTCATGTCATGTGTGGTTTACATTAGACTAACACAAGAACAACAGTCTGTAAATTGTATGATTTGGAATGTGGGTATACAAATGGATTATTAGCTCATTAAACCACTGAGGTTTTTTAAGGTTTCGTAAGGCATGCTCATTATGTTCATATTACATTCAGGTGAAAAGAATTCCTGCACATTTTGTATTTTTAATGAACAATTCTTATACCAGTAAAAATATTGTTTTTAAAAGGACGAAAAGAAAATAAAGCAAGATAAAACTTGCTGAAGTGCAACTCAAAGCTTAAATCGCAGACCCATGCCAATTCCACAAAGTAATGTAGTGTGGAATTTTGCAGTTTCGAAACAGCGAGGCACAAATCTAAATCTGGTGTCATGAATTATTGAAGACTCCTTTATGGAGCTTTCTCCACTGCTTAATATGAAGTACCATACAAGCTTAAGATCAAACACTGCCTTGTGTAATAAGAGTTAATGCTAAAAGTACTAGCTTTAGCAACAACAACAAAAAAGATTAAACATATCCTTGCAAGATCCTTTTCTATGATCTCGCAAGGGTAATAGGTATCAAAAACTAGACCTTCTACTAGAGATGGTCAGTGTTGTAATGTCCATGGCAACTGAGTCTTTGAGTAAATACAGAGTAAACTGAAAAAGGTAACAGGATAAGATTCCTTGACAACATGATGTGCGGTTAGATTTTTCCTCAGCATAGAGTCTATCAGCCATCAGGAAATACAACTCAAGTCCTCTTCTGAACCTTGCTGTACTGAGATATGTTGAAACTCTTCAAGCATGCACAGTAACAGTTAATGACAGGCAGCCAATGAAGATGAACTCATTGTTAATTCATGTCAATTTAACCTGAAGTTAGTTCTTAACATTGCTTTCAATTTAATTCAGCTTCTCTCACCTTGGCACTCTACAGATTTTTTGGTGACACCGAGGCAGCAGTGCTGAAGCAATTTTGAAACTTATAATGAGAATCAGAAAGTGTTTTTGCTTCTAAAACAGATAAACCCCCGAAGCCAGATTTAACAGTTTTTTTTCCTTCCAGGGAGAAAAAATTCACCAGTGTGCATAACATTTAAAACAGCTATAAATTAAAGGGGGGAGAAAGCCAGTAATTTATTTTTGCAGAATCTTGAGTAGAGTGAATGCGTCTATAAAATTCAGAGAGAAAAGTAGGTTGCTAAAATGCACTTAATTTGGCATGATAGATTGTGTGCATGCTTCAGTGACTGTAATTGAATCTGTGACCTATTTCCTCAGAAGAAAATTGTCTCTCGGGTTTGTTTTTATTTCAACAGAATCCAGTATAGACTCTTTACAGTCAACTCTTAATATTTCTTCTTGTAATGTATACATAACGTAAAATGATACATGTTCAACCATTCTTGCCTTAGTAAAGTACATTTGGCATGAACCAATGTTGTTACGGCTGAAACCGTCTATGCGTATTATGAATTAGTGGTGTAAGAAAATATCGATACCGTTTTAAAAGTCGCTACCAAGAGCTACGATTTTTTTATATGAACCATCTAAAATTATACTATCTAAAATGTTAGCTCGGAGAGCATAGAGATGGTAGCAAATAAGCAATGCTAATGCCAAGCCCATTGCACTGAACGAGCAATCATTATTATACAGTAGTTAAAACAGCAAACAGTCCTTTTTATGTAAACAGAATTGAGATTAAAAAAAACTCACCTCACGGATCACAGTGGCAGCACGTAGATTTTTGAATCTGGAATAATGAATGGATTAAGCTCTTAGAGAGGAATAATATGGATATGGATTGTATGCATATGTCAGCTAACTTACAAAGGAAAATACTGCTAGGATAAGACAAGGTAAGACTTGTTGACTGATTTAAAGGAACACTCCACTTTCTTTGAAAATAGGCCTATTTTCAAGCTCCCCTAGTTAAACAATTGTGACCAGTCACAGAAAGTTGGGACCAAAGTCGGATCTGGGGCATTTTCAGTTTTTCACAGATTCTGAAAGTGCAGTTTCTAAGCTTGGGTAACACATGGAAATCTGTTGGTGATTTGAATGTAGGATATCATATGTACTATTTTGTGACAGAAGTTCGGATGACAACATGCAAAAATAAACAGGACTTTTTACCTTTGTGCTGATCACAAGTGGAATCCAGTCTGTTTCAGATGTGTGAATCATCCAATGACCATTTTTGTCCACAGATGCGTATAATCTGTGAAATATAGGCAAGGCAAGGCAATTTTATTTGTATAGCACATTTCATACACAGCAAAATACACATACAGACTATATAGATATATAGTCTATTGTTTACACCAGATTTCGCATTAACTTCTGGTAATAGAATATAATACACAATCTGAGGACTATTTACATCGTACACTGTATATGAGATTACACTTTATGTTTCTGTAAACACATGAACCCGCCTTCAAAGTCGAACAACCCAGTGACGCGGCTGATGTACGACGCGACTGACTGTTATCTGTTGTGCCCCAGATTCGCTCTCTATTTCAGCGTGCTTGCCGCCGGGCCACAATCAAAATAACATATTTGCGTGCGCAAAACACTCGAAATGTGAATTATGCCTTAGATAACACAGGGTACCCCCAGGATTGTCAATCCTAAATTCAAGGCTTTTTAAGACCTTTTTAATACCACTTCAAATGAAATTAAATACGCACCCATTCGGGTAGAATAAATAATTTTAAATAACATAATATACTGTACCTCAAATAATTACTATTTTTACTACTATAATTACTACAAGTGTTTGAACATTCATGACAACATGCCTCTGAAAGGCTGATTCCCAGGCCCAAACGGCCTAACCCTTAAATTTACCCAACAATCAAATAGATTTAATAGATTTAAATGTACATTTATTGTAAATTTGAAAATCCCTAAATCAGGGATGGGCAACTGGAGGGCCAGGGGCTACATGCGGCCCTCCTCTTTATCTTGTGCAGCCCACCACGTTTTAAAGCAACACCAAAGAGTTTTTTTTACCTTAAAATAACGTTTCCAAAAAAGTTTCAGTCGTTCATCCACTCGTGTCGTTCATTTCACATTCGCTTTGCAGCCCTCTATCGGCCAAAACCGCACTAAAGAAGTTTCCAACCGTAGGGTATGTTTCACCATCCAAAACAATCAATGTTGTCCATATTTAACTTCAGAACACAATCATGTTCGTTCAGAGCAAGAGGGAAACAGAGGGTAGCAAGTAATGAAATGTTTGGCATTTCGTCTGCACTGTCAGCCGAAATCGCTGCAGAAATAAACGCTTGCAGAAACAGATGTTGTGCAGACGTCTAACAAAAATCAGCCGCAAATCAGCACAAAAAACATGAATGAGCAAGCTGATGAAAGGATGGATTCTGTTTCGCTCGCCTGCCAAAAACTAAGTAGATTAGAAAGATATCAGATTCTTCAACTTAGAGAAAACAACTAGAGACATCAAAAAGCCAGAATAAAATTCTTGTCGACTTGCTGATATTCCAGAACACACAGCCCTGTGTCAGAATTCAATGGTATTTTAATTTCAATGTTCAATGAAATCAATGCTCACTTTAAAAAAACACTTTCTCAGATTTCATCTCATTTTAATCATGTTACCATTGTTACTATTTCAGATGCAGAATACATGAACGAGGAACATCTCGGTTTTGTTTATTGTCCAGCCATACACAGTACTGTATAGAATACATTAGAACCAAATAACATCTCACCAGGTCTTTATTGCGCAGTACAGACTGTATTTACAGTACAGCCAACACACAATGTAAACAACACACTCTCATTCACAGCCTCTGCACCCTTTGGTACCACTAGTAGTGTATCTGTTCTTGGCTTGTTGTGTCAGATGTCACTGCCTCAAGGTCTGGTTCAAGTAAGCCAAGTTGCCATGAGCGCAAACATTAACTACAGAAACCCTTGAAATATTTAGCACTGTTTTTTTACTTGTTTTTCAACAGGTCACTTGTAGGTCAGGATTAAAGCGATAGTTCAGCCATAAATGATATTAAACCCATGATTTACTAACCCTCAAGCCGTCCGAGATGCATATGTCCATCATTTTTCAGACGAACACATTTTCAGTTATTACACAACAATCGTTGCCGGAAGCTAGTTATTTTCGTTTATAAAGTTTTATATGGATATTTCTACAACAAAACGGCACAGATTACCCTCAGAAGGCCTTTGTTTATCATCGTGGAGCCATTTGGATTTTTTTGTGAAGGATGGATGCACATTTTTTTGACTTGAAGATGTGGACCCCATAACTTTTCATTTGATTAACTGTAAGATCTAAGATATTTTCTAAAATAACTGAAAATGTCTTCATCTGAAAAATGATGGACACATGCATCTCGGAAGGCTTGGGGGTGCAGGGAGGTGCACAGGGGGGGTTGCTCAGGTTTCCCGGGCAACTGCCCATATGCCCTTCTCGCCTCACGTTGCCCTTTCGAGGTGGAAAAAATTAATTGTGCTTTTACTTCGTTACACTGAGCGGCGTTCCTTCATTCCAGTATTTTAATTAATTACGAAATGTGTATTTCATTGTTAAATTGCCGTCTCGTGTTTCTGGGACATTCGCGAATTAATGACTTGTTTGAGTCGACTCTTTACCAAGCAAATGGGCCAAATGTTTTGAATTGGTTCGCGAATCAGTTTGAATGAATTGTTCAGATCGCTGCAAAAACTGAATCGTCTGATGCAGTTTTACTCATAGCATAGAAAATAAAAAATGTTGGATGAGGTGAATACTAATTTACTAAATTTTAACTAAAAGCAAAACTTTACACATGTACCCACCATTATTTACACACGACCTGTTTGTCCTCAGACACAGTTAAACGAGTGCAACCTACAGAAACGCTGTAGCACAGATTGAAAAAAATCCATTGATGATTGACATCTGATTCGCTGTGTATTGTAGCCTACTGTATGAAGTGCTTCTCGCATGAGATTTACAACATAAAAAAATGAGTTTTGTCTAAAATCAGTTGTATTATGTGTACACCATTTATTCAAAATGGTTAAAGGGATAGTTCAGCCAAAAATGATATTAAACCAAATTTAGGGATGCTCACATTGACCGTTTAACCGTTAACCGAAGGTAAGAATTTATGACCGGTTAACATTATCAGTTAAAATAAAAAAATATTTGTTAATACATGGTGCGTGTAGTCATGAGCCGACAGACATTTAGCCACTTTTCTATCTGTAATTTGTGAATGTCCTGTAAATGACACAAATTATTGCTGCCCTGACGGTCTGATAAAGTAATCATTTGTACACTGAAAAAAAAATCCTTTCAATTTACGTAATTTTAATGTGTACATCGGTCCCACATAATCCGATTGTGTAAAACCAACATAATTTTCCTCATTTAATTTTTATGTGTCAGACCAAAACATTTTAATTGTTTTAAGTAGTCTAATATAAATATGTTGACTCAAAGTGCTATTTCTCTTTACTATAACACATTTATTTTGTAATGTTTAAGTAATTTTATTATGTAAGGGGACTCGATTTTCATCTGTAATTCCAACATGCTTTTTTAATGCTTATATTATGGGATTATGTAACTCTAAAGCAATTTCATTATGTCTCTGGCACCAGAATAATCACCCATAATTATCCAAATGTTATTTATTTCTGTTTTAAATACAAAATACATTTGCATTGGCATAAAAAGCAAAGAGTTTTGAACAAATGTTTAGTGATATTGAGGCAAACCACTGCTTTCAGATCATCAATTCATTTAAATCTACACATTAATTCAACAACAGTCAATAACTATTACAACATGCAGTTCATACAAAGGGGCAATTTCCAAGACAGGTTGTGGATTAAGCCATGACTAGGCCCTAGTTATATTAGGATATTTTTTACAAAAAAAAGTTTACAAACAAACCTACCTTACAAAAACAACACTGGAGTACATCTTGAGACAAAACAATGGCACTGATATATGTCAAGATATGTCAGTGCAATATGTTTTCAAATTAAGGCATTGCAAAAGTCTGGGACTAGAAAAAGCCCCATCTGTAAAACTGACCCAAATGTTTAAAATAGTTACTATCACAGTAGATTTAGAAGTGCTAAAGCACAAACACTGCATTCCAAAGAGACATGCAAAACAGTAAGTACTATTATTTTTTAAATGGATTTACAAACTGGAAAATATCAATCCTTCAGAAAGTCAGAGCTACAGCATTTGTATAAACTGATAATCAAAGATTCAACAAAAACAAAATACAACAACCATTTCCAAAATCAACTCTGAGCAGCAAACTGTTAATGTTTTAATAAGAGAAAACACTTAAAACAGATAAATAGAAAGAACATAAATGAGCAGCACAGTCTTTCTGATCCTTTCACTGAAAGAAACGGTTCGTTAAAGTTACGCTCAATGCAGTTCCATTAAAATCTTTTGGATTTCTTCAAAAATAAAGCAGAGATCAGGATAGCTCAGGTTTAAGGCATACATCAGCTCAAACAACATGGCACGATGTTGCAACACCTTCATGCCTTCCAGGACTATACAAAGATCCTCTTCTTCATCACAAGAAGCATGTTGTTTGAGAGCACAAATCCCAACAGTGGTGTCTTCAAATGACCTCACTGATGCTGACTTCATCCATGCCCTGTACAAAACAGACAAATGTAGTTAAAGAAACAGAAAAAAGTTACTGTTACAATAAAAGTGTCATTGGAATTTAGTACAATGCAAACACATATAAATGTAAGTATACAGACCCATGTGAATTGCCAAAGCATGTTACAATTGGTTACAAATATATGGGTTACAAAGCAAGGCAGCTGCACGGTCCACTGCTCCAGGTGTGTGTGCGCGTTCACTACACTGGAATGAGTTAAATAAAGAGGCCACATTTCGAGTGTGTGCTACCATACCTGACAATCACAGCAAAAGTGAATTATCTCATTTTCTCACTGTCATGTTGTTACAGACCTGTATAAATGTCTTTGTTCTGATGAACACGAAGGAAGACATTTATTTTGAGGAATGTTTGCAACCAAACTGTTCATGAGCCCCATTCACTTCCATAGTATTATATTTCCCCACTATGGAAGTGAATGGGGCTTATGATTGGTTTGGGTACAAACATTCCTCAAAATATCTTCCTTAGTGTTCATCAGAACAAAGACATTTATAAAGGTTTGTAACAACATGATAGGGAGTAAGTGATGAGAATTTTTATTTTTGGGTGAACTACCCCTTTAAATCTTCCCAGGTGTTTTAATGACCCGTGTGCCAAAAGATGTAACTAAAACATACTACATTTTCTGTACTTCCAACAATGTTTACACGTTTTTGTCTATGAATCTATATTACTTACTTCTGTCATTTGATCATTCATTGTTTGAAGTCTGTTTGCTAGCTGTCCTCCTTTCTGATAGAAGAGTTTCGTCAGGTTTTTGGATTGGAGGTCCAGGTGACACGCAGGAACATAAGACAGTAGTGATTCTTTTAAATTCAGCATTTATCTGAAAACAAATTAACCAACCATTGTATATTTGAGTACTGCGAGTCAAAGAATAATACATGTATATTAGTTACAAAAATAAGATTTAGCTCCTAACAGCAGTAAAACAGTGATAGGAATTACTTACCAATGCTTTTGAGTGTGTAGCGCATGCAAGGATGATGGACCTATAAGAGGAAATATTCAGAGGTGAAATCAACACACAACCTCAAATGATTAAGGTCACACATACACAGAGCAATAATGAAATAAGTATTATATCTGTCATAGGACGCAATTTTGGACAAAATGAGATCTTAAAACAACAAGGTTCTCTTCTGAAAACGTCAGCTTTAAGGTGTGGCACTTCAAAGTGATTTTTTCAGTTAATATACCAGACGTCACGCGAGACATTTAAAGCAACACCAAAGAGTTTTTTTTACCTTAAAATAACGCTTCCAAAACAGTTTCAGTCGTTCATCCACTCTAAACAGGGTGAACAGCACTTTCACATTCGCTTTGCAGCCCTCTATCGGCCAAAACCGCACTTAAGAAGTTTCCAACCGTCGGGTAGTGGTCCTGTAGTCCGAGTGAATACTACAAAAACTTGCTTTACGGCAGACCTACAATCCAATCAGAGCCAGCTATGCCTCAGTATTTATGACAGTGGGTAATGGACAATTACGCTTCTAACCTGTAGGGGGAGCAAAGAGCCAAAACTCTTTGGTGTTGCTTTAAAAAAGCTTTTTCTAATTGAATCAAGTGTTGCTCGTGGCGTAGCGAGGTCACGAATAACTGACGCGGGTCTGTTCATCTGATTAAGCAGACAGTTTTTTTCATACGCAATGTCATTATTAATTAGTCAATTGATATCATCTGTTAAATTACTTACATGGATAACTTTACTCTGGACAGAATAACTTTTGGTTAGCGTTTTATTTGCCCTGACACATTTCCACAGAACAGCTGAGTAAAAAGTGCCTCAAAAGTCAACTCAAAGCTGACAGTTTTCAACTCGGATAAATCTACCAAACGTGAAATAACGTTATACAGCTGACATTTTTAAAAGGCTGTTTTTCTTTATGAGCCTTACACTTACTGACTGACTGACTGTAACGTTAACTTACTCCACCAACATCATCCAAAATAATTTTTACTACAAGTCATTGCAAGGGCTACATATTGTAAAAAAACTGTCTATCTAGTGAAGATGTATCACGTATAAAGTGAACATAAATAAATAATAGAACTTACTTTAATAACGTGGTGTCCGTCTGAGAGAGTTCTTCTGACTGACTGCTGTGCTGAGTCTTCATTTTGGCGCCCAAAACAAACGATGTTTATTCTTCTTTTATGGCGATTGACGTCCTTTTTATTGAGCGTTACTGCCACCTTCTGCTCAGGAGGTGCCATTTTGTGTGCAAACTCAATTTTATTGCTTTAAGTATTCAATTCAATCAATTTTAATCAATGTGAAAATAATGTGTTCATTTTACATTCAAACAAAATATTTTCATCCTAATCAATTAAATTATGTTTACACAAGGAATATAAATATTTTGTGTTGCATATACATGTTTATTTTATTTAAATTCAAAGACCCACCAAGTCCATTTTTTTCAGTGTATGAGAAATCATTTGTATGCGTATTTGGAAGCTGAACGGAGACGCGCGCGTGTCCGCGCAAGATGATGCGTTCCGTCTCGCGCACATCCGGACAGACGTTCGGTGATGGCCTCTGACCCTGAACATAAACATCTCTCTTTTTGCACAAACGGAGAAAGACGACGCAAAAGCAAAACTTTCTGAAAAGCGTCCTGCTTTAGAAATGACCACTGTGGTAGATGAAACAGAGACAATCTGCCCTTTTTGGATATTAATCCTCTGGACCGATCGCGTGCTTTTTAATAAGGTAATGTTGCGTGAATATCTGATAATGAATGAATCCTGGTTCTGTTGTTGATCTGTCACTGCTGTTTGCACGTTCAAATTAAATCTTTTGTTTTTACTAGTTCACAGACAACCGTCAACTGTATTTTTACTCAATGACAATTTCATATTAAAATCTTATAAGTTAACGGTTAATGTTCGGTTTAGAAGCTACGGTTGTCGGTCGGGAAAATTAACTGATATGAGCATCCCTAAAACCAATGTTTTACTCACCCCCAAGTTGCTTATATCCATAATTTTTCAGACGAACAGATTTTCAGTTATTACATTTGGAGAAACCTAGCAGTGATTTTATATGTAGGGATTTTCGTAACTCAAGTCATGTTTTTCTGTGTTATTAGTAGTTAAGGTGATTGAGTGCTGTATTTCAGTGTTTTACTTGTTTGTGTACATATATTTTAATAAGGACCCTGTTATTCTCAGTGATTCCTGTGCACGTCTCTGTGGGGGTGAGTAAATCATGGGTTTAATAGAATTTTTGGCCGAACTATCCCTTTAAGTAGTATGACTATAAATGTACCTTAGAGTAAATTAAATCTCCATCAATTAAAACTGTCATCTCCCTGATGCACCTGAAGATGTAAAATATGCAAGATTCAAAGCATCATATCTTCATTTATCTATACTTCTATGCAATTTATCATCACCAGGGGTACACACATTTTCTGCTGATTTCACTAGTGTCGTCTCACTAGGCAACGTGACAACTACACACACCGACTGTTGTTGCTAAAGTCTCACTGTCACACTCACATAAAGACTGAAAGAGGGGTGAAAGATTAAACACTGACAAATCTCTCCACAATCATCAACACTGAAGGAACAGAATTTGTCAGGTTTGGTTTAATGGCTGACTATGCTAAGAATTTCCTAAAACTCAACACTCTTAAAAATAAAGATTACTTAAAGGTACTTTGTCAAGTCTTTTAGCAACATAAAGAACCTTCAATATGCACAAAACCTCTTTGTGAAATAAAGAGAACCTTTGACTAAATGGTTCTTCTATGGCAGGGTTCCCCATATCTCATGCTGGAGGGCCGGAGCACAGTGTTTAGGTCCAACCCTAAATAATCTTACGCACCTGTGATTTTCTAGTAATCATGAAGACCTTGATTAGCTTGCTCAGGTGTGTTTGATCAAGGTTGGAGCTAAACTCTGCAGTGCTCCGGCCCTCCAGGGTAAGATTTGGGGAACCCTGTTCTATGGCATTGCTAGAACCCCTTTTAGGATCTTTATTTTGGAAAGAAAAAGTGCAGATTTGTGCAATTCTCTACTTTTGCAGTTCATCTTTGACTTTATATTATTTAAATATTTGAGAATGGGTTTATATTTGTTTATTACACTATCTGTTATCATTATATCTGGTATTGTCATGACTTATGTTCATATTTGACACTTAGCTGACAGGAAGGAGCTGCGGCTGTGGTATTGTGATCCTATTTCATTTGCTTAAAATCTGAAACTCTGCCATACCAACACTGCTGTGTTTGGCTTTAAAATGAAATCCATGTTTGCCAAATTGACTGCTACAACTGAAACCGTAGAGTGCTTGGCAGAGGAAATCATGCACATTGTGAAGTTTCAACTCTTGCTCTGAGGCACAAAAGACAATTTATGCAACCGTTTTTTAAATATTGTTTAGGCCCCACATAATGGTGAACTGGTTTTTATGCAATAATTACAATTGCCTACAAAAGTTTTAGGGAAATAACAGACTACAAGTAGTGATAATATTAAAGCACTACACTCTAAAAATGGTTGGGTTATTTTTAACCATAAAACAGCATTGGGTCATTTTTGAACTCAGCAGTGTGTTCTGGCTAATATTTACTCAGTATTGGTGAAAATAACCCAGCCATATTCACATCATTCATGTAGTAATTCAGAAAAAATTGGGATCTCTAGTCTGTTACTACTGTACGGGGACTAACAGACAGTTATAAACTCTGGAATAACATGTCTTAAATATGTGATGAATTACAATTATGCATGTTTTTATGAAAGGAATTATTTATGGTAAGGATCTTTCCGACCACTGGTTATACAGTTGCTATTCTAAGCAGTTTTTAGGACTGAATGATTGATTAATTTAATTTCCTTTTTCAAACTGGTTCATAAGTCAGCAATACCACCAAATGTTATTTTACCCAGAAAGTTGGCAAAACAATCTAAACCTATAACAATGGAACATGCAAGCAATGCAGTAAGTTATTAGCTACTGTATATTTTACAAAGGTCAAATAAAAAGAGAAATTCTTATTTGGTAAGAATGCAATTCGTAGGAAATCATATACAGTAGGAAAAAACAGTAGTCCTGCCCAAAAAAAATGCTTAACTCGGTCTTTCTCCACTAGCATTGTTTAAAAAAAATTGATAGCCAGGGAGTAAAACTCATCTTTGGCAGGGAAGCGTTTTAGCTGATTGAAGAGATAGCTTGTCAATGGCGGGGAAAGAGTTACACTAAGTGATTTAAATATATGTGTGTATAACAGAATTAGTAGCAGTAGTAATTCAATACATTACATTCAATAACACATTACATTATGCATTTTTAGCAGATGCTTTGATACAAAGCAATTTACAGTGCATTCAATCTATACATTTCTTTTCCAGATGTGCATTCTCTATGATTAATCCTTAACGCAATATTCTACCCATCAAGCCACAGGATAACAGAACACTAAAACTATTCCAACCCCCTGGCAATCATTCTTTTAACCACGTCAACCAGATTATCCTGATATCAAATAGACCTGCTCAAATGTCAACCAAGGAGACAGAAATTAATTAAACAACAATATCAATTATATAAACCTGATGCAGAGTGGGGGAAGCTATCATTTTATAATTCAAGCCTGTACTGTTATATAGATCTTTTCACAGCATTTTCATTTCTCACAGATGACTCATTTAGCACTGACTGGGACTACAAATATAGCAATGAATGTCTAAGTACTTATCAACAACACTGTATAAATTAATTTGCTGAACTAATGACATAATATGGCTAAACTCAGCAGTGCTGTTATTTCAATGAAAAATGTTGAAAAACGAAAGGGGCTCCTCTGCTCAGTCAATTTAGCCGCAGTGAGAATGCATTCCCATCCTCTGATAGCTCAACACTGTTTATCATCAGGACTTCAATTGCCTCTCTCTCTCTCCTTTATCCATATCAGACTAATGAGTTCCTCATCATTTCTGTTCTAATTAATGCTCCTTATTATCCTTAATTGTAGCCAAAGCTTGCTCCATCTGCTAACTTGTGGGAAAAGTAAAATTGGGTCAGTGTTAAAAGGACCAGAGTGGTGCGCAGGGGCTCTGTATCATTAGTCTCACTCATTTGTTCACAAGAGGAACACATTGTAAATGTTTGCTCAGTAGTGCGTTTTGCATGCCAATGAAGCTCTATTGATAGCGTGCACTAACTTTTAAATGACTATGCAGAGGAAATGTTCACTAGGAGAAACGCTTGGAGAACAGGAATGCATCCAAAAGGACTTGCATATAATACTGCGTTTAGTATCATTTGCATTTACGATGTTAAGTTGCAGCAACAATAAGATATTTTATAATTGCAAAGCTACCCAATATTGATGTGTATCTAAATGGAAGCACTTAAACAGACAAACATTATAAATAAAAGACCCCATAATCTTTTACATTGTATTCTGTATTGTAACAAAATTTATTTCAGCACAGATCTGTTGTCTGTTCACAACAAAACTCTGGAAAAATATGGAAGTTAGAGTTGCAAAAAGAAGATAAAAGCAAGCATAATGTCTTTATGTTATATACAAAATCTGCTTTTACTTTTGCCAATATAACAGCATTAAGAAAACCTCTCACAAATATACACAACAATTCATATTTGCATGCAACAAAATATTTTGTCTTTTAAGCTCACAATACAATCAGCAAATATAGATAATTATAGTTATTTAAATGTACAAATAAAAACATTTTGTTGATTGCATTTGTACTCTGCATCAACATATGTGAATACAGGTATGCACTCCTTTTGTAATCATTTCTGACATTGCCATAACCACCACTGACATTAAGGGGGATGTGCCAAGCAGTTTCATGAATAATAATGAGACACCACTGACTAATACATACATCAGTGACTTTCACCGCATTTTAAACCCTGAAGAAGTGTCTAGAAATAAACCGCTGTCCCCCTTGAATTAAAAATAATGTGCTATCATTGTTCTCCATCATGTTTCACATATATCTGCCTGAGAATATAGCTATTTACTGTTGTTATATACAGTATCTATATTAGACCTCTCAAATATCTTACATGTCTATGTGTTACAAAAGAAGTAACTGCCCCACTCTACTTCTAATGCAAAATTGTACCGATTACAAATGGTACGTTCAGACTCTCATTCAGTAATCATGCCTAGGGATGGATTTAACACGCATCAACATCTCTAATACTTAAACAACTCTGAGACTGCAGTTTTCAGCTCCATCCTAAATGATTACAGGAAAAGAGTTTAATGCAATACACTACTGCAGGGCTCAACATAATGGACTGCCCGGTGGCCCGGGGCAAGCTTGAGAGACGTTCGGGCAAGTAAAAAGTATTGTCACGTGCCAGATCGGCCCAGTGCTTCATTCTCAGTCACTGACATACATTTTCATCAATGTATAATTCAACATCTTGGAGGCAAATGTTTACTTGGGTAAAACACAACGAAAGAAACAATGTCAAAATATTATTTGCTGTCAGTTTACAGGTCAAGAAGAAAAGTTGGGAGCCTTTTTTTTGTTGGAAGATGTCTGTTGTATATATACAATTATATTTGACTTTTTAATTATTATTTTACATTATAACATATATGGCACTGCCATTTTTTATTGGGGCCAGTTACAATTTTGACAGGGCAAGTGAAAACCTGAACCACTGGCCCGACCAGGCCAGTAGGGGTGGAACGGTACACAGAAGTCCCGGTTCGGTTCGTACCTCGGTTCGGACGTCACGGTTCGGTTCAATTTTCGGTACAATGGAGGGAAAAGGAAAACAAAAAGAAGGCAAATTTTTTTAGTACTTAAGATAAGAAACATAGGTGTCCTTATCTGTGTTATTGTGAGATGTCATGAATATGAACTGAAATGCATTTAACATACTATCTTGTATAACAAAAATGTATAAACTTGTACTCATCTTTCAGACAAAGATGGGTTTCAAATGTATTCCAAGTTACCTAAATACATTTTTAAGTTACATTTTAGCACATTTATTTCATATTAATGTACTAAAGAACACAAAAAAAGTAGGCTTGTGGGATGCCTTAATAGGTGTGTACAACTTCATGAGGCGTTGCAAGAAACGACAAGTGGATGACGTCAGAGTAACGCGAGAGCGATTTGAAATCAGCCTCCTCCGCAAGATTTCTCGCGGTACTCTGACGGCGCTGCGTAAAGTTGAGAACACTTAAAAAAACTGAAAGCAGCTGAACTCGACAGAAATGCCCTGTGTATGCCTGCGCTTCGTCCATTAATTGCATATTAGCAGGACAATTTATCTCCTTTTTCTCAGCGTGAGAAATACAAGGTGTGGCGTGTGAGCGTGTCTCATGGTGAGCCCTGATTAGATGTACTTCCACTTGCATACCTAACAACTGCTGAAAATGCCGACGCACAGTCCTCCTCTTTTTCACCACTCTCTCGCCTGTACTACTGTAACTGACTGGAAAACGGAAGTTTTGCCAAACTTGCGATCTTAAAGAGGCCGGCGGATCCTCACCACCATTTGCCATACTCGCTGTCGCTGCTATCTCACTCACTCACTAGACCGTCAACCTGACAAAAAAATGCAGAGTGCCAGAGAATGTAGACGGGCTCTAATAGAGAGCATACATAGGCGGAGCTCGACTGCATCGGCGCCAATCAGAGCTTCAGAGCTAAAGCGGGGCTACAGATTAGCTGTCCATAAAGAACCCGCGTTTCTAACAGTAGTTCCGCATTACATTAATTATTTTGCACGCAAGTTTTTTTATTTTCGTACCGTGTATTCTCCGTTTAAATTCATGCACCGAACCGTGACCCCCGTACCGATTCGGTTCGAAACGAATACATGTACCGTTCCACCCCTACAGGCCAGTATAAAAAATTATTTGCGTTGAGCGCTGTACTGGATTTTTAGGAATGTATAAACCTTATGCAACTTTAAAATATATATATATTTTTTATATTTATAACTAAGTCATTGTTTGGTTTTCGACAAAGCGCATCCATAATTTTCATTTCGGTGCATCTATTTAAATAGTACCTATTTTCCGATTAATAATTTTAAATTTCCTTTGGGGTGTAAATGTGGGTTAGTACATATGCAAAGTTACAAATCCTAAAGTTTACGATGACGCAAGCATGTCAAACTTGTCACCTTTTTGGCGAAATCCGATCTTATGTTAGATTTACGCCACCCACTGGAGGTATTCGGCCAATCACAACTCACTGGCTAGCTTGTCAATCGAAGCATACCACATCTTCCAGAACGATGAGCTTTGTACAACATTTATGCATTTCAGAGAGGCAGGGCATAGAGTAGCAACAATAATGTACGATATGTGGAAAACAGTGTGTTTTTTCATAAAGCACACGAAAACATTGCATTATACCAAATACACAAAATAAAAAAAAATTTAGCAACATAATAGAGGCTCTTTAAAATTATACTGCAGTTGTCACTGGTGTTAGCAATCTTTATTTATTTGCTCCATTTCTCCATTAAGTGCATTACTTCATTCCTACATATAACAGGAACAGACAGGGTTTTGAAACTGAAACCAATATCAGAAACACGCTCAGAACTAGTCCAATGAAAAATTTAGCTATTTCATTGATCTATGGATCCTTCAGGCCTTTTTAATGCAATTTCTTGTGAAAGTGAATCTCTTCAATAGCAGGAATTTGCTGAATAGGAAATAGAATTGAAGCCAAAGATTTGCCCACAGAAATCAAACCGGGCAGCTTGCACGCAACACTTAGCTTCATCTCTTTCTCACCCCTGAACAAAACAAAGCAATCTAGACATAATCTTACACTTGACTTGTGCTTTTCATGAAAACTCTTGTTCTCATCTTAATAGAAAGCCCAGAGCCAAAGATTGAAAATGCATTTGTGTGAACATTTCTTTGAACAACAGATTGTCAAAATGATTTCCATCAGGTAGTGCATACAATCACCCTGTTGCTAAGGACAAATCTGTCACTTTTTGGGAAGGACTGTTGTTTGGGAAAAAACGGGAGGAGTAGGTTTTGTATAGGCCGACGATTATTATTATAACTGTCCGACTTCAGGCCTTGCAATCCACCAGAAAAATATTGGCAGCTAAAATCAAAAACAGTATTTTGCTACAGCCAAATTCACACACAATGATCCTGAAACCTGGTCATTTTTCCCCTTGAGTTTCTTTGCTCGTGGGCCTCTGTGGTGAAAGATGAATTTAGGATGGACTGCATGCTGATATGTTGCAACCTATAATGACTATGCAGGAGCAGCAGCGTAAATGACTGATCTGCTGTTATTGCTGTGTCCAGCTGTTTTTCTTTCATTTTAGACCTGTATCCTCTGAAACACCGGGGCAATGCTTATTTGCTGTAGGTACCGTATAGAGCCTTTATTAGAAAAAGGCAAATGGAAGCTTGGTCAGAGAGTACTTTTATTACCGTGGCGTGAGCCACTGCACATACAAAGCTATTTCTTTACATATTCTCAACTGGCTAAACGCTTACTATGGCAATGTTTCACTAAATGGAATAGGAAGAGCGGTAGTCATTGATATTCCAAAGATGCACAAAGCAAAGGAGCTATACCTGTATACAGTTGCATATTGTACACAATTTAATAAATGTAACACAAACATGAGACAATGCAACTAGCTACCATGTTATGGAAATATAAATACTTTAATTATCACAAGCAATTATCTTTATTTTCCAGTCATAAGAGAAAAGAATGATGGTAAAGAGCCAGGATTGAGATGAAATCCCTTAACAGATGCAGAGCATGCTGACAGCTGCCTGTATTAATAACCATGTTTACCTAGACTCAGCTAATTGTTTAGATGCTTTGGGATTAGCCACCACATTTACCAACAGTTTTAAAGATACTGCAGTCCCCAAAGGTCTCTTAAAGATCTGCACACAGCAAAAACAAACAAGAAAATACATTGCAGCTAATTGCACAAACAAGTCAATGTAAAACAGATAATTACAGAAAGAAAACGTGTATACAAAAATGTGCCGTTTAAAACTTTTATCATTTATAACGCATTGCTACAGTATTGTACACTGCCTACTACACATTATTATATTCAAAAAGCTATGGGACGTTGGCTCAACCACTGGCTGAAACAATAGCATGTTTGAAAAAAACATTGACACCTGTTTAAAATACATAACTACATTTGCAGTTTTGATGACCCTAGTGGTGAAAAACTTACACCCTTCAGCTCAAAGATTCCAATGAATGAAGGAAACAAAAATTTCTGGTCGCAAAGCACCATGTGCATCCCATAACACAACACACTGCCAGCATTAATTTGCTTTTATGTCTCCCACACTAGGGGTGCAACGGTTCAAATTAATCATGGTTCAGAGTGTCACGGTTTTAGTGTCACCAATTTGATACAATTCGGTGTGTGTCAAATTCAAAGAAAATACAATTATTAATTGGGTTACAAACATATAACACTTTGGTCACAACATCTTCATAAAAAATTAAACCCTAAGCAGTTTTTCACCTGCGATCGCATGATATCAACAACACTCTGGTGATGATAGCACAAGTGACTCGTCATATTAGATGTACTGCCTTGAGTATACGGCACAAATTTTACACACAGTGACAGTTGTGTCCACGTTTTTTCGACCATCGCTGCTGTAGTGTTTTAGAACCCCCCAAAATTTTCCCAAACAGCAGACTTAAAAGGAAAACACCACTGTTTTTCAATATTTTACTATGTTCTTACCTCAACTTACATTACCTACTGTATCTCTTTTCAATCTTTTTACAGCACCTTTTGAATGTGTTATCATTTATCCTAGCTCCATTCATTCCTATAGCTCCAAACAAAAGTTGTATTTTGTGCCACCATACTTACTCGTGTAACTACTCATGTAACAGTCTTAATTAAAGGTGCTCTAAGCGAATTGACGCGTTTTGGACCATAAAACATTTTTTGTTACATACAGCAAACATCTCCTCACTATCTGCTTGCTGCCTGTCCGCTGATCAAACTGTAAAAAAACGCGATCTCTGTAGACAGCCCAGGCTTCACAAACGGCAATAACAACATAGTGGCCAAACCTAGCACCACAAAACAAAACAAAGTGTTCCCGCCAATAAACGACAAAAAGGATTTGGGGGGTTGGGCACGTTCATGAAAGCACGGAAGGGAGGGGGAGGAGTTAGCTACGCTCCGTCTGTTTGAAAACAATTCAAACGTCAACAAAAACTAACGTCTCGCAGATTCGCTTAGAACGCATTTAAAATTGCACGCATTGAAAAAAGATAGGTATGTATTAATTTGTCTAAGCTGAGGTAAGAACATAGTAAAATATTGAAAAACGGTGGTGTTTTCCCTTTAAATAAAGCTGGCAGTGGCTCTGAGGATGAGGTTAGTTACTGTGAGGTTAGCTACAGAGTTGCATACTATGATTTGATTGGACAGGTACTCTCACATAAACACATGCAGAGCATATTCAGAACCATACATTAGCGGTTGTATACATTGTTTTATTCACCAAACTGAATAAGAGATGCGTGGTCAAATCAAATGTGGTGCTTAATGCGGGAGGATAACGGCACTGTTTAATTGTTTACCAAGAATCGTTACACCCCAATTCCACACTCAACAAATAAAGTTTCTAAAAAAGTTCTTTGCAATGATGCCATGAAATAACAATTTCTTGAAGGATCTTTTATTTGAGCCACTTGTTGCTACTAGGGGTGTCACGATTCTCCAAATCCTCGATTCAATTACATCTTCGATTCTAATGTCACGATTCGATTCTCGGCTTTTACATATTTTTTTAAAAGACAAAAATTATATGCCATTATTTATTATTATAGTTTCACATTAACATGCACATTGCACAACTCGCATGGGGGTTTGTGGGCTTCACTTTACTTGAGAGCTTGTATAGAGAGAATTACTTTTTGCACGCACATGGACTTAATACGCGCGTCTTGGACTCCTAGCATCTGAAATAAATCCAGCGGGTCATAAGCAGCTGCGCTTCTCTTTGTCGCATGTCCACGCGCTCTCGCATCTCTCCAAAGTCTAAACATAAACTAAAGTAGTAATCCTTACGTATTTGTTCAGTTTTATGCGTTTCATGCGAGCTAAGGCAAACTATCCCTTTTGTTTAAAATATAACCTGCTGCATCTTGGCGGCTCTCTTACTCTACGCGCACGTGCAGACTGCAGAGAGAGCTGCGCTCTGTCCGAAGTCAGATCAGATAGTAATCCTGTTTATGATATGCATTTCAAGGAGTTGTAGCATTACATCCCCCATGTTTAAAATATAAATCGCGTTCCGCTGGAGCGATGTTTTTAAAGGCACCTCAGAGTTTTTTTCCCTCGCCGCTTGGCAAGCCGACCGGACGTGACATGGGGGCGTGGCAGCATCGACGATCCCATTTTTTTGTTCGAAGTTGTGACTTAATTTCGATCGATTTCGATTTAAAATTAAAATCGTGACACCCTTAGTTGCTACTTATAGTCTGAAGAACATTTTTCAACAAAAAAAGAACCTTTGGGCACCAGAAAGGTTCTGTAGATGTTTAAGAGCCTGACAATACATTTTTTATGAACCTTTATTTTTAAGACTGTAATAGCTTACTTTGAGCCATGCACCATGTTTTCAGCTGCCATTATATCTTAAACCTTTTATGGTATACGCCAGTGTTCTTTACATCCAACCCTGGAGAACCGGTACCCTGCAGACTTTAGCTCCAACCTGGATCAAACACACCTGAGCAAGCTTATCAATGTCTTCATGATCACTAGAAAATCACAGGTAGGAGTGTTTGATTAAGGTTGGAGCTAAACTCTGCAGGGCACCGGCTTTCCAGGGTTGGATGTGAAGAACACTGGTATGTGCCACTGAAAACAAGCCCATAGATGCACTAACTGTATGATATTTACATTTAGATTTATGCAGTTGGCAGACATTTTATCGACTAACAGTGCATTACAAGGTTTACATTTAGAATAGCAAAATGTGTTATTCTTGTTTTATTGAGTCTGTTTTAACCTTTTGTTTTATCTGCTGGTTTGGTTCTGTCCATAAAAAGGGGGAGTGCACAATGTTTGAAAGCCAATGTTGATATTTGAAATCACCTAAACATATAAAACAAAGCGTTTTTCAACCATTGTGCAATCCGCCTTTAAAAATTAAAAAACGATTAGAAAGCAAAGTTAGGACATGTATCAAGATTGCAGGTATCAATCTGCCGACTCTATCCAACATTTATTCCAACAGAGTGACAAAGAAGGCCCAATCCATTGTAGCTGACCCGAGCCACCCCCTGTCCTGCCTTAAGTTGATTCCCTCAGGCCGTAGGTACTCTATGCCTAGATGCAGGTTCAATAGACTCAGAAATTATTTTATCCTAATGTCTATTTCCATTTTAAATAAATTGCCAGAATTGGGTTAAATGCAAGTATTTTTTATTTTATTTACTGTGGTGTTTTAGATACTATGTATATTCATGTTTGCTGTGTTGTTGTATTGTTCTTATGTATCTTGTTTTTCATGTATTTCGAACCCATAACCTAAGAGCTGTCAAAGCAATGCTCTACTATATGAGCTACAGGGACTTGTTTGGTATGCACAGATGCCATACAGAAAGGACTGTACAATTAAGCAGTACACAGACGGGGTTGCTGATAAGACAAAAACAAACTTGGGGGGTAAACTATTTCATTCTGGGTAAATATTTTAAAGGAAATCTTAGGTTAAACTAAAAAAGGCATAAAAGTGCATAGCCTGTGAAAACACATTCACACATAAAAACTGTTTTCTTGTTCCTTTGTTATTTTCTCCTCTTTTTTTTGCTACCTGACTAGGCTGTTCCAATTAAACTCTGCTGAATGGTAAACACTTTCGACTCAGGCTACAAAGCAGAGAACATCTTACAATGTCAATGTTCTCTCAACAGACAGAGAGGGTTGCAAGAACGAGATCACTTTTTTTTTAAACCCTAATCCTTATCAAGAGGAACATGCTACATTATTTAAACTAATATAAATTGTGTGCATACAATTCATTTGCATAGGTTAATTAAAACCTGTGTCCTGCTTTTAAATTCCATTGATTGCTGTGATAGGAATACTAATGAAGACACAATTCATTTAAATTCTGTTAATAGCCCTCTGGGCCTTTCCAAGTAAATGTTTTTCCAAACACACTCCGTAAACTGGACATATTCTGAAGTGTTTATATGCAACTTAATTACACCAACAAACACAAAAGGGAATGTTTTTGTACTGCAAACAACAAAACTACACAGGTATCAATTTTTCATAGCCATTGTAGCAGCACAGATGTGGAAATGCATTTTTATGTAATAAGAACAAAATCAGGTAAAAACAAAGATGAATTGCACAGTATAGCAAGTAAATGGATTGATGCATCTACATGGGTCTACAATAAATGGCTTTCAGTCTGAAAGTCCTTGGGGAAAGAAAAACATCACACTATCCTATTTTCAACACGCATTTCGGTTTGTGATAAACACCATGCTTCTAATAACTGTTCCTGGAATTACACACCACATTAGATTGTGAATAAATGAAAAACAAAAATGACAAAAAATGCACATTCAACTTTCTATATCATTTCCTCATCTTTCATTTTCTACTGTCTTTTTCAAGGTAAAGCAGCTTTTTTCCTGAATTTACCAATAATAAAAGCTATGATTTATCAACAATAATTAGCAAAAGCTAAACCTACAATCAGAGAAAAAGACTGCAATAAATCCTGTTACTGTTGCTTCCAGGTTACTATAAAATTTACCCTAGAAGAATCTATCTGAATAATCCGTTTGAGTGGTATTATGAGCCCTTTTCACACACAGATTACGGAAAAACGCGAAAATGTGTCCGGAATTTCTCCAGGGATCGTTTGATTTTGGTTCATTCACACTGCCAATTATTTTCTGGAATCTCTGCATTCTCTTACACATCCCGTAAAAATCCTGTAAAAACGTGACCTGGCATGTATTGTATTTGTTATCGTGCACTTACTGGATTGCGAATTGAGTTTACTTACTGTATTATCCACAATTTCTATCTCCAGAAACCACTTTTTATTTTCTGATTTGATCATGAAGTGCTGTTCTATGATGCTTGGGAACAATCTCAGTTTTAGCGCGGATAGTGACGAGCTCTCTGATCTCAGATTCATTTTGCAGACATTTCTGGTCGTGAATGTTGATCTGCATTTAAAACCCCCATGTCAAAAAGCTGAACGATAATGACACACTGCGACACAGCCATTACGCCATTGATTCTGCCTTTTGTTTACACAGGACATGTTTCATAAATGTTATACCAATGTTTATACTATAGGTCCCCTTTACGGGAGCCAACCCAAAATCAATTACGGGACATGTTTGCGTTACACCGAAGGCACGCTGCTAATTTTTTGGGACTTTCCAGGCTGTGTGAATGAGATTATTGAGGAAAAAGCATGCTTTCTTTAAAGCATGATCACTTACAAAATACATAAAGGTTGCTCTGTGAATTAAACAAGTAAATAAGTCTTTATTAGGAAAGTATTTCTATACTGCTGATGTTAGTCATTTGGATTTGGCAGATATTTGGCCAATAAATTAAATGTTTTTACTTCTCTCTTTAGATCGGTCATCTTACTAGGTCATCTTATGGTTTCATAAAGTGAGCTTCCAATCAGAAGTAAACATACCTATGCCCTATTCCCTTTGAAGATCAGAACTCTTGATGTGTAAATTGTAGAGGGAGTTGCGTAATTGTGTCTCATACTGTGGCGTTTACAATACACTTAGCGAAAAGACAAGGAAAAATAATGTAATTTTTTCTCTATCTGTATGGC
This sequence comes from Paramisgurnus dabryanus, assembly GCF_030506205.2. Classification (NCBI taxonomy): domain Eukaryota; kingdom Metazoa; phylum Chordata; class Actinopteri; order Cypriniformes; family Cobitidae; genus Paramisgurnus; species Paramisgurnus dabryanus. Next base: position 33,150,404 of record NC_133338.1, on the reverse strand, counting down.
GGCCACTTACTGAAATGCCCTTTGGAGGCAAGAATATCCAACGCACCCAGATATAGACTCAGTTGTGTTAACCCTTTGAGTTCTTTGAGGTTTTGGGGCCCTATTAAAATTTTGACCTGCAGTGTAGGGCTGTAACGATTTATCGTGCAAATGTGCGTTTTCTCAATGAATGAATTTGAATTAATTACAGAGAAATGCCGCCACATCCAAAAGCCAGAGGGCGCTCTCGTGCAGAACCTCCAATTGTGCCACAGAAGAAGTAGCATTACAAACCCCATTCCAGGAAGTGTTTCGAAGAATATTTATATCGCCATATTTTTATGATTATAAAAATATTTTGAATGATTTTGTTTATCGAGTGTTGCTTTTTTTTAAATTCACATTATAAACGACTCCAACTCATAACGATTTTAGATTGATAAGGACTTCTTACTGACCAAAACGCCATAGTACACACACAAGCTGCGCATGAAACACAGAATCGCAGCTTTGCGATGCAGAATCGATTTTAGGCAGGTCTTTTTGGTGTGACACGCAATATATCATTACAGCCCCACTGTAGTGACATCTGTGCTTTTTAATAAAACTACATAAGGTTAAGATGTCCCGTTTGCAATTCCGTCATTTATAAGAATAGCACAAACGCGTCAAATATAGATGCCTTGTGTGTTTGAGGAGGCATGTGACAATCGCAACATGTTGTTTGAAAGAAGCACAAAGGAATGCCTGCGAGTGTGCTCGCAATGAACAGTGAGTAGACAGATGCAAATAAATAAAACGAATTCACAGCACTAAATGCAGAAACTGGATGAGGTATTGACTGTCCCTTGACTGTGGGGCATCAGCCATGCATATGGATCATCGTATTTTACTTGTGAATGGCACGGGGGTTTGACAATCTCAGTTCATTTCAGGTAATGAAGTAACAAGAGAAAGACTGTACCTCTCCTTCTCATGCAGTTTACAGAAAAAATAAAAATATTTGTTTTCAATTTCACTTACATTATTTAAAGTAAGACATTTCAAGCATTATGTAGACATAAATCTTTTGTTTGTCTGACAACTTTTCGCTAAGTTATAGTTCATTTTGTGACACTTATCTGAAAGGGCTTCACTGAGAGAGAACAGAACGCACATCATGTATTTTTTTCTAATTTTACGAAATGCATAACATTTTGTTTTTATTGACAGTGGACACAAAAAACTAGACACTTTAAAGTTTTGAATGATGTATGATGTAAATATCTGTATGTTTAAAATTAGCAAAGACATTAAAAAAAGAAGATGCTGTGGCGCGCGAGCCGTGGTCGACCCCTGAGTGTCTTTGTCAGAAGAAAAAGTGGTTATAAGGTAAGGTCTTTAAACATCTGCTGACTGGGATGTTATTTGTTTTCAAAACCAGGGTGAGCATGAGAATTTAATGTCTTTACAGTCTGTTTCTTTTCAAATCAATAAAGTCTTATTGGTGTAGCACTCACATTAAATAATGCAAAGTTTCAGTCCCCATGGAAAATCATCTGGGATCTGGCAAAAGCAAATGAGTCTTTCCAAACACTGTTCTAGATTCATTGGCGGCTCTTTATGAGTGGTTGCAGTAATTCTTTGACTGACGAGAGGATTGCAGTTACAAAATGTTGTTAGTCTGGAAACCGCAGTAAAATGTCTTTTTCTGGTTTTAGCATATTGACAGAGCAACTGGTGAGTGACCTACTTTTCTCTCCATCATGAAAGAGAGGGAAAAAATCCTTTGAACTGTACCAACACCCAATGCTTGCATATAAGAGAAATCTGGGGAGGTTTTAATAGAGCATGCGTGATTTATATGTCATGTCAAAGTTTTTGCCCAATATAGTAATTTATAAGATATAAAGTAACGGTGTTAAATCATCTAAAAGCAATTTTAAATAAGCAGTCTAATGTTCATAGTTCAGTACCATTTCTACTAGAATTTATACCTAATAGATATCTCTGTGACAGCCATAAGGATTAAAAATAAAAAATTATGTCTAACAGACCTGAAAAAAGATTTGCTAATGGGATTTTACAACGAGCAGGAATATTCGGGATGGTGAACAACAGACTGACAAAAACTTAATTGCACTTGTCATGTATAAGATTGACATGTGTTATGGTTGTTACCTGTATCGGCCGCTAGAGGGCGCCATAGAATGTAAGATACACACAACAGGTGTTTGGGTTGGGTCAGTAAAGAAATGCACGTGCAAAGAGCAGAACCTAAAAGTGTGTGCTCGTCTCTTTATTTAAATATAGCGGAGATGTAACATTGGCGACGAGGATATTAAAGCAAGATAAACAAAAATAACATCGTGACGAGGAACAATCATGGAGAAAAGTGGGATTCAAAACTTTGAATGTTTCTCAGACCCAGCCACACTCGGACCAAGATGGACAAGATGGCTGAAATCTTTCGAATTATATGCAGACGGGAAAGGACTTATCATTGGAGATGATGCGACAAACACGGTTAAACAGCGGAGGAGAGCGTTATTACTTCACCTCGCGGGACCAGATGTACAAGACATCTTTTCAACTCTGGAAAATACGGGGGAGGTTACCGACTACGGCGCAGCAGTGACCGCTCTCAACTCTTACTTTGTGCCCCAAGTCAATGCAGCATTTGCCCGACAAGCTTTTCATAAGTTGACACAGAAAACAGGTGAGACAATACAACAATTTGCAACTCGCCTGCGGCAAGCCGCAAAAGACTGTGCGTTTAACGCAGACACAGATAACCAGATAAGAGACGCCATTCTTAGTAAATGTACGTCGGAGTATGTTCGTCGGAAATTATTAGAAGAGGGTCCAAATTTAACACTCGCTCGCTCAGTGGAACTAGCTTCACAGTGTGAGAGGATCGAGGAGCAAATGTCTGCTATATCTTTGAAACCCGACAATGTAATCAATCGAGTTGCTCCTAAAAGAAATAAAGATGAGAAGACATATAAAAGAAACCCCAAATATAGACCTGGAGAGAGAAAAGATGAGAAAAGGGACATAAAATGCTACAGATGTGGACACACTGACCATTTAGGCAGAGACCAAGCATGCCCAGCACGAGGTCAGGTATGTCATAAATGCAGTGGAAAAGATCACTTTTCAAAAATGTGTCGCACAAAGCGTATCACTCGAAAACAACATGTGAATGTTGTGGAGGAAACAGATTATGCATTTGTTGTTCAAGAGGACAAAACGTCGGAGAGGTTGACTTTCCTCGTGGGTGGTGTAAAGTTAAAACTCTTAATCGATTCAGGCGCCACAAACAATGTAATCGATGAAGATACCTGGGAGGACCTCAAACAGAACAAAATTAAATGCAATTCATATGTTCCAGAAACGGTGAGAAAACTGTATTCATATTCTTCAAACCAACCTTTAGCAGTAAAGGGGGCATTCACATGTGAGGTGAACATATCTGACAGGACAGAACAGGCTGAATTTATTGTGATAAGAGGGAAAGGGGAACCCCTCTTAGGAAAAGAGACTGCGGTCAAGCTGGGAGTTTTGAAAATCGGAGCTAATATTTCTGCCGTAAGTGAAATAAAGCAAGCACTACAACACAAATATCCAAAGGTGTTCACCGGGATTGGCAAGCTTAACACTAACCAAGTCACTCTACACATAGACCAAAGTGTGAAACCAGTAGCACAGCCGCTTAGGCGTATACCATTTAATCTCAGGAAGGCAGTAGAAAGGAAAATTAAAGAGCTGGTAGAGATGGATATCATTGAACCGGTTAGCGGTCCTACGCCATGGGTAAATCCTGTAGTCATAGTGCCTAAGGCTAACTCAGAGATAAGACTATGCTTGGACATGAGACAGGCTAACCGAGCCATAGTGAGAGAACGTTACCCCATTCCCACAGTGGATGAGATTCTCCAGGGCATTAATGGCTCAACTATATTCAGCAAGCTGGATTTAAAGTGGGGCTATCACCAACTAGAGCTTAGCCCCGATTCAAGAGAAATCACTACATTCGCTGTGCATAATGGCGTGTATCGGTACAAAAGACTGCTTTTTGGTGTATCCTCCGCCAGCGAACAGTATCAACACGAGATTGCCAATGCTTTAGCAGGAATTGAGGGTGTAGAAAATATATCAGACGATGTCATTGTTCATGCTGCCGACCAAGAGACGCACGACCAGCGGTTACACACGGTCATGGAGAGGCTGAGTGAACGCGGACTGACACTGAATTCTGAAAAGTGCCAATTTAACATGAGCAAACTGATATTCATGGGAATTCTTTTGTCTGAGAAGGGAATTGGCCCGACAGAAGAGAGAGTACGGGCTGTAAGGGAGGCAAGGGAGCCCAAGACAGCATCAGAGGTCAGAAGCTTCCTAGGCCTTGTAGGCTACAGTAGCAGATTCATCCCACAGTTCGCAACACTGTCAGAGCCATTACGTCGTTTGACAAAAAAGGAAACACGTTTTGAGTTCGGACAAGAACAAAAACAGTCATTCAATGCATTAAAAGAGGAGTTAGCCAAAGCAGGTACACTGGCATACTTTGACAAAGATGCTCCAACTAAAGTGATAGCTGATGCCAGCCCGGTGGGGCTAGGAGCAGTTTTAATTCAGAGCCAGAAGGGGGAAATGGTGCCGATATGCTACGTGAGTCGATGCCTGACAGACTGTGAACGCAGATATTCCCAGACAGAGAAAGAGGCTTTGTCCCTTGTGTGGGCATGTGAGAGACTGCACGCCTACATATATGGCCGAGAGTTTGAGCTAATTACAGACCACAAACCACTGGAAACCATATACAGCCCACGTTCAAAACCTTGTGCCCGCATAGAACGGTGGGTACTCCGTTTGCAGCCATACAATTTTAAAGTCACATACTTACCTGGCAAACACAACATAGCAGACCCGCTGTCAAGGCTGCTAGGAGAAGCATCAAAAACTGAGAGACATGTGCACAGATCAGATGAGTATGTAAGATTTATCGCTGTGAGTGCAACACCTAATGCTATGACAACTAGAGAGGTTGAGGAAGCATCTAAGAGTGATACAGAACTGATGGAGGTACGTTCAGCAATAAATAGTGGTCACTTTGAGAACTGCAAAGCATATGCTCCAATAGCCCATGAATTGTGCTCCATTGGACATTTGGTACTTAGAGGAACACGTATAGTAGTACCAAAAGCATTAAGATCCAGGGCTCTAGCTTTAGCACATGAAGGACACTTAGGAATCGTGGGCACCAAACAACATCTCAGGTCTAAAGTGTGGTGGCCGGGCATGGATAGAGCAGCAGAGAGGCACTGCAGATCATGCCATGGATGCCAAGTGGTAGCCAGGCCGGATGCACCTGAGCCCCTGAGACCAACGCCACTGCCAGATGGGCCCTGGCAGGATGTAGCTATAGACCTGTTAGGCCCATTTCCAACTGGTCATTCCATACTCGTTGTGGTAGACTATTACAGTCGCTACTATGAATACGATATACTCACAGTGACAAAATCAGACAAAATCATAGACAGTTTGGAGTCTATATTCAGCAGACACGGGTTACCTATCACATGCAGATCAGATCAAGGACCACAATTCAAATCTGAACAATTCAGCATGTTTTGTGAGAGTAATGGGATCAAACATGTGAAGACCACTCCCAAATGGGCTCAGGCGAATGGGGAGGTGGAACGCCAAAACTCTTCATTGATGAAAAGGATCAGAATCGCACAAGCTGAAGGACTTGATTGGAAGAAAGAGTTAAGAAAATATGTGACTGTATACAGGAGTATTGAACATGCAACGACAGGAAAAAGCCCAGCTGAGTTACTCTTTAACAGGAAGATCCGTGGAAAGTTGCCCAATCTGTTGGAAACCTGTAAGGATTTGGAAGTATGCGACAGGGACGCTGAACAAAAAGCAAAAGCAAAAATGTATGCTGATGACCGCCGGGGTGCACAATACTCAAACTTAAATGTGGGGGACACAGTACTTATACAACAAGAAAAGGTTGATAAATTCACAACTCCATTCAACCCTGAACCACACCAGGTTGTTAGTAAGAATGGAAACCAAGTAATCGTGGAATCACCCACAGGAGCAAAATATTCTCGAAACACTTCTCATGTCAAAAAATTTAACATTGGTGATGTAACAGAAGGAGAAATTGAGAATGGGCAGACAAAACAGGACACAAACTTTCACTGTTCCTACGCTGACTCTAATTGTTTGAACCCCAAAGAAAAACAATCAGACACAGAAAAGCAAAATAGACCCCAACGGGCCAGAAGGCTGCCCGAAAAATTGTCTGAATATGTTGTATACTGACATTGTAAAAGTTGAACACGTTATACTGTTTGTTCTCAGAAGTTGAATTTTTGGTGTAACATGTTCACAGTCCCTGATGAAAACAGATGTAACTGTGAAATGCTAATGTCTTATTGATGTATGCAAATACTTTAAAATATTTAATCTGTTACTGGGATTAGGACTTGAAAAAAAAAAGAAGTGGTTAGTTTCAAATGTCCAAATGAGCACTACAGTGCTATTCTAATTTTTTTTTGTTCTAAGAAACGGGGGGAATTTATGATTTTTTTATGTCTAAGAAAAGGGGGGATGTCATGTATAAGATTGACATGTGTTATGGTTGTTACCTGTATCGGCCGCTAGAGGGCGCCATAGAATGTAAGATACACACAACAGGTGTTTGGGTTGGGTCAGTAAAGAAATGCACGTGCAAAGAGCAGAACCTAAAAGTGTGTGCTCGTCTCTTTATTTAAATATAGCGGAGATGTAACAGCACTTTATACAAGCATGCCAAAAAAATACATTTTGAATACAAAAGCCTTCAATTTCCATAATGGGAATACAACTATAGTTTGGAACTGTATAAATATATAGGTATAACTGCAAAAGTGTTTTCTATGCAAAATACAGTAGCTGCCTGTTACGTATCTTCAAGCTTCAAAGTTTGACAATATCACAGGCAGAAACAAGTTTTCCAACACAAAAACATGATTATATATTACCTGCCCTACTTTCCCCCTCCTTAAAATAAACCTCCATATTGAACAGATGTTAATATTTTAAGCAGATGTCAGAACAGCACTGAACAGAACAACACGTGTAATTGAGTCGCAGTTGGGCTTGTCAAAAGAAAAATACACCTGTCATGACAGCTCCACAAAAATTAATTGATAAGGGTCTAGATGGTTCTCGCTTTTACTCTCTCTCTCTCTCTCTCTCTCCCTCTCTCACACACAAAATGAATGATTTGAACTTAGTGACAGAGCCTTGAGGCAGAGGAGACTCAGCTGGAGTCTTGTACTATCCAGTGTTCTATCAGTTAAATAGCAATCCTTCAGCCAGCCCTATCTAAAGCTGTTTGTCTGCCCCAGGGCCTCTGCAGCATAACAGCCTGCAGTAATAGAGGTGATCACACACTGCCACTTAAAGGCAAGACATGCAACAGGCCAAAGCCAGTACTGTATATCTTTGTAATGCTGTCTGTTTGACTGGGCATTATCAGGCAGCATTGCCTTTAATTACATGTGAATGAATGATGATATGAACACAGATGAGTAATACAGTCAAGGCGATGTAATGACTGTACATTTGAATTAAATATATATAAAAATATATAGTAATTCAACTGTATAATATAAGTGAACCTATAAAAAACAAATAGTTGTGCCTTACATGCCAAAAACAATAGTGTAAGTATCAATATCAGCAAAACTGACCATTATAATATTTGATATCATATCAAAAAGAGGTATTGGTCATCAGAAAGACTTCAAGTTCAAGATGGAACCAGGCAATAACATCCTGCATCTCATCAGTCATCCCCCTGGGACTACAGCTGATGTGCCAAAGCAGCTCATGTTCACATAAAACAAAGGGCATGTACATAGGCCACCTGCTGCTCTTTCACAATAGATGCTGTGGCTTTAGCAGGTCATCAAAATAACATGCTGTACGCTACTGCAACGTGACTCTCAGTTTTCCATAAGGAACTTCATTAATAATGCAAAATCACTCAACAGCAGCACAAACGTTTATTTAAGAAACAAGTATTTAGCATTTAGTGCTGTTTGAGGGGGATGATAACTCACGAAATACACGGTACTTTATGCACAAACGATGTTTGGACCAGACAACAGTTACAAACATTTGTCAGAATTACAATCTAAGGTTAGGGCGCAGGAACATATTTAATCAGTATACAAACAACAACCCCCATAATGACAGAAAAACAAACGCTTATATAAAGAAAAAACTTTTCTGAAAATCAAAGATATCTGCGAGTTAAACATGAAAGCAAGGTGTGCTTGATAGACTTGGGCTGTTGATGTTTGTGTGCGTGACTAGTTACCTGATGCAGATCTCCTCGTGGTTAGATAAACTGATATTATACATCGACTTTAATCTTCTTTAGCGATGCAGCATTACATTTTGATGCACGCACCGCCACAAAAACGAATCGCAGCTTTATAACGTTAACTTACATAGAAAAGCTTTACAGAAACAACAAAATGCTTCGTATTTCATCAGCAACGTGCGGGGCTGCGCGCGCAGCGTAGGAGCGCGTGACCTTTCAACTCTACAGAAACGTATTCGCACAATAAAGTACCATATTATGCACTATTTAGTTTAAAATTTTCATTTACTGTAATCGGATTACATTAATCTAAACGGTGACGTTTGGGACGTAAGAAACACATTTTTATTGTACATTTCTTACTGTTACTGTCTTTGCAGATTTTGACAATGAATGATGACTACAAAATAAAATGGTAACTTCTGAAAGTTTTATATTTTGTTGGCAGCCATATTTAAAGACCAAGTACAGGTAGCGGTCATGGCAAAGCCTTAAACACCTGATATTTCTAAAAGCAGAGAATATTTAAGATATATTAAAACTTGGTATGTATGGGCAAAATAAATTATATTTTTAGTTTTTTTGATTAGGACTGTATGCAGCAATATAATACGTTTTTTTACATAAGCCATTATTTAAATTTGTATATTCTATGTGTTTTAATTGATAATGTGAAATGGAGAAAAAGCATCAATAAGCATGATGCAATATAGTGAGACATAATTAAAGGTGTAGCGGACGATTTTCTCGAATTTTAGAAAAAACTGCCTTTTCAACTTAAAAAAAAAAATGCAATTGCGCAACACTCCTGATTGACAACTAGGAGGACCAATAGTCTTGATGATCCACCCGGAAAAAGAAAATCTTCCGCAATAAAATAAACTCAAATTAATGAAAATTCATTATATTTTCTAGCATGATCTCAGGCTGTATTTTCACACTTGCCCCCTCCTGATCTATTGCCTTCTCCTGGGATGCATGCTATTTAAACTAATTAGCTTTAACATTTCATAATCCCAGACAGTATACCGGATATGCACCAGTTGTGTGTATTATTGAAATTCTCTTCTACTAAATAAAACAGAAGGTAATAACATACCAATAAAACATAAAATACTAGAATACACTGTCTTCTACAAAAAATCTGTCCTTTGAAAACTACATTTTCAGTGTTTTGAACAGCACTCAATGGGTCGACTTCGTAAAGTCGTTCTGCTTTAAATTTTGTATTTGTATTTTCAAAATGTTAGTTGGTATTAAAGAAATGAACACCTGCTCCCCACCACATGGTAATGGTGGCTAAAACATTAGGCTTGTTTAACTTCATGCGGCACCACTAGAACTGACAGGGGGATGACATTAAAGTACAGCGAGAGCGAATTTCTCTGTATGATTGAGGAAATGTATTATTTTTCTGTGTTGAAATTTTGCTCTTTATTTGTTTAATTCTTATAATGTATTCAAAGCATGACATTGGGCTACTATTTAAACCGTTCAGTCAATTAAGAGAGAAAGGCCATATAAATCTCTTATACAGCAGTCTATAGCGAACAAAAATATTTAACATTTCATTTTAACAAAAGTAATCTTCATTTGGCCCTGTATATTGATTACAATCATAATCATCAGAGACCAAACAGTCAAAGTAGTTTTAACAACTGGCATCTCTTGAATGTAAACTACAAGACATTTAGCCTTTTAATGACTTAAATGCATGTTCCAATGTGTTTGTGTATAATTTATATGGGCCAGAAGAACAGATTGAATGTTGAATTGCAATATGTAATTGCAATATGAATTGCAAAATGTAAAGGAAAGTTGTGCTGTTTTATTATCTCTTCAAGTAAAAACACGGTGACCCCAAACTGACCAAACTACCTGCTGTTTTTTACATAGCTAATAGTCAACATTAGCTAATAGTGATCCCATTTAAAGCACTCGTAATCCAGTTTTGCTAATCTGGTAAGATTTTATATGAATTATCCATTTGGTAAAATATGTATGAATTCTCGTGAAATCAGTCTGGCCAGTCCAAGATAGATTTGAAAGATACCTAATAATCAATCTAAGTGCTCAATCTATGTAATATAGCAAATACCCATTTACATGTATGCTTTTAGCAGACACTTTCATTCAGAGCGACTTACAGTGCATTAAGAGTATTTCATTAAACCCATGGGAATCAAACCCACAGCCTTTGTGCTGCTAACACAACTGAGCTACAGGAACACTGTAATTTACTCAACACTACTATTCAATATATAAATGTATTTCCTAAAACTCTGTTTATTTTCTCTTATACACGACTTGTAGCCAGGTAACATTGACATTGCTTTCATGCTGTACAGCCAGGGGACAACTTTGCTTTACTTGACTGACAAGTCCACTTTTGCAGCCAGCCTGGCTGTATGCAGTCATACAAGGCTTTTACATAAGCAGGGCTGCTATTCTGGGCCTACTGACAGCATATGTGATCCTAAATTTGAGCACTGTGCTCAGTGAGTTTTCCCAGGCAGCTGGGAGAATGATTAATAGGGTTAATGTAGCTGCACCAGATCCAAATGTGCATCATAATGTAGCTCAGCCTAAAAAAATCTGCTGTTGTGTTGAAGCTGCAATGTTTACAGGAGATAAGATATATGGGATGCAAGAAATATGAGAAGGTATTTCAGCATGTGATGGTCAGTGCTATTTAGAACAGGACACACTAAAGGTGCTGTTTCTGATAGACGTGGTGTTGTTTTACATGTTATTATAAAGCATGCCATACATTGCTGTAAAAAGAGGGGTGAAAGACTTAAGCTAAAAAATATTTAATGTATTTAGTATCAAATGGCAACTCAATAGAGCGAATAAACTGCTATGGGTGACTATCTTTCAAATACAATTTTAAAATCCTGTGGCAAAATGTGTTTAACTAGTATGATAAAGGTTGAGGGAATAAATAAGCCACCATCATTAATCAATATCTGAATGCATATGCACTGCATGGTGCTAAACTCATAAACAGTACCTGGAATGTTCTTCTGAATCACTAGAAAATATAACAGTACAGCACAAAAAAATTACTTTTCTTAATTCTGACATTTTTTTCCATAATGTGAAGTTGTTATTTCCTTTGTTTTAAGCACATCCCTGAAAAAAATACAAAAAACTAAACAAGGAACTATTTTTTGTGTCACTAAGCACCGAATCCACACAATTTTGCTCTTCTGCTAAAACGTTATTTAAAAAAAAAAATAAAACAGAAGGATGCTAAAGCTGAGTTAATGTAATAGAATACCACAGAGTAAATAAGATCCATTGGATTGCATCTAGTTTCCTATTCTCTGTGTGTGAAAGAGATACAAAGCACTATACATACACACTCAGATTTTGACTCACCTATTACAACAATGGAATGGTGCATGTATTTGTGTGCATGTCTGTGCTTCAGTGGCGCCCCCAAGGAGGGGTCACGACCAACCCTAAAAAGACATAACCAGAAGTTATTGTGGGGACCTGCAAAGTAAATTATTTTTTTGTATGCTATATAAAACATTGTTTGTATCACACTCGCATCTGTTTGGCTTTTAACTTTATGTTTAAGATAAGCAGTGGCGGCCGGTGACTTTTTTTGAAGCCGCACAATGTGAAGTTTGTTACAACTTCCCATCATGGAAAGCCCGTCATGTGTATGGTATAAAATTTCATAATGTGCTTCACGTGTCTTGTCAAAATAAGTGCCTGATGCAGACGCGTCTAAAGGGTTTATGATAAAAGAGATGTTCGCGTTTGCCCGATATTCACATAATCTCATGTGTAATAAGAGTTAAGGGAGTGTCTTGAATGTATTTTGTGAACGTGAGCGTCTCTTATCATAAAGAGTTTCGTGTGCAGCAGGCACTTATTTTGACAAAACACATGATGCACATGACGCAACAAACACATATTTTCAAAACACAAGGAACACACATGACGCTCAGAACACATATTTTGAATTTGCACCCCTCGGAAAAGCACCCTGCTGAAAAACCAGCATCAAACCAGCATGGACCAGCATGGGAATTATGCTGGTCTATGCTGGGTAAGCTGGTGGTCACCAGCATACCAGCACCAAAACACAACATGCTGGTCTTGCTGGTATGCTGTTTTTTCAGCAGGGCAGTCACGATTTCTGTTGCTCATATGTGAATTGGACACTATGGGTTTTTTGTATATTGAATATATTACTCCATCTGTTAATTTTTATTAGGAGTTTGGTAATGGATTTCATTGGTGACACACTGGATGCATTCTTCGGACAAGAATTTTTGTTTTGGTGCATCCTTATGTAGAACAATTAGCTAATTAGCATGCTGTACAGAGCATGTAGATTAAACACTGACAATATAGGCTATTTACACTCGAATGTAGGGTTGAAAATCGAAATAAAGATGAATGCAGCCTCTTTATCCACCTATGTCAATTCGCAAAGGACTACGCTATTTAAAGAGCAATGATTGTTAATTAAAAGCATACTTTTACAATAACCAGAAACAAAAGAATAACACACATTCCACTAAATAATGTTTTGGTGCCACCCCATGATTTGCTACAGTATATGGCCTCCTCTGGCCACCCCTATTAAAAATGTTCTGGGGGCACCACTGCTGTGCTTGAATGTTGAATGAAAAAAAGCAAGGTCTGTTCTGCTACAATAGGTCTATATGACCCTTCTTAACTGTAATCTGAGAACCAAGGTTTGACAACCAGCATAAGCTAACTGGTCTACTAGTGCCACATTCTGATGCCTGACTGCAGTAAAAAAGGAAAATGGTCCCGAAAACAGCATCATCACCTTCAGAAGCAGTAAGTTTAACTTAGTTTGGATGTCATATTTTTTGATGGGTTTTATTCTCAGGGAACCTACAGACAGAAAATTTATTCTCAACCCACTGTATGTCTCTTCGTATAAAAACATCTACCGATATGCATATATACTGTAGATATAATGGTTGTATTGTAAACTACCCTTCTGTATTTGATGTACTGTAAATTGTTTGTTACTCATTCTAATACAGATCTGAATGTTACATGTTAGAAATAAATGTTTTCCTCCTCTTGAGCATCTTTCTTTATTTTACCCTTTTTAGTTTTTTTTTTGTCCTTAGCCAAGGCCGACGGACTCTCTGTCATTGGCAGAGACATGAGAAAGCAGCTGGGTCTTTGTGTTTGGAGAAGCTTCAGGTAATCAACAATACAGCCACTTACCCACAGCTCTCTGTCGTCAGCATGGCCAGGTAATTGAATGCATTAGCTCTCAATGAAGGACTGTTGTTTAATCCCCCTGCACAAACATCTCTATCTACACCATTATCTTCCCGGGAAGCTGCCTTCCAAAGACAGCCATTTACGAAATACACATTTGCAGAAATATACATCTTCAGAGCAAAGCAGCTGTTTAACAGGAAAATTAGGTCTTTGTGTTTTTGTACTCAGAGCTGTTTATGACTTAACTGTGAGATAACTACTGTGTTGTAAAAGGGAATCATTATAAAAGCACGTTTTATTGGACTCCTGAATGTTGTGGAGTGATTCATTTTAAGACTAAAAGTAAAAACAGTACCTTTTTTTGATATGGAAAGAGTAATTCACGGAGTCACGTGATAGGCAGAAATGCTATGATAATTACTGCTTTTGTCCTGGCAGCTGGTTTACAAATGTGTAATTTATATGTTCTTTCGTTATGTCCAAATCGACCTGTTATTACAAATTAAAGGACAGAAACACAAAAAAATTATATTTAAAATAAACTTGAGTAACATGTCATCACACACCATTTGCTTATGCTTGACCAAACAGGAACTAAACTGTGCTTATTATAAATTTTTAACATTATTTATCCATTATTCAGCATTATTTATACATTGTTTAATGGCCTTTTTATTCCGCACTTCATTCCTATACATATAAAGTAACTGTAGGGTAGTATGCCTGTTCTCAAACACAAAGTAAAGCATTTATTCCTATAAATCAGTTGTGTATATTATACAGCTGATGAATAATTTTTCAAGAGGCCAAAGGTGCATTGTTGGTTCAGACCAGCTAAGAACATCACTGTCTCAGTTTTCACTCCAGTCGGGTGGTGGTAATGATGATGGGGTTTCTGACATCTTCTCCTAAAGTGATCCTGCTATGCTACCACATGATAAATAAATGTCCACATCAGTAAATTAGACGTGCATTGGAAAGTCATTATTATTATTTTAAACAGCACAGATTTAACCCCTTGAAATGGATTGTTATTTTTAAAGGAGATAAATATAAGAACAATATATTGAATAGTCAAGAACATTGTTTTATTCCTTTACAACAAATAACAGATGATCCACGAAAAATCAATAATTCCTTCATATAGCTGCCCACAGGCACAGTTTTCTGTCTGTAAAGAAAACCGAGACCGCAGATAGCAACGTATACAGAGAGACAGAGAGCGACTTGAGTCATCCATGTTGTGTTTGTCTGGAGGCTATAGTGCACCTTTATCAGCATCTCTCTCTCTCTGTCCCTCTCTCTCTCTCTCTCTCTCTCTCTCTCTTTCTCTCTCTCTCTCTCTCTCTCGCTTTGCCCTGTCAGGAGCCCTCAGAACCACCAGCTAATAAACAAACTCAGACTGTTTACTCAGACTGCTTACATACACATAAACAAACCCAATGAATGGCTATAGTCCAAAGATCTTGAAATATTGGCACTGTCTGAGGCTTTTGAGTCTGTTTATAGTATGATTAAAATGTTAGCAGATCAGCTTGATTTAGCTCAAAATGAAACCTTTATTCATTTTATTCAGCTACTAAACTATCACAGAGGTTGCAGAGACAACACAAATAATAAACAAACATGTTCCTATGATCAGTGGGAATCTCTACCCCATAGCCACATTAACCACTTTCCACCAACCAGATAGAAAAAGCAGGATGCAATCTGGTCCCATACACTCAAAAAATTATTGTGTTGTTTTAATCCATTGTTTGGTTAACTTAAATGTGAGGTTACCCATGGTTGGGTAACTACAACTCAGCATATGTTTATTTATAACCCAAGAGTTGGGTTTGTCCATATTTGATCCAACCATAGGTTAAAACAACCCAACATACAGATTGTACATTTCCGCTAAAGAAAATTGCACAGCTCTGAGTCTGAAAAAACATGCCTGAAAAAAAGGAACCAATATTGCCTCTTTATACAATAATAGTCTGTGTAAATTGCAATAAAACAGCAAAATAGTTCACATTATAATACATTTAAGTTCCTGTGTCATCAGTGGCACTCAGTGTGTAAACAGCATACTTAATTAAGACTTCAACAAGGCAAGGCATGGCAAGTTTAATTGTACAGCACATTGCATACACAGAAGTAATTCAAAGTGCTCTACATAGAAATGAGAAAAAAACATTATCTTTTTAAGTTAACTTATTTTATTCTTGTTGTACAGAACTAAACTAATTGTGTGGAATTACAGTACATAATACCTGATGTCAATGGATTTCACTGTTGAGCTCCAGCTCTGGCATTTTCACTGACATCATTTTTGTAATTGAAAAACATGTGGTTATAGTTTATACAGAGTCTATAATTACACCTAGATTTTATATTCCCAAACAAACCTTCTGAAACTGGTTATCCACATTTTCATTTAATACGAAGACTTTATTGTTGGTTTCTAAATAAATAATGTCAGCTGTTTCATTCTTTGATCCTCTTAGTATGTGCAGTGAGTTGTTATTTATTGGAGAACTGCATTTGAGCACCATATGTTCATACTGCAATTTTGTTGCGTTACACTGAATCTGAATTAGTTTGATATTACTCTGACAGCCAAGATGAGTGTTAGCCTTGCATCAATTATAAATATGACAGGGGGAGCCATTTGCTTTCTGGGGGAGGGGAGAGAAGCCGCCATTAGAATCCCATTACCCATTTGTGTCCTGACATGGTGCTATGAGACAGACATGGAGGGATGGAGAGGGGTGGTTGTCTATTGGGTTTCATACCGGTTGTCATGGTTTAAACACTACGATTTAAATCAATTGCAGCTTGGTGAAGTTCCAGCCTCTCTGTTTGAAAACAAGACTTTGACCTTCAGTGAGCCTTTGAAGAACCAGACAGGTATTTACATGCTAAACATAATGGAGGGAGCTTTTCTGAATATATGCAAATCGTTCTCTGAAATCCATTGGATGAAATAAAACATTTGAATGAGTTGAATGAGCTCTCGTGACATTTTAAAGAACTGTGATCCTGCGTGTGAAAAGTCTCACAATCTTATAATGAGATTTGGTGCAAAGTTTGATTTTAATCACTGATTTGACTTTAAATTTAATTTTGACGTGACCTTACTCAGTCAATATTAAAGATACCAAGGTTGTATTTTCACATAATGTTCTTTAATTACATAAGATTATATTATTTAGAAAATCACCAAAAAAATGACATTAGCTTTTACAAACAGGGTCTAACATTAGAGAAATCTCTAATTCGTTGTTGTGGCATTTTGTGGCAAGTTTTCAAACCTTTGATTACTTTGTATCATTTCGGTGTTCACAGTGAGGCAACTTTGACTGTAACTATTATAATACAAAGCAAGAAATGTGGCCTTTGCATTTTCCGGCTACAACTAGAACAAGATTAGTTAATTCACCATTGTTACACTATGGGGGGGTTTCTCGGACAGGGATTAGACTAAAATAAATGTAAGAGCTGTCCAAACTGAAAACAACTTGCACTGACATATCTTAAAATCTAAAACATAAGTGCCCTTTGTTTTGCCTCAAAATGCACACAAGTAATGTTTTAGTATGTTTGTTAAAACTAGTTATATTTCCTAAATAAACTAAGGCCTAGTCCTGGCTTAAGCTAATTTCTGTCCGGGAAACCACCCCTATAACACTACTATATTATTCTAATGTCTCATGAAAACACACAGCAATTAAGTATTTTTTTCAAGTCATAAAGCTTAAAAAAGCTCTCCGGGCAAAACAGTACAGTCAAAGCTACTGTACCATGTTTCTCAGACAGCAGCAAGAAATCTGTTCAGCTTGCCCTGCATGGCCATTAAACAACAATAACCTCTTTATGATAAAATCCACCAAGCTGCCAGCTAGTCTCTGCTTTCTCTTTCAGGCAGAATAAAAGTAAGAACAAGTGAGGGTCCAAAAGCAGAGAAAATGGAGTCTTGGATGTGTGTGTGTATGTGAATCAGATAAGAGAATGAGAAGGATACAGTAATTAAACTCATGCTGAGGAAGAGAGGAGGGGAAGAGGGTGAACAAGAGATAGAAGAGAGGAGAGAACAGCCACGGGTTTCTCATTTTGTGAACGTGGACTGTTAACATACTGTCCACTTTGGAATATTTTCGACAGTTCTTGTATCTATATAATCTAATTAACGAAAGAAAAATATGTACATTAGCATTTACAAAAGAAAAAAGAACGAAAGAAAAAAAAGAAAAGCACATAGTGCGATGTTATCTGCTTTAAGTAGTTTGACAGAGAACACATGGGCAAGTAAATTTTACTGTTTACAGAATTAGAGGTTTGTATTTGTATAATATTAACTGTTTGTCTGGTGGGGTGAGTCATAATAATATTATGCAGTTCTGAGAGTGTATGCAGGGACGGATTGGCAATCTGTGCGTTCTGGAAAAGTCCAGAACGGCCGTTCAACGGAGGGCCGTCGCCCGGCCGATGGCAAAAAAAGTCTACAGTACTAACGCAATATGAACAGCCAACAGCAGAGGCACTAATACGATCACTTATATGCTGCTACGTGTAAAAAAAACAAGGAAGAAGAGTCGGCCTACTAGCCGTGATTGGTCCACGGATTCCACGGATTCCCCGAATCCGCGAGCGTCTATGTTTGCGAGCCTGAGCATCCACAGCCTGGTCATGATGAGGGACAGACCGAGTTAACTTCACATCAGCAAGAGCTAAGTGCCAGTAGTAGCAGGACACGTGACATTATAATATAATATACACGATATAAAAATAAATAAAACTCGCGTAAAAATTAACGTAATGCGCAACTAGTGTTAGAGAAAGACGTGATGTGAGTGTGTGCGCACGCACTTGTGTGTGTGTGTGTGTGTGTGTGTGTGTGTGTGTGTGTGTGTGTGTGTGTGTGTGTGTGTGTGTGTGTGTGTGTGTGTGTGTGTGTGTGTGTGTGTGTGTGTGAGAGAGAGAGAGGCGCGGGCGCGATTGAACAGTGGAAACATAAAAACAATACATACTCTGTCATTTTGTTCATATGGGACATAATTCAAACGGCAAAGTGTTTGCTTATATTTGTATACAGTCGCAATAAAACAAAACATTTTGCTTTTGTTAAACTGTAAACTCTTGTCAAACTGTAACCTACAACTGTCATCTAACCAAAATCACACACATCAAAGCAAAAAATATTTATCCAACCCCGTTTAAAAACAGTCTGTGGGTGGACATTCATCGTATTGCATTGGTTTTCATTTCTTTCATTGACTTTATTGTATATGAGAGGTTGTAGTGAGCTCACATTTTCTGCTACAATGAAGACTATTGAATTAAACGGGTAAATATCAGGCATGCATTGCAACCACTCTAAACGTGCTACTAAGAAAGGGGGCTAAATAATTGACCAAATATTAGTTTAACCAAAAAATCCTAGCTTGCACTTTCTGTCTGTCTTGTATCAGAGTGCAGTTTTTCCTTGTCTTTCATATTTGTGTTTAGTATTGTGGAATTGGCAAAGACCTGGTGGTTGTTTGTGAAAGCTGTACAGACAAAATTAATAGGCCTAGCTATTTTCATTATTTCACAGCCTTATTATACATCAAAGTTTAATATGACATGGACAAAATATTAAATATCCTTGTCTAATAGTCTGACAGTATTGTGGCATAGTATCAGGACATCCTTGTGTCTGTTGCGCACGGCTAGGGGCGAATGGCCGGATGATGGGCCTATTTGGGAAAAAGTCCAGGGCTGTTTTTTAGCCCCAGTCCGTCCCTGAGTGTATGTGTGTGTGTGTGTGTGTGTGTGTGTGTGTGTGTGTGTGTGTGTGTGTGTGTGTGTGTGTGTGTGTGTGTGTAACCTGGTAATTATCACATTGTGGGGACCAATTGTTCCCACAGAGATAGGAATACCAGTATTTTTTTACCTTGTGGGGACATTTTGAGGTCCCCATGAGGAAACAAGCTTACACTGTCAGAAAAAAAGGTACAAAGTTGTTCCTTTTTCTGTTGCTGGGGTGGGACTCTAAAAGGTACCTTTTTGTGGGTACAAAATTATACTCTAAGGACCTATTGTGTACCTTACAGGAATATTCAATTTTCTTAAAAGAAAAAAACAGATAATTTACTCACCACCAAGTCATCCAAAATGTTGATGTCTTTCTTTGTTCAGTCGAGAAGAAATTATGTTTTTTGAGGAAAACATTGCAGGATTTTTCTCATTTTAATGGACTTTAATAGAGCCCAACATTTAATACTTAACTCAACACTTAACAGTTTTTTTCAACGGAGTTTCAAAGGACTCTAAATGATCCCAAACGAGGCATAAGGGTCTTATCTAGCAAAACGATTGTCATTTTTGACGATAAAAATAACAAATATACACTTTTAAAGCACAACTTCTCGTTTAAATCCGGTCGTGATGCGCCAACGTGACCCCACGCAATACGTCATCACGTCAAGAGGTCCCAGAGGACGAACGCGAAACTCCGCCCCAGTGTTTACAAGTGTTGAGAACGAGGACCGTTCCTACGTTGTTGTATATCAACTGATAATAATTAATGTCTTTGTGTCAGTTTATTGTTTAAAATGGTCCGCAAATGTGCGTTTTATATATGTAACACGTGACCTCCCTACGTCATTATGCAATTACGTTAGGTCGCGCTGGACTGGATTTAGACGAAAAGTTGTGCTTAAAAAGTGTATATTTGTTATTTTTATTGTCAAAAATGACAATCGTTTTGCTAGATAAGACCCTTATGCCTCGTTTGGGATCATTTATAGTCCTTTGAAACTCTGTTGAAAAAAACTGTTAAGTGTTGAGTTAAGTATTAAATGTTGGGCTCTATTAAATTCCATTAAAATGAGAAAAATCCTGCAATGTTTTCCTTAAAAAACATAATTTCTTCTCGACTGAACAAAGAAAGACATCAACATTTTGGATGACATGGTAGTGAGTAAATTATCTGGATTTTTCTTTTAAGAAAATGGAATATTCCTTTAAGGAACAATTTTGTACCAGTTAAATTTTAGGGGTGCAAAACAGTTAACTGTACCTTTAAAGGTACAAAATAGATCCTTAAGGAACAGTAATGTACCCCAAAAGGTACAACATTGTATTATGTAAAGGTACAAAACGGTACCTTGGGGTGCCACCCCTGCGACAAAAAAGGTACAGTCTTGTACTTTTTTTTCTGACAGTGTATAAATCAAACAGATTGATGTTTATTGAAAATGTAAGGTATCAGAAAGTTTTCTGTGATGGTTTGGGTTAGGGGAAGGGAATAGAATAGAATATACAGTTTGTACAGTATAAAATGCATTACGTCTATGGAATGTCCCCACAAAACATGAAAACCAGAATGTGTGTGTGTGTGTGTGTGTGTGTGTGTGCGTGTGTGCGTGAGTGTGTGTGTGTGCGCGTGCGTATGTCAGCATCATCTGAAGATCTTTCAAAAGTGAACGCTCACACATTTTCCTTTTATTTATTTTTAATGAGCATGTTCAGTAAACCCAGACAACACAACACATTAAAATTAAAATGCCAGTGTCAGCATGAACAAAAAGTTAATTCTCTTTGTGTCAAGCCAGTCACAAAAAGTCTCCTATATGTAATACACATGTCCTTATAAAGATTGTTCAAACTTAAACAGCATTTTGTGGAAGTTAACCAGAGCACCTGGTGCAGCCATCAGAGATGAAGACAGGATGTTTTAACTAATTGGTATGTGGCAGAGGGGGAAATAATTGGATGATCTGAGGTAGCAGGAGAGACAGAGAGCTGTCTGAAAGGACAGCTTTCTGCAACTCTGTGGGGAATTATCTATAAAGCGTTAATATTTATTCTCTCTCTCATTCTCTGAGCACAGATAAACAAGTTTTCTGTGACTCATGTGTCAAGGCCATGAAAGAGAGCCATGATTAATGTTCTCTGCTCCTTTTTCAGGCACTATTATACCTCCCCCTCTCCATCACACACACACTTGCACGCACACACACACCCCTTAAGACTATTTCTTCACAGCCCAAGTATAGTATATTGATTCTGTTTAATATGCTGTAATTATTTTTACTTCATACAAAAACAATGTCAAGCACTGTAGCTCATTACGGTAGAGGTTACTTGTGATAAAAAATTACCAGTGAGCAATAATGTCTGGAATATATTTATATTGCTGCAAGCTTTATTAATGGAAAAAGTAGAACTGATGTGTTAATGATGAGCTGGTTTTAGACTATCTAGGGAGTCTTTAAAGTAAGAAGAAATAAGTTGCAAATCGTAAATTGGTTTGGTTGCTCTACTGTAATAAATTTACATTAACATTTTTGCATTAGGAAGATGCTGTTTTCCAAAGTGACTCACAGTGCATGGTACCGTATACATTTTTATACGTATGTGTGATTTTCATTATTTTTAATAGTTTCTAAATGTGTTGCATTAAAGTGGAACTGAATAAGCAGGCTGCTATTTATACCAACAACGCAAATATTGTATTAAAATCGTAAAATCTTGTATAATTGTAATTAAGGGGTTAAGCAGTTCTTGCTGTAAAAAAAGATTTTATCTTTATCAAACATACACCACAACACATTAACCTTACATTAAAACCCATTGCCATTTCATGCCACAATGCACCATATCAGTTCAGTTCTAGCATGAGATCTTATCAGCTTAATAACACCTGTTCAAAGCTGCACTCTAGGACATCAACAGCAGGTCTGATTAAAGCATTATCTCAATGCTCTATTTTTGCAACAGTCAGTGTTAGAAGTTAAATTTGCACAATTACCAGGTTGTTGAAACATCCATCACCCTTTTTCTTGCCTCATGTCAAAGCTTAGTTATGTAAAAATACATACAAAGAAATGTATTATTAAATGAACTGATTTCTGAAAAAGAAACATATAATGGCATATTTAAGACAGCAAATCCATAATAAAAGTGTTTGTACATTGTGTTCAACCGCAGCTGACAACATTAAAGGTTTGCTACTATGCACAGGATTTTATTGTTGTGCGAGATCTAAATCATGTTGTGCCAACATTTCACATTGTTGCATAGCAACAGCGGGATGAAATAACCCTAACGCCGTGGAAACGGGGCAGTGTTTCACAGTGCATTTCTCTCTTCTGGATAAAGCGGCCCTGACGTCCCCCGAGAGGAAAAAGAAGGTAAAATCATGAGTAATGATCTAACGGCAAACAAAGACGGCTTTATAGCTTGAGCCAGATGGAAAATTCAATTTGGAGCAGATAAATAAATAACAGAATGCAATAATGTAAAACTGCACATAAAGCATGTGCACCTGGCACTGAGGGGAGCAGTCGTTTTGGAAAAACCAATTGCAGTTGATATGAAAATATTCATTTTGTGCTTCTCACTACATATTGTTCAACATGCTCATAGTGTTTGGGTGTGATAAAATAAAAGTCACAGGACAGAAAAGCGTAATCTGCTACTCAATTTTGAAACGTACAAAGGCATAATATGCGTCTCCATTTATATGGCAAAATGGACAACAGGATCGTAAATTACACTTTCACATAGAGAACATGAAAGAGCTGCAGTTTAATAAAGACTTACAATTTAGCTCTGCCTGAAACCTATTAAGCAACCAATTCAGACAGCATTTTTAGTTAGCATTACTAGGTATGCTTTAAACTGTAGACTACCCTGTCTCATGAGTAAAATATATTATTACATTTTTGAAGATTGCATGTATCCTGTAATGTAATCCCACAATGCATTGCAATTAACACAGTGAGACATTTTCATCCTTGTGGATAAAGCAGAAAGAGATACAAGTACACTTCTAAAAATGAATAATATTTACAGTTACATTATACAAGTTACATTGAGTATGACAATTCAAGTGAAAACTTAAACTGATAAATTACCATGAATTTCTGAACTTGGCATGTTGTTGCTTATTGTTTTAACTACCACATGCACTCAAGCTGGCATCCATTAAAAAGTTTGATGATCTGTGGTATCTCAGCATGATCTGAAAACGTTCCAGATGGCATCATGTGCGATTCAATGCAAGCAAGGAAATATGACCTCTCATACAAAGGAGTTAACATGGCCAGTGTCACAAATTTGCTGACCATGATTAATGTTTTTATAAATGATAACATACTGCACATACAGTACTGGTCTTCAAGCTTCGTTTACTGTTCTTGAAGTGTCTACCGTGGGCCAGTTGTGGTAAAGGATTGTGAAAATTTTGCATCACATGAGTAGTTTTTACTGTCACCTGGTGATACATGTTTACTCTCCCCAGTCGCCACATTACACCATCACTCTCTGGTACAGCAGCATGCAGGGGCATCTCCTCTGGAAGTCTCAGTATCGTACTGTAGTTCCCAACAGCAGATGGTAAGAGATTATGTAGCCCAATGCACTAGTGAGGTATGAGGTCAGTAAACTGAGATCTGTTGCAAGGACATCACTGCTCTGTAATTGGGCTTTAGGTCAGTGGTACCTGACTGTATTACAGCTCGAGGTGATTTTTGCACATGGTGAATGAATTTGTCACGAATCTGTCTAACCAGACCTTAATGGGTTGCTGGAAAATAGTGAGGTTAATATTTCAGCTACTAAAAAGCTGTCATATAATGTTGAGTAAATCCCATTCAATCAAACAAAGTAGACAGCGAGCCATTAAAATCCAGCGTGAAAAGAAAATTCATTGCATGTACAGTATTCTAATAGCCCAAATATAAAATGACCTTTTTGTGCATTCCTGCTATTGTCTGAGAATGTCTGAGAATCCGTTCATGCCTCATTTGTTTAGTTGGTTTTCTCAAACTCTTGCACATTTCCTGACTATTTCTGCTAAAGTTCAATGGAAACTTGGGCCAAATATTCTGTCTTTCAAAGTAAGAATGGTCTCAAAATAAATGTATATAGAGTGTGAAGTTTGTTTTATCAACGTGAGATCCAAACCCTGGAAGTAAACTGTATAAAATATTTGTCAGTTATGGATGGCCTGTCTAACATCAGCCTCAGAGGTTGAAAGTAAAACAGCAAACAGGCATATTTCATCATGACTTGACATAAATCATGAACACCTCCAGGGCTGTTTATAAACTACCCATGATAATCTGTAAATCAGTCCAATGTGTTGCATTTCACTGGACACATATTCTCCTTAGGGTATGTGTTGAAAGTTTATAGTCTAAGTAGACTTGCATTGATGTTCCACATATAACTGTTCAAAACATAAAGATGAATGCACACTAAAGTACAACAAGAGTAAATGATGTCAGCCAGGACATTACTGTATTGTATCGGACTATCAGTCTTTGTATTTTGGATGATTAATGATTCATTCCACTGACCGGAAGATCATGATGCAGCTCTGTCTGGTTCTTCACTAATGCTAATTAAAAACCTCAAGGGCAAGAAAGCTTGTTGCAAGTTCATATCAAACAAAACTAATCACAGCAGGTGCACCGCTCTCTCAGAGGAACGCTAGAGAAACCCGAACAAAACAATACCAATAAACAAGTTGCTGTTTTTTATTTGCATCAGCCGAGTGACAGATGTAAAGTGGTGGTCGGGGAGAAGTGTTGTGGGTTTCTCAGTGTAACAGCGCCAGCTCTCTCTCATCAGATAAATGCTTTGAACTCAGCGGGCAATGAAACTGACACTAATGAATGTGATTCCCCAACACTGGCTGCCAACAGCAGGAATAAAACTAATAAAGCATGTACAGTTCAAAGGTAGACAGCTCAATATGGATGAAATGATAGAGAGACTTGGCTCACTGAAGTACATGAGAAAGTAAATATTAAACTTATGCAGACAGAAGCCCGGCAAGGGGTCGACCACATTTAACCACAATCCACCCTGCATACATTCAAACTGTAATTTAAACAGAAAGTTGAAATATTAAAAACAAAAAGGTTAAATGTTCTGCATTGTTTCAAGATTATTCATCAAATAAGCAGTCTGTGAGAGTAGCCATGTGTCCATCACCATGATGATTTTATGCGCATTTTGAAGTTTTGCATCAAAAATGAATGATGGAAACACTTAATTTCGAATAAAAATGCCTTAATTCGCAGAAAAAGTTTTTACGTTCACTTGAGGTGTTTTTTGACTTATGCGATAAAGAGTAAATGCAAATAATGGGAAATAGGAATGCATTTGCCAAATAAAAATCTGAAGTAGCAAACATTAAACCCACGGGTCTGACCGTAGCGGTTTCCACTGACGTTGTATTTATATGGAGCTCGACGTAGTCTTAAAGGGGACATTTCACAAGACTTTTTAAAGTGTAAAATAAATCTTTGGTGTCCCAGAGTACATATGTGACGTTCTAGTTCAAAATACCCCATAAATAATTTCTTAAATCATGTTAAAATGTCCACTTTGTAGGTGTGAGCAAAAATGTGCCATTTTTGGGTGTGTCCTTTTACCGTACTTTTCGGACTATAAACCGCACCGGAGTTTAAGCCGCATCATTCAAAAATGCGTCATTAAGACGAAGTAAAATATATAAGTCACAGTGGACTGTACGTCGCATTTATTTAGAAAATTATTTCACAAAATCCAAGCCGAAGAACAGATATTTAATCTGGAAAGGCAAGTTATTCAATTAAACAATTGCGGACAGAACAGCAGGCTTAATAGTGGTCTGTACATTAAAATTAATATTATCAGTTATTTAAGCATACAGAAGTTACCTAGGCTAAATTAACCGAAATAACACGCAGTGTGATTATCATGCAATGGATACGCCCAATTCCGATTTTGCGTGCATACGAAACACCAGTCCTTCCTGTTCACTTATATGGCGCATCGTTTCGTGTCGTTTTATTTATTTATACCCCGATTCTAACCCCAACCTCAAGCAACCATGATTTAAAAATAGACAAAACATGGAGAAACCTATATATTAAATTACATCCTAAAGCAAAACCCAAATCTAACCCTAAACCCAAGCCACAATGGTAAAACAGAAAACAAATGAGAAACCAATAAATAAAATGACAAAAAACGATGCGCTAAATAAGTGAACGGGAAGGACTTGCGTATCATATTATCACAAAATCGGAATTTGACGTGTCTATTGCACAATAATCACACTGCGTTTTATTTGTACACATTTGGTGAGAATGGGTTGGTTTTATTTACTGTTGGTTACTACGCTGTAAAAAAACTTTGTTGACTTAAAATCAACTCAGATTTACAAATAATGTCAACTTACTATTATTTATCTTGACAAGAGATGAGTTACTACGACTAATCCTGCGTTTACACCAACTGCGTTTCAGGCGTCAAAATCGTGCCTATCACGCCTTGTTTGCTGCTTGAACAGTTTGAATGTATTCGCGCATCTAGAGCGAGGTAGACATGCGGAAAAAGCAAGCATTTGATGCGCGTCAGAGGCAAAATCCGCTTCTTGTGGGAGGGGCAAGTGCTATGCAGTTGTCTGTTTGCAGGATGGCTGATGTTGATTGTGCATTTATCGAGAGACTTAATAGTGAAATGTCTACAGTATTTACACTTACCAGGTAGCCCGATGTCCTCACTGACACTCTTCCAAGTGAGGTCCTTTTTATTTCTGTCTCTATAGAAATAAGGGGCCCTATCTTGCACCCAGCGCAATTGACTTTGTCAGTGACGCATGTATCATTCGTATTTTGCCCCGGCACACAGCGGGTTTTTCCCTCCACAGACGCACGTTGGCAAACTAGGGAATGAACTTGCGCTCCCTGGGCGGTTCAGCGCAAAAAAGGAGGCGTGTTCCGGCGCAAACCATCCCTGATGCTATTTTGCAGTTTCAAAAAACAATTGCGCCACTGACCAGAAAAAAACTAGTCGTTGAGCGTTGTTCATTATGCTATTTTAAGGGCGCATGCTTGACCATAATGTATAGCGTGCACAACACACACACACTTTGCTTATCTAATCTAAACAGATGCAACAGTTATTTTTGCAAATCATAAATTGTTACAATAAAAAATATTAACACATGAGATAAGGGAAATCATTGTGGTGAGCATTGTGGTGATAGTTTTATTTATTGTGTGTGGCTGCATTAAAAAATTATCATGCAAATAACGATTAAAATATTTTCATAAGTTTGTTGTGTGGCTGTATTACGCAAAGTCACTTTCGCTTTGCGCTTCGCACTTGCGTTTCAGATCGTTAAAATAGGGCCCAAGAACTTCATTCTCGCACAAAATTGCGCCTACCGCGCCGCGCCAAATGCCTCATCTGCACCGCGAGACCTCCAGATACGCGGCAACACGTCTCCACATTGACTTAACTTGAAATCACTTGCGCTTGACGCCTCTACTGCGGCTGGTGTAAGCGCAGCATTATAAAATACTTCATTTTATAAGTTATAACAACTCATCTTATAACAACTCATCTCTAGTAAATAATAGATAAATAATAGTAAGTTGAAACTACTTGTAAATCTGAGTTGATTCAACAAAAAAAATATAAGGCCATAAAGATTACAGTGTAGTTTACCAATAACACCATCATTTACTCTAACAACTTGATGGAAACGCACCTAATTCGCATTCGCATTCGCATTTGTTTTTTTTTTCTTTTTTGCGAATTTTGAAAAGATCGCTTAACATTTGGATGGAAACCAAGTTACTGACATAGTTAACTTCTTTGTATAAGAGGTCAGATTTTCCTGCCTCTGCTTCCTAAAGCACACACAATGCTCCTTGGACCATTTTTCAGTCATGCTGGGATGACATATAGATCTTTAGGTTTTGCAGAATGATTCAGTAAAGGGGTCATACCAGTTAAAGAAGTCTAAAATCTATGGTCTTTAATTTGAAGACTTTCAATTCAACTCAAATAGTCATGCTGATAGCACAATTTGTAAAGAAAAATCCCCCCCTGTTTTAAATTAAAGGATTTTTACAAGTACTCTTAGACTTCTGAATCCCATTCGTGTCCTTAATGCTAGTTTCACCCATGCCCAATTACTGTTATGTTTCCTGCAAAGGAAAAGCGGACCGTTTAGACCAATCCTCAGGTGTATGATTCCTGAACAATTTCTCATTTAAAATAGTCTTAAAGTGCTAGGTACTTTATATACTGGGGCAATGAGAGGCTAAGAGGGGTTCTTATTGACCAGTTCTTGCATCAGCCATTGCACATCTGCAAGCTATTGAAACATTGGTGTACTGTACGACACAAGACCTGTGCCACCACCACCACCACACATATACACCTGCAGTGCATTATTCATTGAGAACTGAGGTCAGACAGCTTGTAAATGGAATAAATGTTGTGTCAGAGAGATAATTGGGCCGCCTCTTTCGCTTTAAAACTTTACAACAAAGATAAATTATAGAATTAACACCATCCGTTTGCAGTCTTCAACATAAGCACAATCATAATACTAATCATATATTCATGCTATGGATATCTAATGTTTACAAATGTCTGTATTAAACCTTTTTTTAGAGTTGCCATAAATGTGGTACATGATGGTATACAGAAAAACAAAATGCATATTCATAACAAGAAAGATCCCACACTCAAATAATGCTTGATTATTCTGTATAAAATGTTGCTGATCAGTCAGCTGAAAAGCTAATTTCATTTTCTCATTAGGATCGCGAGCCAGAGGCACATTCCCATGTCAATGTTTATTACTCCGAAAACAGAAAATTAAAATCATCAGCTTGTTTAGCTCTGATGCAGTGAATCACCACATTTATAAGAGCATGAGGCAGAGAGATGGAGAAAATAAAGGTGCCGCAGAATGGAAATGATAATAGGAAACAACCTCATTCTTACCGAACCAATGCATTTATAGCCACTATGACCTTTTCATTCCCTGGAGATTTGTTGCCATGCCAACTTAGATCACATTTTTTGACACGGTATGAAGTACAGACTACAGTATGTGTTTTGTCAAGGCAATTTCATTTTTTTTATAGTAGGCCTATAGAGAAGGGCTACACTGTATGTCTGGGAAAACATCTGACCCTTGCTGGTTTTGTTTTAAATCTGATGACTAGTGGGGACTGAAACTCAAAATTCCTCTTATTAATATTTACTGTTCACTTACAAGACCCATACCAGGTCTTGAAGTCCAAAGCTAGATACATTATTTATTACACTGAAAAACTCTTCAAAGCATCTCGAAATGCCATGGCACTTTATTAAATGTGACAGCAACACAAATGTTTACCTTACTTTGTGCCTGATTTATACTGTCAGGATAACATTATTTCTGCAACAATCTCCAAGACCTTTCTCTTGCTCTCAGGCTAAAATTGGACTCATCGTACCCACCCAACAGACCAAAAAGTATACGATGTTTAAAAGCCCTCCATCGTAAACCACGTCATATAATGGCTATTGACTCCAGTTTAAAATTGCACATTGGATGTCACATTCTGATGCAAAATAAATGAATGCAATTGAAGGCTTTATGACTCCTCCACCAATGACATGATGCAAGGAATAAATATTACCGAATGATTGATGGCTTTCTACAGTGTAACAATTTTGATATCTGTATAGTTTCAGTGCAAAGCTGCGAAGATTACAAATGAATTAACTTCAGGATCATTTAAACTGATGAAAATGAATCATGGCATATTGGCAGACACAAGATGCTCTCTTTCCAGTGATGTGCAAAGAAATCTTATTTTAAAGAAATTAAATGTTTTAGCTAAAACAGATGCCATTTATTAACACTAATCATGCAGTGCACCATTACATAATCAACATGCATGTAAGTTTAAATCAGTGGAGTCCCGGTTGTGTTAGTGCACTCTGCTGTATCTAATGAATTATATGATATGACAACAGCGCTGCCCAAACAAAAGCCAACACTACATTACTTCCAATGAAGCCTGACTGGAGTTTGCCAAACCAGTGAGGGGGGAAAAGATGGCGGAACCAAAGAGAACAATAGGGAAAAGTTCATCAGGGCTTGGTCACTTTATTTGGCAGGCTGAGAACAGGGCAGCTGTTGAAGAGCCTCTATTGTATTAGCTCTGTAGTCCTCTACAAAAGACCGTCATCCTCAAGAAACTAGGCCACTGACCCAGAAACACACAACACAAACCCAAAATAAAATATAGCTTGTAGAGCTCTCATTCAAGCAGAGAAGAAAGCTAGTTGTGATGTAACTGTGAATCAGGCTCTTCAGACAAGTCATTAGCATTTTTCTGTCCTCAATTAAAAGCAAAAAAATTAATGACTAAAATAAACAAACCACAGAAAACAAATGTTTGTATGGGAGTATGCAATGGTTATGGTAATATTATGTCTGAAAAATATGTAGAGCTTAAATGCAAAACCCTTCTAATGCTGGGTACACATTAAAAGATTTTTTACATCTTATAAGATTTTCAAAATGTGATAGACCACAAACATGAGGATAATAATATTAACCATTTTGTTAACAGATTTTCAACCAGAGTCTCGACTGTGAACACAGGAAATCTCGCAAAATCTCGCGAGACTTCAGATTAAGCATGGCGGACGATATGCAGGAAGAAATTTCAATGATAGTGATTTTCACAGAAAATTCAAGGAAAAAAGAAAAGGTGAAGTTGTGAAGACGACGGGAACATGGTCTGTACAAGTTCACTTTGCAGCAACTTTTTGCTGCGCCATGACTGCTTCTGTCTTCCATCCTCTCACTTTCTGATTGGATATTGTTTTGTTTCATGTGATAATCTCAGGAGTGTGTGTGTGTTTGTCCTCGGGGTTCCCCCACACATCAAGATTTCTGATTGTAAATATTAAACATTAAATATTTATGTTTCGCGATCGGGGCAGCTCTGACGTTCTTCCAATCAGGTTCGGACACTCACATCACACACCAAGGGAAAATCTGATAAGATAACTGTAGAACCATCAAGATAATCGGGACATAGCTAGGATTTTTGGAAGGAGGGAAATCAGTCCAAAATCAGCCCAATTATCTTTTGGTGTGTACCCAACATAAGTGCGTCAGACATGTCTTCTTGTAAAATAAACTTTTTTTCTTTTATGTTTAAGCTCAGTAATTTCACTTTAATGGCACTTATAAGTAATTGAAATGTCTTATTTTTACAAATTCTTTAGTCACTTTAGTCATTTCATTCGTACACTGTAAAAAATACACCGCTCCCTTAAAATGTTTTGTTGAATCAACTCGGATTTCCAAGTCATTTCAACTTACTATTATTTATCTTGACTACAGATGAGTTGTTATAACTTCAGGTGAGTTGTTATAACTTATACAATTAAGTTGACTTTTCTCAACTATATTTTATAAGTTGTGACAACTCATCTCTGTTGACATGAGTTGATTTAACAAAAAATTTTAAGGCAGCAAAGTATTTTTTACAGTGTACTTACCTGTAACAAATTTGGCTGTCTTTCACTACAAAACCCTTTATGTACATGGAAAACGTCTCGGTTACGGATGTAACCCTCGTTCCCTGAAGGAGGGAACGGAGACGTCACGTCGTGACCGACGAATTGGGAACTCGCTTAGAGAGACCAATCTGCTTCGTATACTACTAAAACGCCAATGAACTTGGCATTGAGATATTTGCATAATGCTGGCGCCGCCCCGCCAGGTGCCTTTATAAGCAGCAGGTGCAAATAGGGAAATTAGCTTCTTTTCGCTGAGAAAGCCGGGAAAATGAGACCGGCCGATAAACAGCAGGTGGCAGCACCTGTGGCGACGGGACGTGACATCTCCGTTCCCTCCTTCAGGGAACGAGGGTTACATCCGTAACCGAGACGTTCCCTTTCAGTCGGTCACTACGACGTCACGTCGTGACCGACGAATTGGGAATCCCTACCAAAACGCCACTAGGGGCTGACCTCTTCCAGTGACTGCGTAAAAGCCCTCCGGTTCCACTTAAGGAGGAGGAGATAGGTTTTAAGGCAGAAGGCCGGGCACTAGATGTTCCTTTAACCCCACAGAAGTGCCAGCGACTGGGAAGCGCCCTACCTGAGCGGGATAGGAACGCTGCGGAAGCCACCACCCGTCTTAAGGGCTAATGGTGGGCGAAAGTCAACCGTAGTTGAAGAATAAAGACAGCCGTGGCTGTGTAAGCAAAGCAGTGCTCTGCTAAGGGAAACGTGGGCTGGTAGGATTAACCCCACGGAAAAATACTCACAAAGGAACCCGGTGGGACACAATGTGGAGCCCGAGCCAGACACGTAGGTTCGCGAGGATACAGCTAGTGAAAGGCTGACAGCCAATGCTCCGCAACAAAGGCTGCCAAGGCAGCGGAGGAAGAACAATTCAAACCATTACGCATTTTTGTTCTGAAGGGCTTCCATACTGACACAGTTATGAAGCATCAGTTGGAGGCTGCAAGCCGACCTGCGAGACTGCTCTCCGTGCTCCCCCTGATGAGGAAAGAACACGAGAGGATACAGGCTCGATACGAACACTGTAAAATCTAGTGAACGTATTAGGTGTCGCCCAACCAGCAGCTCTACAGATGTCTGTTAGCGAGGAACCACGAGCTAAAGCCCAAGATGAGGCAACACTCCGTGTGGAGTGCGCTCTCAAATTAAAGGGGCAAGGAATACCCTGAAGATTATAAGCCAGGGCGATAGTATCAACTATCCAATGAGACATCCTCTGCTTAGTGACAGCTTTCCCTTTCTGCTGGCCACCATAACAAACAAAGAGCTGGTCTGAGGTCCTGAGGCTTTGCGTGCGATCCACGTAGAGTCGCAGTGCGCGTACGGGGCACAACAAAGTCATGGTTGGGTCTGCGTCCTCCGGGGGCAGCGCTTGCAAGCTCACCACCTTATCTCTGAAGGGAGTGGTGGGAACTTTGGGCACGTAGCCTGGTCTGGGTCTCAGTGAGACAGCAGGACCAAACTAAAAGCACGAATCGTCAACAGAGAATGCATGTAAATCCCCTACTCTCTTCATGGAGGCCAATGCTATCAGGGTCAGAGTTTTCATTGATAAAAACATCAGACTCGTAGACTGCAAAGGCTCAAAAGGGAGACCTGAAGGCTTCAGCACCATGGACAGGTCTCAGGAGGAAAGAGGGAGGGCGCGAGGGGTTTAGCCTGCGAGCGCCTCTTAAAATGAAATAATTAAATCATGCCGGCCAACTGATCTGCCGTTGATAAGAGAGTGATGAGCAGAAATAGCGGCGATATCAACTTTAATGGCGGAGGGACAGCCTACCATCTAACCTATGTTAAAGATATAAAAGCACAATGTTAATGGGCATTCTCTGGGGTCCTCGCGTTGCGAAGAGCACCGGGTGACGAAAAAGGTTTCTTTAAGCGCGTAAGCCCGTCTTGTGGACGGTGCTCGAACCGCGTCGATGGTGTTAGATACCGCTTGCGATAAATCACCTAAACCTTGCGCGCGCTCAACGACCATACATGGAAATCCCACAGGTCGGGGCGCGGGTGCCATAATGTGCCCCTTCCTAAAGAAAGAAAGTCTTTCCTCAGGGGAAATCGTCAGGGAGGGGCTGTCGCGAGGAGCATTAACTCTGAAAACCAATCCAGTACGGGGCGACTAATAAAAGGCTCTCCTCGTCCTGCCTGACTTTGCACAGTGTCTGCGCAATAAAGCTCACTGGAAGGAATGCGTATTTACGCACCCCCCGCGGCCAGCTGTGTGCCAACGCATCCACGCCGAGGCTGCCCTCGGTTAGTGAATAAAATAGGCGACAGTGGGTATCGTCCGGCGACGCAAACAGATCTATCTACGCACAACCGAACTTCTTCCAAATTAGCTGGACCGTCTGGAGGTGGAGTCGCCATTCGCCGGGGGCGCAGCTCGGGAAGCGCGTCTGCCGCTGTATTGAGCGAACCCGGGATGTAAATGGCACGAAGGGACCTCAGATGCTTCTGACTCCAAAGGAGGAGATGACGAGCGAGATGCGACAGGTGACGAGAGCGCAAAACCGCCTTAACGGTAAATAACGCAACAGTCGCAATGTTATTGGTGTCGGCTAATACATCCTTCCCTCGCATCTCCATAGCGGAGCGTACAAGTCCCAGATATACAGCGCACCGCTCGCGGCAGTTGGGGTGCTATGCACACCCCTGAGACTGCAAGCCCGTCATACGTGGCTGATCATCCCGTGCTGAGGGCATTGCAATATACAGAATGCCAGGAGACCCCTCAGGGGCATATCTTCTATCGGAAATGCCGGGTCTACCACAGGGAAAAATTTAAATGACACGCAGGTGCAATGTTTACACGGTGTATGTCGGTGTGCCACGCTCTCCTCGAGACTCGATCGTAAGCCAATGCTGAAGCGGTCTCATATGAAGCAGCTCGGGCGGCGTCACAACCGCAGCATGCTGTCATATGTCCAGGAGCTTCTGAAATTGTTTCAAAGGGACCGCGTACTTCCCTCGAATTAAACCGAGGCAAGTCAGAACTGACTGGTTGCGCGCTCTTGTTAAACACGTCAATTAGTCGACCGAGTCTTATTTCCATACTGAGAAAAAGGATCCTCTGCACGGGGCAAAGTTGCTCTTTCCCAGTCGACCTGAAGACTTAAACGAGCGAGATGCCAAAGCATTAACTCTCTGTGTTCGCGCACGTCTGCCAAGAACGGGCTATTATAAGTCGACGTAGAAAAAAGCAGAATGCGAACAACGCTCTCTCTCTGACATTTTAATGCCGTGACTAGCACATGGAGACACGGAGAGAGAGAGACAGCTCGAATGGTGTACTTCGTATTAATATGCCCACCCCACGACGCAGAGCGAAAAACGGTCTAAAGCGAGGGGAGATGGACACATAAAGTACACGTCTACAGGTCTAAGGCTGCAAACCGATCTGAATATTGAAATACGAGCCTCGGCGTTATCATCCAAAAAGAACACCTTCGTAGAGCCGGTGCGTAAATCAAATCGATCGTAACCCGCCGCGTATTTTGGGTACTATGAGATAAAGGCTGGAAAAACCCTATCATCATCATCTCGGTAAGAGGGACCGGCTCGAACATCCTTCGCCAACAGGATATCGACTTTTGCACGCAGTACATGTGCATCGGACGCTTTCACTACAGTGAAACGAAAGCCCGAAATTTTGGGGTGTGCCGGATTCGTAACCGAGGCGGATCGTGCGTAAAACCCAACGAAACGGGCTGGGAACTGAAGCCAAGCACCCAGGCACCGTACGAGGAGAAATAACGACACTACCGAAGTACCCGCGGTGGGGCAGCGAAGCGAGACAGGTGGGACTGCCGGTGCGTCTGCTGTGACAGCATAAACATCTACAGTATGTGTGTGTGACACTGACCTGAGCCCGCTGAGGGTGACGGTCGTCTGGTCTCCTCTGCGGAGAGCGCAGACTCCGATAAGGGTGCTGGTGGTCCGGTCTCCTCAGCGGAGAGCTCGGACTCCTCAGGTCACCCGCTGGCGATAGAGGAGAGGAAGGGTGAGCTGGTGTGTGCCCGCTCACGGCTCTCTCGATCCTCTGGAGACCTGGAGAGGGAAGAGGAATGCACTCTATGTGTGGTTAGTGGGTACCGGCTAAACAGCCGGTGGAACATATGCAAACCAAGGATTTTCCACCCGACCCTCTATCGGGGGAAGGAGCTCCATCTCCTGAAGAGTGATCCTCTGCCAATCCGGGTCGCCCTTCACTGGCCACTTAAACTCCCGATTTTCACGGGAAGCGGCTAAGCGGGCGGGGCGAGCTGCTGACGACCGGTTCCCCTGCGCTGCCGAGATGGGGTCCGAGGAGGGGAACGGAGGTGGTCGCCGCAGGACGCCGACGGCGAGAGGCAGACTGAGGAGCCGGCGTGGTGGACCAAGGGCAGCTCTGTTCCGCCGGGGCATGACCTAGGAGATCGCCTCAGTCTGTGCAGCGGAGCTGTACGACTCCCCTGGCTCGCCGAAGAGGCCGGTCTGTGAGACAGGAGCATTCAAGTTGTTCTCGTCTGCGTCCGTCATGTCAGCCAGACACAGCCAAAGGTGGCGATCTTGAACCACTGAGGTGGACATCGCACGACTGAAGGTCGCGGCCTCCCTGGTAAATCCTTTGTGAGCCTGCAGCAACGTTATTACGTGCAGGGCTGAAGCCGCCTCTCCGGCATGCCTGATGGGCAGCGTCCGTAACCGGACGACTGTCTACAAACACGGGAGGGAAGGGTTGGGTGGTCCCTCCAGGAACGCATCCCGCTCCACTGAAGGGGTCCCCGCCCTCAGCGGCTCCGTTGGTGAGGGAGGTGAGGGGTGAAAGCTGAACGGCCGGACGGCCGCAAATCACGTCAGCTCTTCGTGCCGTCGGGGAAGAAAGGCAGGGGAGGAGAGGACCGAGAGGCCCGAGCACCTCCGAAGTACCAATCATGTGGGCGGGACGGTTCGGGCGGAGAGGGGTTAACCTTTCCAACTCTACCGTCTCCGCCGCTCGCGGGCACGGCCGCCATCTCCGGAACGACTCTGCCTCGGAGGAAAAATGGACACCCCTCTGATGCTGCAGAAGTGACGGGACCAGAAGGAGGTCCAATGGATTCGGCAGACATCGTAGAACACGACTCTGCAGTCTCCACCGGAGCCTCAACCGGCTGAGGATGAGAAGGCCGGTAGGTGGAGGACGCATCCTCCGTCCTACTCAGCGTAGTGACGCGAAGGGCGCCCTGCGAGCGCTTGACAGCCGCACCATGGCGGCGTCAGCACTGCAAAGGCGCGGACAGCGTTCCCGTAGAAACGACAGTCGTCTCCGCAATCCAAGAGGGTTATGCTCTCACAGAGAGAACAGAAACTCTCCACGAACGCAGCCCCGGAGTGCTCGATGCCTGAGCACGAAGACAGCGCTCGTGACCGTCACTGGAACCCTTATACTTCTCGCATCCAAGATCGCACGGGCGAAAAGCTATCCTGAAAAGGACGCTGATCCCCGCATATACGAGAGAGTGGCTGCCTTTAACAAGGCACAAAGCTCTCTCGTATCACTCTTTTAGGGAAATTCACTCAGATGCTTAGTTGATGAGCGCACAGGAAGGCAACGCACACACTAAACTCAAAACAATAAACAGATGTAGAGCCGTGGAATAAGCGAAGCGTCCGCTGTGATACTGCTAGTTCAACCAACTTCAGCAATCAAATCCCAACAGAGTAAAGTAGCTTCTCAGTAGCAGATAAAGCCGGCTTTCGAAGCGAAAAAGCTAATTTCCCTATTTGCACCTGCTGCTTATAAAGGCACCTGGCGGGGCGGCGCCAGCATTATGCAAATATCTCAATGCCAAGTTCATTGGCGTTTTAGTAGTATACGAAGCAGATTGGTCTCTCTAAGCGAGTTCCCAATTCGTCGGTCACGACGTGACGTCGTAGTGACCGACTGAAAGGGAATCTTCATTACTAAAAAAAACCTCTCACTCTACAATGTCCTTTCTGAGAAAAGGTGAAAGACTTCAACATTTGGTCAATATCCTAATATATTCAGTAAACCTCGTTTTATTGGTTAAAACACCATGCACCTTGAAGTATGTGAATCACCATTTATCCAATTCTTCTTTGGTACACTTTAAGGACTTTGCTGAAAAATTGTTATCTCATCATTAAAGGGATAGTTCACCCAAAAATTAAACTTCTGTCATAATTTACTCACTCTTAAAGGAACAGTATGTAGGATTGTGGTCGAAACTGGTACTGCAATCACAAACTTGTGGCTAAAACTGGTACTGCAATCTCACAACTGGTGGCCAATTCACAAAATGACAACATAAACATCAATTGAGGGCTGCAACTCCACTTTTGAAATGACAATATCCTGGCCGGACCACTGTTGTCAGTGATATAAGTATTTAAAATGAAAATGATTTCTTAATGTCTAGTGAAATATCAGGGCCATTTTATGATTAATTGATATAAATGTCTTACATACTGTTCCTTTAAGTTGTTCAATACCTGTATGAGTTTTTTTTTATTCTGTTGAACACAGAAGAAGATATTTTGATAAATGAAGGTACCCATTGACTTCCATCGTATTTGTTTTTCTTACTATGGAAGTCAATGTGTACCATCAGCTGTGTGCTTACCATCATTTATCAAAATATCTTCTTTTGTGTCCAACAAAATAAAGAAACTCATACATGAGGGCGAGAAAATGATGACAGACTTTTCATTTTTGGTTGAACTATCCCTTTAAGTACAAGCCACCTCTGAGACTATAGAGCGCTTAAGAGCAGACATCTCCACAACACATGTTCTGACCTTTCCGCACAGCCGGTCTCCCTGTTTTCATTTGCTACCTCCGCAGAGAATATCACAGAGATCTGCTATTTTATTTCAGCCGCCTGGATCTCTTTCACCTTTCATTTCCAGAACAACTGACTTGCAAGTAAAAAAACTTAATGACTACCATAGAAAGTTTAATACATCATTATCAACATCATTTAGTCATTACAAACACTGTTGTAATTGTTTCTTGATTGCTCAGATCCCATTATTGTTCATAGAAGCAACAATTAACACAGTGGGAATAAGAGATGGAAACCATTACATTAATATACATAGATTTATAATTATATATACTACATTAACCATACTACATAGAAAACAATACTATTTGCGAAGCCCTGCTTTGATATCGAATATTAAGAAAGTCAAACAAGCAGGTATCTACTTTGGGGTGACATGCAATTGATTTAATAGGAGCCCTGCTGATCTGAACAGATATATAAAAGGCATTGAGATGGTCACATGCTGGGATGATGTGCAAAACAAGCCATTCGTTTTCTTGAAAACAAGTATATTAACAAATATCAACTCAACATTTATTGCAGGAATACATCTGTGCATAACACATGAGCACAGCAAGGGTTAAGATCCAAGTGCAGTTCAATAGTAAAAGAAACAAACAAGACCCATCGCTTAAACAATAAGGACTTGCCACAATATAGGTTTTAGGACAGGATCAGACAAGAGAAACAGGGGACTTTAAAACTAAATGAGACCAAATTAGACAATTACAAAGGGAAAAAGAATAATCTATGTAAAAAAGTGCCAGGTCAAGCAGACATGATTTTTCTTGGCTCTGTTTGGCTTGTGTTTGCATAATGTTTTACAGTAACCTACAGTAGCCATACAAATAATACAAAAACGGCTTAAATAATTAAAGACATTTGGTCTGGATAGTCATGCTCCTACGTGATTGGTCAAATGTCCCATCCGCTTGTTTGGATTCATAAGATGGAGTGATTGTGTGAAATTTAGGACACTGCTGAAAAAATGAGGCCCATATGTTTGCACACGGCTTTTGAGGAGGTGGGGTTAAGGATATGGTGATGGGGGAGGAGTTCTGTCAACCTGATGTTGATGGATGAACCCTCTGAAGATCATGAACACAGAATTAGTGCATTAGGAGCTGTTTGATAAATAGCCCTACCACCTCATACAGCCTCATAAACACATAGTCAAACATATGACAAATGGAATGGAAGCATGAGCATAATAAACCAGTCTCAGAACTGGGACGAGGTACATAAACACACATTCACACTAAGCATCACACCGCCGGGGTGGTCGAAGTGTGTTCATTAAAACATGCCTTAAAATAGACGGATCTTTGTTTTTGGTGGTTTTATGGATGCATACGTTTATGTGACCCTGCCTGTGAAAACCCAGCTGAAGCAATTTTTAGTGATTTACGGTTTTCAATATTAAATCATTTGAAAAAAAACACCAGTTATTATAATTTTTTACTTGATGGAATTACGTACACTTTATTTATGGACACTGGTTCAACATGATTGAATTAAGTTTTCTTAAATTAAAAATGAACGTTCATTTTATTTTAAGAAAACTTAATGTGGAACCGGTGTCCATAAGGTTTTTTCAGTGTATAATGTAAAGCACATTCTGTGAAAATATAACCTTGGTATCTTTAATATTGATGAAGTAAGGCCATGTCAAGATTAAAATCAATGTGAAACCAGTGAGTGAAATGAAACTTTGATGATTCTTATCTCATTAGATTTAATGTATAAGACTTTAGCCTGGCAAGGCCACATTGTGTATAAAATAGTGGAACTGTTTAGATTTCATCTTTAGTGCTGCTAAACAATGATGGTGTAACTGCACTGTAAAAAGTAAAACGTAGATCTAACTTAAAACATCCAATGCACCCACTTGCCTTACATTTTATAAGTTGAGTCAACTTGCAGCTTTTTTTAAGTATAACAAACATTGTGCCATTACTTAATACAAACACAACAAAAAGATGAGTTAACGCTATATCTTACGAGAATTCGTACATATTTTACAAGTTGGCTAATTTGCATTAAGTCATACAACCACATTCGTAAGTTTTGGTACAATTTGCCTTGATCCCTGTGGCGTTGGGGTTAGGTGCGGGGTTAGGGGTTCGGTTTCGTTGTTGTTTTTCATGAGAATCATACGATTTTGCACGATTAAGTTAATCTAAATGTCTATATTCTAAGCACTACAGTAATTAACTTTACATAAAAGACTTTGTCAATATAGAAGACAATAACATTAATTCAATGTCAACTAGTGTCACGTTTAACAGTACAGTCAATACACAACCAGTCTTCTGAGCAAAGGTAACTACAAAACATAAAGAAACAACAAAAACTCTTCAAAATCTCGAAGATTTATGATTATTAAACACTAAAAAGTCTCTCTTTTTAGTAAAAAACACATAAAATAGCGTTTAAATTAAAATTTTACTTTTCAATTGCAGTCCCATGCAAAGCATGCTGGGAACTACAATCCACTGCCTAGTTACAAAAATCATTCATGTAGTTTCAACACAAAATTATTAAGTTAATTTCCTTCTTACAATTTTAAGTGGATTATACATGATAAAATAAAGTTGAATTTAATCAATAAAGTGTTAATTTAGAATTACTCAAATATTCACATTTTTATGTTATTTTAACTCATATTTGGATAAAAAAATATATTTTTGTTAAATCTACTAAGGCACAGAAACACTTTTTACAGTGTGTGTGTGTGTGTGTTGATGTTTAATTATTTTAACCACTTCATAATTGTAACTGCACATGTATACAACCAACATATAGCAAAATGTACATACATGTAAAGGACCTTACACTCTTAAAAATAAAGGATCTTAAAATGTTATTAACAGCTGTGCCATTGAAGAACCTTTTTGGGTTCCTCAAAGAACCATTTAGTCAAAGATTCTTTAAAGAAAAAAATCACTTCGTTTTATTTTGTGCCACCAAACTTACACATGTAATTACTCATGTAACTCTTTAAATGGGGAAAATGGGGAAGTGTTTGGTGTCTTCTAAATTTATCCCTGTTTGGATCCTTAGGAATGAATGGGGCTAGGCTAAATGCTAACACATTCACGACGCACTCTACAAAGAATAAATGCACACATTGAAAAAAGATATTAATTCGTCTAAGTTGAGGTAAGAACATAGTATAATATTGAAAAAACGGTGGCGTTTTCCTTTAAAGGTGCTTTGAAGAACCAAAAAAAGGTTCTTCTGTGGCATTGTGACGCACCTTTATTTTTAAGAGTTTAAGATTTGTTTTTTATGCTACTGTATTTCATAATGATCAAGTGAGCTTCGCTAAACCAAACTTACATAAATACAGATGTGTTTCATAAAATTCCATGCTGTTATGAAAAAGAGGATTGTTGTCTTGGTTTCCATGCCAACTCGCTGTCTGTGCATTTATTCGCAATTCAGCTCACACTCTGACTAAACTCAGGTCTCAGGTAGCACACAGTTTTTCTGATTTACAGCTTCGCTAGTGAATCCGTCAGTGTTTGGATGTGTTAAGAAGGATTGAGATCCAGCTCTCTGTGAGTATTGGCCTCATCTGTGTAAAGAACAGGAAGTGTGTAACCTCTGGCAGATCAATCATCATTCTTTCATTGTCACATTCCTCTTCCTCACTCTCTCTTACTCTCTGCCTAAAGAAAGTCCCTGTGCTCTGGAAAACATCATGTCTGGTGACCGAAGAAATGACGCCAGACCATCCATACAGATCAGTAGCTGTGACCTCTTACCTCATAAATGACCTTAAAAGGTTAGTTGTGGTAGATTAAGGAGCTTTTGATGGTTTGTCACTGAACCCTGTGCAGTTTGCTTACCTGCCTCAAGTGGGTGTAAGTGATGATGCTTTGTTTGCAGTTTTCCACTTGGACAATGTTGGTATCTGGATAATTTTACGGGAGTTCTTAAATACAGAACAAATTAGCATTATTGAGAGTCAAATATAACAAAAATTAGAATAAGAAATAGTCACCAGTATTATTTTAGTGTATTAATTGTGTATAACTTTACTAATTTAAATATTTCATGATAATTTTACACACTAAGGCTGCATTGTACTGCACTCTAAAAATGGCTGGGTATGGTTGCATAACAACACCCAAACATTGAGTAATTTGTGTTCTGTCTAATATTTACCCAGCATGGTTAAAAATAAGTGTGAGTCAA
This sequence comes from Paramisgurnus dabryanus, assembly GCF_030506205.2. Classification (NCBI taxonomy): domain Eukaryota; kingdom Metazoa; phylum Chordata; class Actinopteri; order Cypriniformes; family Cobitidae; genus Paramisgurnus; species Paramisgurnus dabryanus. The sequence goes on along the minus strand of NC_133338.1, from coordinate 33,107,432 downwards.
ACTCATCAGCGACTTTTAAAGACCATGAATACAAGTTTCCTAATTCTCTATTTGACCGTAAAAAATGGAGTCCACCAAGTTCATATAGACAAGATTTACCATCTCATTTTTAACAGTTTCTTTCGCCTCCTTTGAAAAGAGCATTCCTCTTGATAATCTGTGAAAGATTTGTTTCTAACTTTCCTTTCATCGGAGCAATGTGTTATTCCCCTGCCCTCTCGCTCTGCCTCTCTTTTTCAAACTTGTGTGTAACCTTTCGATGCCCCCATTGTTTGGCTTTTGTTTGGCAACAGCTGTTGGGGTGGGTTTTTTTGGTCAGCTGTGAGAGCTCCAGGCACAACAGGAGCAGATGGCGTTTTGCCCTGCATGAATGGAGAAACGGAGGAGAAGAGCTGAATAGAGTCTCTCTGAATGGTGTCTGTACAGCACCTGCCCCCTTGTAGCTCTGCGTAGACATCATAGAAACACGGCCTGATCTGCTACGGCTTCCTTACTGTCGTATGAAATTAGACACAGGGAGAGAGTGATGTTGAGAAAGAGTGAGAAAGCAAGTGAGCGAGAGAAAGAGAGAAAGAATGGCTTGTTGGTTGTGTTCACATTTATTGATTTCTCTCAGTCCGCTGGAATAATGTGCCGTATAGTAAGTTTGAGTTATTGGATATGACACAGCATGCACATGTAATCTATCACTTTGGTCTCCCAGTACACTTTATCAGCTTTGTTGCTATAGTAACATGTGAGCTCAGTAATAGCTTACATTAACAGCCTAAGTAAGTCACAATAAAAAGCAATTTCAGAGAGTCAGGTTTCTCTGAAAAACACAAAGTCTATCGAATACTAAAAAGGAATAGGAAAGAAGGAACTTGGGGGAAACAAGATATGGTTTTATATTCTGCAACTGAAGGAGACAGAATGAAGTAAAGCAGCTCTCTCTCTCTCTCTCTCTCTCTCTCTCTCTCTCTCTCTCTCTCTCTCTCTCTCTCTCTCTCTCTCTCTCTCTCTCTCTCTCTCTCTCTCTCTCTCTCTCTCTCTCTCTCATCTAGACATCTGTCAGCTTCAGAGTTGTTTAGTTCTCTGTCACAACAAAAGCAATGTTCCTCAATCAATGACAGCTTGCAATGCAATTTTGTAACAGGACTCTAACTGAACATTAAATAAAAAATACCAGCCATGTGCAAACTGTTTCTGAATAGCAAAGTCATCTGAATTAAATTGGTTGTACTGGCCTGAAAAAACAGACTGTACAATAAACTATGTTTGAGATTTCCTGGTGAGACTAAACTAATGTTAAGAGAACTGCTGGCCTTTCACCGCCTCCAAGGTGAAACTGAATCTTATTTTGGTCTTGTTCACCCTGGTGATTATGAACCAGGATTGTTTATTTGATGACCTTTATGAGTTCCACCCTGAGACTGGCGGAGAATAGTCAAGAGCCCACAAACTAAGGTTTGTGAACTCACAGCATTTTCTACTAAATTCTTTGTTATGCATCTGACTAACAAATAGTAGCTCAGTTCATGTAATATTTATAAGCTAAAAAAAGGAAAAAAAGTGCTTGTACAGCTTATATTTTTGTATAATCAGGCATAGCTGCTTTACACAATATCTAGTCAAACTAAACTTTGGCACTCTTAAAGAAAACACATTTTAGCAATTATTTTAGCTGTGGGAAACAATGAACATTATTTGAAATTAAATCCAGAAAGTTTATAATACTATGTGGGATTTTTGAAAAAAATTCACTTTCTAAGTCAAAATATTGGGCCTTCGTTATATTTGTCATTCCAGTGTGAGCGTGAAATTCAGCTTCACTGAATAATCTCACTTGATGCTAATAAATGCGTATAAGTATCCAACGTTAAAGAAAACTATTTTCTGGGAATTTAAACTTCAATTTAGTCCAGTTCTGCTCTTTCTGCCAGAGCTGAGAGGGCTGCTGGGAACAGCTAGAAGCCCATTTGATCTGCACTTGGGAGAAATTGGGATCGTGTAGTTGAAGCATTGCCCTGATAAAGTGGTTTGGAAGAGCAAAGGCTTGTGGTTACTGTACTGAGTAAAGCTATAATATTTATCTCCCTATTGAGGCTTTCTTCTGTCTATCAAAGCTTGTGTTAATTGAAAAAATTAAACACACTCTGTATAACAATAGTAGCATTAATAAAAAACTTGTATTCCCATGCTTCTAAATAACTATTCAATATTAACAAATACGAATCTGACCTTGACATTTGGCAACCTGGCATGTATTTGTTTAGGGACCATTGTGTGCAATCTGTGCCATTGTATTTCAACACTGATTTTGAAGACTGACTGCTTGGAAAAATTTTTCATTGTGAATGTAGATCTGCATTTGAAACCCAAGTGACAAAGCTGAACAATACTGTAACTATGTTGTTGCAATGACACGTGCGTCCTCACTAAAACACGCTTCTTACTGGATTGGTCCTGACTTTTGTTTACACAGAATGTGTTCCAGAAATTTTACGGCAATGTCCCCTTTACGGGAGAGATCCCAGAATTTATTCCAGGACATGGGTTTGCATTCACACAGAAGGCATTGGGATCAACGTGCTGCGTGAAAAAGATTTCACTTTCAGTAGTGTATTAGTAGGTGGTGAGGTAAGGTTAGGGAAGGGGTTAGTAGAATACTGTAAGTTTTCATGTAGACACTACACTCACCTAAAGGATTATTAGGAACACCTGTTCAATTTCTCATTTATTCAATTATCTAATCAACCAATCACATGGCAGTTCCTTCAATGCATTTAGGGGTGTGGTCCTGGTCAAGACAATCTCCTGAACTCCAAACTGAATGTCAGAATGAGAAAGAACGGTGATTCAAACAATTTTGAGCATGGCTGTTGGTGCCAGACAGGCCCATCTGAGTATTTCACAATCTGCTCAGTTACTGGGATTTTTACGCACAACCATTTCTAGGGTTAACAAAGAAAAGTTTGAAAAGAGAAAAATATCCAGTATGCGGTAGTCCCGTGGGCGAAAATGCCTTGTTGATGCTAGAGGTCAGAGGAGAATGGGCCGACTGATTGAAGTTGATAGAAGAGCAACTTTCACTGAAATAACCACTCGTTACAACCGAGGTATGCAGCAAAGCATTTGTGAAGCCACAACATGCACAACCTTGAGGCAGATGGGCTACAACAGGAGAAGACCCCACCGGGTACCACTCAGCTCCATTACAAATAGGAAAAAGAGACTACAATTTGCATGAGCTCACCAAAACTGGACAAATGTTGCCTGGTCTGATGAGTCTCGATTTCTGTTGAGACATTCAGCTGGTAGAGTCAGAATTTGGCGTAAACAGAATGAGAACATGGATCCATCATGCCTTGTTACCACTGTGCAGGCTGGTGGTGGTGGTGTAATGGTGTGGGAGATGTTTTCTTGGCACACTTTAGGCCTCTTAGTGCCAATTGGGCATCGTTTAAATGCCACAGCCTACATGAGCATTGTTTCTGACCATGTCCATCCCTTTATGACCACCATGTACCCATCCCCTGATGGCTACTTCCAGAAGGATAATGGACCATGTCACAAAGCTCAAATAATTTCAAATTGGTTTCGTGAACATTACAATGAGTTCACTGTACTAAAATGGCCCCTTCAGTCACCAGATCTCAACCCTTTGGGATGTGGTGGAATGGGAGCTTCGTGCCCTGGATGTGCATCCCACAAATCTCCATTAACTGCAAGATGCTATCCTATCAATATGGGCCAACTTTTCTAAAGAATGCTTTCAGCACCTTGTTGAATCAATGCCACGTAGAATTAGGCAGTTCTGAAGGCGAAAGGGGGGGTCAAACACAGTATTAGTATGTTGTTCCTAATAATCCTTTAGGTGAGTTTATAGTGAGTAATATGTCTGTTAAAGCAGTGGTTGTCAAATTGAGGGGCGTGAGATGGGCTTTGGCACCATCTCACGTTTTATGACATTTTGCAAAATACAATAATTTATCATAAATTCAGGTTATTTAAAACTCAGAAAAATATAGCTACTAATCAACACCACTAGCTTGTGTCATTTAATGTTTTGTTTCTAAGTTTTTATGTCATGAATTTTCTTTGGGGGGGGGGGGGAGGCGAAGGCACCTACTGAAAGTTTAAGAACCACTGTGTTAAAGGATCATCACAAATTTTGTGATGACTGGTAGTGGACAAGTTGCAAATGTACTTTTGTAAAATGTAAAAAGTGGACTTTCAAAAAAAAGTGTTATCTCAAATAATAACAATTTTAAAACACATGAAAACTATTTTAAAGTTTAATTTTAAATATCTAAACATTATACCACACATTAAACAGCCTGTATTCATCTAGCACTTTATCCTGAGGTTATGCCCTGAACGAAAACTATTTCCTTCAGTCTTGAAAGTCAAGTTCTTGGCTTTAGCCTCAGACCCAGCTGTTAGCCTTTATCATTCAGTCTGGGGAGTCTTTCATACAAACGTTCATAGCAGCACCAGCAGGTCAACAGCATCTAAACAAAGTTCTGTCTCTGACTGAGAGGTCAACATTGTGCTAACAAACCCTGTCATCCTGCCCAGTGTTCAACAGGATCGTACCCAAAACAAGTTAGCGAAAGACTTCGCTCTCTGTAAGGCCAGGTGTCTCGAGTTAGGTCAAAAGGTTGCACGTGGTCTTTGGGAGCTGGTTGGGGATGGGTAGACGGCATGGCCGAGCAGTACGGATGTTCTCTGTTTGAAAGTGACCCTTGCCCTACTCAAGTTCTGCCCTATTTGGTTATTGTTGCCAAGTAACGCAAACAATGTCCACAAAGAGAAATTCTCCATCTGTCACGTTGCTGCTTTATCAGGGATTGCTCAATCTGTACAAACTAAGAAACTAGCAGTGGTAACCTGGAACAGTTTATTTGATTCATATTTGCATTTAGTGATAATAGGTTTAATGAGGTGGCTCACTACGGAAATCACATCATGTTCATGGCAGCCACATAGTTTCTAATGTGGTGGAAAATATAATCAGTCTTAAATGAATGCGATGTTGTTTGCCTTTTGTAAAACAGTGTTCTTTAATGATTAGTCATATCTCTTGTGAACGGATCGAAACTGACCACAGAAACCAAAATCAAAGGTCACAGTCTCAGACCCTTTGTTGCTCCATTCACATTGTATCTGTGTGGACAGCAGGGTAATGAAAGATAGTAATCAATCATTGATTTATATTGAAAAAAGGGCATTCACATTGCATATGACCCTATTTATGTAAATCATAAACATAGCCTGAATTGTATGTGCGCACGTGCTCACACCCCAAAGTGATAAATAGCACTGGACACACAATGAAAAATGATTTAAACACTCAACTCTCAGATCACGTGATTGCAGTTTGAACTAGATTTTGGCAATAAAAGTGACATCAGCATGCTAATGGAGTGTAATTCCAGTGGAATTTATATTCGCTTCTGTGAATTTATTATGACATTTTTATAACGCTAGCATACATTTACCTAAATAAGCCTTTACAGCAAACTAAGGAAAATATTTAATAACGTTCTGCTACATTTTTAAACATTCACATTTTCCACCCCATTATGAGGCAATGATTGAATTCGAATGAGGTCCTTTAGACGTTCGCCTTTATTCTCGCCCTGACACGGCACGCAGTGATACGATTCATAATCATCAGTGTGCCGACATCATCAGCACCGTGAGCTCATGTAATCATGAGCTCGAAAATATCTGCACCCCTCGGTTTATTTATTTATTTATCGCCGGGGTGTGTCAGAGTTCCAACCCTTGTTGTGAGATATTTATCCTCACTGAGGCCGTGTGGATAACAAGGTTTACCAAATAACAAGGTACCGCATGCATTATTGATGCTGCCCTCCAAGAGACTGTTCGGAATAATAACCGCTATTTCCCAGCCCCTCATTACTGGCTGTTTTTAAAGGATGTGTTTGGTCACCATGGACACCGCTCTTACACTCGATGCTTAGCAATCTTCACCCTCTCCCTTTTCTCTCTCCCCACTTCTTGCCATTGAAATGCAGGGCATGCGGGGTACTCGCTGTTTTTAATTTTCATTTCATCATAGGCGCTTTAAGACTGTTGCCAGCACTTATTTGCAGTTTTCCTGCAGACCCCTCCACTACACCCTCTGACAGAACAGATGCTGCAATTAATCACAAAGTGAGAGCGTGGGCTTCTCTGTGACACAAAACCAGACTCGAGAGCCAATCACGACAGCCTCTCTCCCGCAAATTACACAAGCGTTCTTGAAATTAACTGACTGGCTACAAAATAGAGTTTGAGAATTCTATTAATGCAGAACTAAATATGCACCGGCACAGATTCTTTCCCGTCTGTTTCGTTTGGACGTTTTCACAAAGAAAACTGAGGATGAAGACGATCAACTGTCCTAACATGCTTATTATGCGCTTATGATAATTACCCTTTTGCAATTTTACCTTCCCCCACAAATATTCTGGAGGTCATCTTTGAAATGTATTGACTGAGACAGACATTGCGCTTTTGAAAATATGCTCATTTTCCAGCTCCCCTAGAGTTAAACATTTGATTTTTACCATTTTGGAATCCATTCAGCTGATCTCTGGGTCTGGCAGTACCACTTTTAGCATAATCCATTGAATCTGATTAGACCATTAGCATCACCCTAAAAATTAACCAAAGGGTTTAAATATTTTTCCTATTTAAAACTTGATTCTTCTGTAGTTACATCGTGTACTAAGACCGACAGAAAATTAAAAGTTGTGATTTTCTAGGCAGATATGGCTAGGAACTATACTCTCATTCTGGCGTAATAATCAAGGACTTTGCTGCCGTAACATGGCTGCATGAGGTGCAATGATATTACGCACTGTCCAAAAATAGTCCCATTAGCAACTTACAATAGAAGAGGACTATTTTCAGGTGATGCGTAATATCATCGAAACTCTTTGGTTATTTTTTGCGTGATGCTAATGGTCTAATCAGATTAAATGGATTATGCTAAGCTATGCTAAAAGTGGTACAGCTAGACCCGGAGATCAGCTGGATGGATTCCAAAACTGTAAAAATAGGGGAGCTGGAAAATGAGAATATTTTAACCTTTTAACATCCACAGAATGCACAATAGAGTATTTGAATATATTTTACTATAAAAAAGGCATTAAAAAAGCAAAAAAAATTAGTGTTGCAAAGCCCCTTTCAAGGGAAATTCTAATAAAACATATTTTATAATAAATCTGAAGCAATAATATGTGTAATCCCTTTTCATATTAAAATGTTTGTACGAGTGGATGGTACAGAAATGCAATTATATTCCCAAATCAACCGAATACTTTAAGTACTGATGTCTTTATTTAAAATCTTTCATAACTAACAAGGACACATTGAGGAAATGTTTTATACAAAAGTATGGCTAATATAATCTTTGAAATGAATCAGTTCCTTGAAATAAATATGTTTGATTGTTATTTTAATTGCAAACAGTGAGACACAGAGAAATATAATACAAAATTATGGCTAGTATCATAGTGATGATGGAATGCCTCTTTTTAAACATTTTTGGATGTCAGAAACAAAACGTGTAACTTAATAATAAAGACATGTGGAAGTTTAAAAACAGGTGGAGCTTCCAACCGACTTGAACCTTATTTATTTTTCTGCCATTAAAAGCGATTAATTTGGAGTTGTAAGCAAAAACACAAACAAAACGAATCGTTGCTACTGTACTGTAACTCATAAAAAAGTAGAAAAGAGCGCTATGACATAAAGCAGGACACACTGGTCAGCTCGCCAACTTCTGCGTTTAAAGCCTCACATATTAAAACTTTACAACAAGAGGTATGAAAAATGTACAACTTCATTTTCTTTTACCATTGATTCATTTACAGCTGGCACGAAATACTTCCATGTCCTTCGAAAACAGATCTGATAAAACTGCTGTCTATAGTTGTCCTCGTTGTAAAGTGTGGGGTATCATAAAATAAAAATACCAGTTAACCAGTAATTTATCCTTTTTTCCATAAAATATGTTATCATTACACAAAAGAAATAAACAAAAACATAACTTATTCAATAAAACTTTTGAGGTAAAGATAATTACAGAGAAGAACATTTTTTGGAGTGCCGTTATTACGCACGGGGGACTGAATGAGAATCTTGATGGTTTGGCCAAAGAAGAACCTCCATAAACTTCTGCTCTTTCCTCAAACACATACAGCAGATCACAGAAAGTGTTAGGAGACATGATGATTAAAGTGGAAGTCTGTCCATTGTTCTGTCCAGCAAAATCCAAGAGTGTTTTTTCCTGTTTGATAACGTGGCATGAGAGTCTCAAACACCACTCTGTTACAAAAGCAGGTTGATTTGATGTGAATTTCCCAGCGGTGACTGTTAAACAGTTTCATCTGTGGCACTGCCGAGGAGAAAAAGAAGGTAGGACTCACAAAACGCTGGCCAGAGAGTGCAAGAGCCAATAAAACGTATCTCTGATGACTAGTTAAGTACCTGTGTATTGTTCAGTTCATTACCTTCCCTTTATTAATACAGTGCCTTTTTGTCTTTGTTTTGTCTGGTGGTGACAGTCAATCCAAATGACGCCAACCTCATAAATAAAGCTCTTAAATAAAACCCATCAGGTGCTTCTGCGATCACCTCGAAAGTTTTTGTCATCGTTGTCATGCTCCGGCACGGTTTAAACTCCACAACAGAGAGAAAAAAACTAAATGTACATACAAATGACTACGGGGCACTCAAGTCTATGAACAGACTTCCCTGTAGCTCAGCCTATCTTATAGACAAAATATCCAGCTAAGATGCTCTGTCCTTTAAACACATATCCATCTAGAACAAAGGACAGTTATTTGTAAAACATTCATATTTCTTACACACTTCTTAAGTGCAACTTAAAAAAGCAACTTTGTAACGATGCTTTTTAATAACAACTTCCATCTGCTTTTCTCTTTGAGTTGCGACTGTGGGTCTGAGGGGGTTTTGGTTCAGTAGATGCTCACTTGTGACAGGACCTGGGCGTGAGCCTGTACTTGCGATGGGTGTTGGTGGGGCGGAGTTGGGGGCGGTGGGCTCCCGAGAGAGGCGGAGTGAGGCGTGCCGGGCGAGTGCTGCACGGGCGAACACTGAGACTGCGGCTGTGACTGCATTTGATGCTGCTGCATTTGATGCTGATGCATCTGCTGCATGTGCTGCATTTGCATTTGCTGCTGTTGTTGCATTTGTTGGTGCTGCTGTTGCATGTGATGCTGCTGAAGCTGCTGCTGCAGGTGATGCTGGAAATGCTGCTGCTGCATTTGCTGCTGAATCTGCTGATGGTGCATTTGCTGCTGCTGCATTTGATGGTGCTGCAAGTGCTGCTGCATCTGCTGCTGCTGCATCTGCTGCTGCATGGCCACATGCCGCGACTGCATCGGTGGACTCATTTGCGACGGCACGCCCGACTGCGGGCCGGCCGCGCCCATCTGCCCTAGCAGCTGCGTCTGCACGCCACCGGGCGCCATGCTCTGGTGAGCTACCGTAACGGAGGTGACGATCTGGTTGTTGCCCACGCGCATCTGCAGAGGTTTGGGGGCGATGGCTCGAGGCAGGGCCTGTTGGAGAGCCTGTGCGGCAGCAGACATGGAAGGGTGCTGGGATAGCGGTGAAGGCAGTACAAGTCCTGGAGAGAGGCTGGTGGAGGCGAGGGTCTGCTGCACTGAGCGAATAGTCTGGGCTTCGGCTGACTCTGCGGCAGCCTGAGACAGAAATAAAGAAGAGAGACCAAATGAGCAGATGAATTCTTGTACTCAACTAATTATTTTAGTGCAGTGCCCTCTGCTTTATTAGTGCTGATCTGCTGACTGACTTGAAAGAGAAGAGTTGTTCACAGAAAATTGCTGCTGTCTTACTTTCAGTGATCTAAAGATTGGTGGAATTTATATATTTTTAGCAGTCTAGGAGAAGATCTGAAACAGGATTTTAAATCTTGCTTGCCAAAAATAACAAACGTCAAGGTTCTAAAAATGGTTCTAAATCAATTTATATTTAACTGTTGAACCAGAACCAATGTGATGACAATGTCGAAATGACGTACATGTTGCATTAATAACATTCTCCAGTACTTGTACAAGTGAACATACAGTACTGTGCAAAAGTTTGTATCTTAAAAAAGAGTAAACAATAAATATGAATGGACATTAAAACTTTGCTAAAACAACAAAGCTGGTGATGGTGGCCTAAGACTTTTACACAGTACTGTCCATCACTAATGGTAAAAAGTGTGTAAGATGGATTGGTGCTTAAATATTAACATATAATTTTGCAAGGAAATTACAAATATGAGCAATTCTAGCATTATGGATATGACATGGATAAGTCAAATATTAAAACATAATCTTAGAGAATTAATGCTATTAATAGTAATTAATAGCATTAATTACCAATATATTTAACATCTGTCTATATTTTCCCTAAACCCCTGATGAACAGTCCAAACATCAGAAAAATATCAGTCTACAGTATACTTATGTTTTCTATTTTATTTTATACATGTGTTACAGATGTGACAAAAATGACATTTTTATTTTAATTTATATGTGTGCAATAATGGGGAAAAAACAAAGTTATGGAGGTGACAGTTGTAAAAGCTGCACTAACCCAACTATGGAAAATAATGTTAACAAACTTAAACAGAAAACTCACATTGGTAATTAATCCAAAAAATATTGACATCTAAGATATCAGTACTGTTTAAAACTTTTGAACAAAAAATATATGGTAAGGTTGACATTTGTATGGTATTGCTCAAATGCAAATGTCCCTAGCTGATACAGGGAGTTAATAAGCATTATGGATATTATGAAGAATTCATTTACTGCTCTTGTAACACCTCTATTGTGAAAGTAATGCATTCACAGTCTCAGTATTGTAAGACGACAAAAAATATAAAAAAATAATTTATAAAAATTTCTGTTGTCAGCAGTAAATGTATTGCCTTCAATTAAAATTTTACTGCGCTGATGGTCTCATCTTTTAAAACCTCAAGGTGAAAGCTATTCAGCCTCAAAGTAAGAACTGTTAACAAACTGGTAAACAGAGGTATAGAAGAAATCATAAAGGGAAAGCGAAACAGATGGATAAAGAGATATCAAAAACTCACCTTTGACACTAGACTTGCGCGGTACGCTGCGAGAGCTTTCAGATATTCTTTCTTTGCTGCTTCTGTTTTGCTTTTGTAAACCTGCGGAGAAGAAAATACACGAGGTGTGATAAACAAGTAATTAATAAAGCACTGACTGGCAAACATGATTCTTACAACAGGGATACAAACTAAAGAGGGTGGAAAATATCAAGCAGTTTGTTAAATCACTTGATGACATAAATCTTTTTTTTTTTTAGAAACGAGGGAAGCTATTAATGCTTAATAAGAGAAAACCCTACTCTTTTGCATTAGTTTCCACTTTAGTTTAAAAGTTTAAACATTTCTCTTCAACTTTTGAACATAAAGTCCTTTAATAAAACAGGTTAGTGTTTTGTGTTACCTGTTTCTGCTCTTCTCCCAATCCATCCCACATAGAAGCTACGATCTTCGACACCTCCCCAAATGTGGCATTAGGGTTTTGGCCTTTAATGGCTGCCTGGGTATCCCTGAAGAACAGGGCGTATGCAGACACTGGTTTCTGAGGCTCATTGGGATCCTTCTTCTTCTTCTTCTTGGGTGTCTTTGGCTTCTTACCAGCATCGGGGGCGGGACGCTTTTCGCCAATCACCTGACAGAAAAAGAGAACATTTTATATAATTTATAAATACATTCCATATAAATACATCAAATACACTGCACCAAAACATTGGCGATAAAAGATAATAAGTAAGTAAATGTCACTCACCCTGTTTCCTTCCTCTTGATCGTCTTCGTTAATTGAGCTCGAGGGAGAGGGCGTGGCCGATTTGCTGGCGGGCGGGGACGGGGAAGTGTGAGCTATGTTTGATCCAGTCATATTTAGCCCCAGCTGTGTGCTGATCTGTGACTGGTTGAGGGTGGTAAGCGGGTGTTGTGACATCATGCCATTAGGGTTGTGCATATTAATAATGGAGCGCATTACCATGGTGGGGTTTGGGTATTGACGCAGGTGTGTCTGACCAATGCCCTGCAGAACAAAAAAAATTACTATTAAAACTTTTTGATCACAACTATGGAAAAAACAATATGGGGTGGTTTTTCAGACAGGAATTAGCTTAAGCCAGGACTAGGGGTTAGTTTAATTAGGAAATATTACTAGTTTAAACAAACATGCTTAACTAAAAACATTACTTGTGTGCATTTAGAGGCAAAACAAAGGGCACTGATGTATTTTAAGATATGTCAGTGCAAGTTGTTTTCAGTTTGGACAGCTCTTATATTTATTTTAGTCTAGGACTAGTCTAATCCCTGTCCGGGAAATGCCCCATAGATAGAAAAACAAGGTTGATCAAAAGTGTCCCTAAAGTTAGTGGTTCTAAACCTTTTTCAATTCAAGGCCCCCCATTGCCCAAAACAATAATAAATATATAGATTTTTGGTTGTTTTATCTTATTTCGCTGTAATATTTTGAATAATTTTAAGTCATCTTAAGGCCCCCTTGTAAATCTGTTGAGGCCCCCTGTGGGCCCAGACCCCTGGCTGAGAAAAAATGAATGTTAATAAAGAGTATTTAACATTTCAGATCTGCATTCTGTGCAGCTATAAAATGATAGCACCCCTGTTTCAGTGATGGAAATTTAGCATACGACAAGCTTCATACTATACATTACTTAGCCTACAAATACCAAGGACAGTCAGGCACTTTAGTTCTTTGTAATCAACTCTTACAGTATCAATCTTTGTATAATTCTCACATTTTTTGTTCTGACACCTTCAAAATATTAGATCAACTAGATGTTATTTTTGTATACCATGCATCCACAATGTTTTTGACATGATGATTTGTGTGATGTTTTATATACAGTACTGAGAAGGTGTGCCTGAAATGTTTTGCATAGACTGAATGGAGAGTGAAATTACAGCAGTATCTCTAACAGCAACCAGATTACTGAGCAAAATCAACTCGAACAGCAGGGAAAACCAGTTCATCCGATCGCCTTTGTTCATTTTTTCGTTTATCAAAGTCTTACTGCATCAACCCCCATCCATCTGGTATTCACCGACTCAATATCTGTATGTGTCAACACATCATAAAGCTGTGCACCTGGCCATATTGGCCAGACCTGCTGAACCCTCTCGCTTTGTACAATATTCTAACACCTTCCCTCACACACAGATTAGATTCTCTCTTTAAATTCCCGGGGCACATGCAACTTTATATTAAATCCGTGCTTTATCAAAAACGCAATCTGAAAAACAATAGGTGTTTTTGACATCGGGAACTTTCGTTCTTCTTTCTGAAGAAACATCACCGCTTTGTTATAAATGAACAAATCTATAAACGAGTGCACCCCTTAGAGATGAAACTATTTGCATTTGCACTAGGTTTATCATTAGTATAAAAGACAGAGAGACAAAGCCAGCAGTATTCTTTGTTTTAGACCTGTCTACTGTGTTCATTAACCAAGGCCATCTGTGTCTATCACTTCAACATGGTCCCTGCAGGACTACTCAACTAACAGCTACCGATACCCCACCAAAATCATGACAACATTCCCTTTGCATCCTTAATGTACAGCGAGGAGAGATTCACACAGATCATCAAAGTCTATGACAGGACTCTATGTTTCGGCTCATCCCCATGTGAATACTACATTGATCAATGCTACATTCGCAGAGGAGCATGCTACATTTGTCAACGGACCACATGCCCCCTTACTCTTTTGATTTTCTTTTTGTCAAAATGTTACACTGACTGCTTTGCCGAGTATTTTTTTAGAAGCGGTCAGAACTGGTCTTTAGCTTTGATCCCGTCGCATAGAGCAGAACAGATGTAGTAATAATTCCCACAGAGGATAAAAAAATCAGCTGCAATTTATCTTAAAGCATCTAATGATTTGACAACATTATCTTTCCGCCTACAGACACGAGACCGAGCGATCAAACACCAGAAAATCAAACCATGAGATAATTTGACATAAAATAGTTATTTATGCACGGTGCACAAATCAGTATATAGAAAATAAAGAGGAGTGAATGAAACATTCAGACTAAACCAGCACAAATGGCAGGCAGCTGCTAATAGCAGCCTTTGTAGGCAATGAAAGAAATGTGATTTCTGCTGTCGGAGTAGTTTAGCTTGTAGAAAGAGCCAGTCTGTATTCGATCTGTTTATTTATGTCCCTGCTGTACAGCCTCGATTTGCATTTTGATTGGAACATTGTCTGCAGACACACAGCTCGCATCTACACAGATGCTTTTGATAGTCTTCATAAATCTGTAAATAACTTCTTATCTGAAGAGCAAAGAGGCCAGATGTGCCCTATCCTCTCGCCTGTGTGTTTGTGTGTGCTTGTGCAAATGTTGTTATTATTCAAGCAATCAGTCTATCTACACCGACTGAAAAAGGATCGTTTTCCTCTCCTATCTTTATTTCACAACATGCTGTAAAAAGTTTAGAATTTATACTTTACTACAGGCACAAAACCTTTCCATATTAAAAGCACTTGAAAGAGGCTGACCAGCTGCCAAACTAAATAACACACTAAGACCTTTGATAGACGACTGTTTGGTTGTACCTGATAGTGTCCTCGCCTCTTTCATCAAAAGCAGGGACCGCAACTAAACAGTCAACAAAAACCCTCGAAAAACCTCAGACCTCTTTTTCCAGCATGTGTTCAGAACCATAACATAAGCAATGCTGCTTTCAGCCGGTCAGGGATAAGAATCTGAAGATGTCGTGTCAATAGCTGACAGTCTTGGGTATGCTCTTTAAGATATCGGCCTTCTGGATTCGCATGGGGGGTGGGAATAAAAAAAAGGAGAGTTTATTAAAAGCAGCTTGGTATGAGCTGTTCCATGCTGAAAAGAATGTTAACAAGTTCAATTTCCATTCAATCTTTCCGCGGAGCTCTTGGAAATGTTCCATAACAGAAAACTGAGTAAAATCATCTATATGGTAATTATGAGGATGAATCTCACAACTTTGGCCAATGTGAAAAGGTCGCCTCTATTATGGGTAGTTTATCAGCCCCATGCACATATTCACAGCTGTGCTGGGACCTTAACCAGAAGACGGCTTTATTTTTACAACCGTTTAAGGCTACCTGCATAACTGGATGCTCAAGAAAAAGAAGAAAAATTGAATTTTGAATGCTTGCAGAGACCACAGTAGCGTGAAGATAAATTGTTTTCTACTTTTATTTCTCCTCCACCTCCCCTCAATCTCTCTCTAAAAAACAACAATATAAAAAATATGATAAAAGTAAAATAAAGGTAAATTCCTAGATACTATAGTGTTACTTATACACTTATAGTAAATATATAGAAGTATACAACAGTATTTACTGCAGTTAATCAATTCACCATATTTCATACTATTATAGCATTTACTAAAGGGACATTCCACTTTTTTGAAAAAATGCTCATTTTCCAGCTCCCCTAGAGTTAAACATTTGATTCTTACCATTTTGGAATCCATTCAGCTGATCTCCAGGTCTGGCACTTGCACTTTTAGGATAGCTTAGCATAATCCATTGAGTTTGATTAGACCATTAGCATCATGCTAAAAAAATTTTTTATCGAGTTTCGATATTTTTCCTATTTAAAACTTGACTCTTCTATAGATACATCGTGTACTAAGACAGACGAAAACTTAAAAGTTGTGATTTTCTAGGCAGATTTGTCTATGAACTATACTCTCAAACTGGTGTAATAATCAAGGACTCTGCTGATGTAACATGGCGGCAGAAGGCGTAGTGATATTATGCTAATGGTCTAATCAGATTCAATGGATTGTGCTAAGCTATGCTAAAAGTGCTAGCTGAATGGATTCCAAAATGGTAAAAATCAAATGTTTAAAACTCTAGGAGAGCTGGAAAATGAACACATTTTCAAATAAAAAAAGTGTAATGTCCCTTTAACAAAGTGTACTAATCACTGTAATATACTACAATTTACTAAGTACTAAAGTATGCTACAGTATTTTTATGATCTCCTGTTTCAGGCATATACTGTACGTGTCTAGCTAGATTAGGCATTGCGTCAGAT
Source organism: Paramisgurnus dabryanus (assembly GCF_030506205.2). Classification (NCBI taxonomy): domain Eukaryota; kingdom Metazoa; phylum Chordata; class Actinopteri; order Cypriniformes; family Cobitidae; genus Paramisgurnus; species Paramisgurnus dabryanus. The sequence continues at coordinate 33,091,291 of NC_133338.1, read as the reverse complement.
TAGGCATTGCGTCAGAAGCCTAAGGGTTGTGTATATACATCGAGTAAAATGTATACCTTGATAAAAGCATCAACCAAATGCATAAATGTTAATGTCATATAATGTATGAATTGCAGTCCCTTGAAAAACAATGTCAAGAATATCTCTGTGGTGTTCAAATCATTTCAGTTTCTTTTAGGATATTTATTCGTATTATTATGTAAATCCCTACATGGCATAGCTCCATCTTATATTGCTGATCTAATACAAGAAGAAAAGCCAATTAGATCCTTACAATCTCAATCACAGTAACTTGTTGTTGTTTCTCGGTCTAAGATTAAATCCAAAGGGAATCGAGGATTTGCAGTCTCTGCCCCCAAATTATGAAGCAGCCTGTCGTTATATGTTAGGAACGTACTGGGGCTCGGCCAGTTTAAAAGCCACCTAAAAACATATTTTTTACGATATTGTTTGATTCTAGTAGTTAAGATATATTTTGATTGTCTTTTACAGGTTATTTTATATTACTTTTATAACTATGTGATCATCTTTTAAAAGCTATCTTTTTCTAATTGTGCTATTGTTTGTACAGCACTATGGTCAACATTGTTGTTTTATTGTTTTGAATTTAAATCAATTTCTTAAAAAAAAACAGAACTCTACAACATTTCTTCTATTTTTCTCTTTCTCTCTTTTCTCCCTCCCTCCACCTCTCCCGCTGCCTTATGGGTATTTAAAACTTGTTCAACATGATTTCATTTCATTTCAAGTACAGGCTGAGAAAACTAAATTACAAAATCAATCACACAGAAGGTCAGGCTGAGACTTCATTACAAGTATTGCATGCCTGCATGAATATCTTTCATTTCTTACTGGCCCAATATGTCACAATGGCTGTCTGGCAGAAAAAAAGAAGAAAAAAGAAACATGAAAGTAAAGGAAGAAAAAAATCCACTTTCAAAGATTGATGTACAACTGATGTCACAACTACTCAGCTTGGAGATAAGATAACAGAAAGGTGTAAAGAGAGAGAGAGTGGAGGAGAGGGAGAAGTGTATGTGTGTGTATGCGTCTGTTTGGTGTTTGGGAAAGAAAAATATAGTTTCTGCAACACTGGACATATTCTCCATTTTATTCTGAGACAGCAGTCAAAGCCTTGTCAGTTTGTGAAGGATCACAAGGACAAGATTTACCATTTCAGTGTGAATCTCACAAACACATACTCTAAACAATTTAGACCACACGGACTGTAACTCAATAGTGAGCTATCATTATAAACAATTTTGTTTGCTTATTGATTCATTTTTTATTATTTTTAATTAAAAAAACAATGCATGTTTTCTTGTAAATAAGCATTTATAATTAAAGGAACAGTATGTAAGAAATTTTTCTCAATTAATCATAAAATGGCCCTGATATGTCACTAGACATTAAGAAATCATTTTCATTTCAAATACTTATATCCCTGACAACAGTGGTCTGGCAGGATATTGTCATTTAAAAAGTGGAGTTGCAGCCCTCAACTGATGTTTATGTTGTCATGTTGTGTATTGGCCACCATTTGTGTGATTGCAGTACCAGTTTAAGCCACAAGTTGTGTGATTGCAGTACCAGTTTTGGCCACAATCCTACATACTGTTCCTTTAAGCTCTTATTGTTTATGTTCAGGAATTTCACTTTAATGGCAAAGTCGTCAGTAATTGAAATGCCTAATTTTCACAAATGTCACTTTAGTCATTTCATTAGTATTTAAGTTTGAGTGTCTTTCGCTGCCGAAGCCTCAACTTCTAAAAAAAATCCACTTGGGACAAGACATAGGCCTAGTAAACAGTTGCATAATCACTAAAGAAGTCAAAATTCAAAAGGTAAAAATGAAGAAACTGAACCACACATTAGTGGGCGATGTGATGCATGTGGCTGCCACATTCATGATGTAGTCAAGTCCAAGTGATCACAAGGGAACCAAATGTGTTTAAATGTGTACTTAGAGGACTTTGCTGAACAATCAACGTTGCGATTCTGACAACAAACCATATAAAGCAGTGCCCAGACCATTTGGTTTACCCCCTAAGACCCAAGCTTTGGTTTGTCTTTTTTCAGATTTCTTCCAGCTATTTGGGGTTAGGAAGAATCAATAAATATAATAACCAAATATTTTTATTAAACATGAAGCAGTTTAATTGTCCACGTTTGGGTACAACAGATTCCAGTAACACAAAATTAAGTATTATGGTGCAAACAACAAACAAATTTGATGTCCACGTATGTAGACATCCAGGTCTTAGGAGGTTAATATTATTATCTAATTTTTGAGGTGGCATTTAGCGGCTTTGGCATCCGAGTTCTTCATATGTAGAATTGTAATTTATGGATAAACAAAGGTAAATCAGCAAAAGAAATCAAGATGTTAAAACAGGAATGCTTGATCTGCTCTGTTTATCTCAACACAACTTCCAGGATCACAGCCTTTCTTCAGGATTCAGATCTTTGATTCCTCATCAATTCTGGCCTGCACCGAGCGCTAGTCAGATTCAACGAGATTCGAGCGAGATGCAGGAGCTTGTTAGGAGAACAGATTAAATAAATAATGACTTCACATTCGAAATCCTGCCAGACATCTTCACAGCTGAGAAATGGATTTTGCAGAGTTAGGTTTGTCCAGCAGCATCTGCGGCTAATTTCACCTGACAGACGTGCAGCATCAGAGGGAAGGAATTAGAGGAATATTTGGCAGAGATTCAGAAACACGGAGAGCAAATTAAAACTAAAACAGGCTCACTGCTCGCTTGTTATCTCTCATAGATAAGCTCATTTGAATGATCTGATTTACCTTTACATAATTACTAATGCGCTATTTTAAGTAAAATATGTCAATTCTTTGTGGATTTTTGGTTCATGCCCTTTCTACTCACATAATATTACATCAATGTGATCCTGAATTGTCCTTCTTGGTGCATCATACTGAATTGGATTATATAAAAAATATGAAATACATAAAAATCACTGAAGGACGACACTAAAGGTTAAATCCCTAACTTCCGCAAGCCCTTACAGAGTCCTTTACAAATATAAGGCATTGACTCAATCGCACGACGCTGTCCGTACCAATCCCAGAGAGCAGCACAAACTGAGATCAATTCCATTAAGAGGAGAGACTGAGAGTCTTTCAGGAGGACATCGGGTGATGAGTGATAGAGAAGATTCAGAGGGATGGTCATAATGCCACCAGACGCAGGGCAGAGTGCCCTCATTCTCCCCGAACCTGCTAATATAGTCCCCACACAATCAGAGGCACTGTCCACAGAAATAGCTGCTAAAGAGGAATAATGTTGGGAAATCAAATCTAATCCCTTCACAGTGCAGTGAGAACCCGTTCACGTTGTAATTGTGTCAAGGTTCTGTTTTTTTCTCGGCTGCATACGAGCTTAACTGAGCATGAAATGAAAATTCTTTAGGCAAAAAGCCTTGCGGCGGTCACTTATGCAGCACAAATATTTTAAAAGCTGCAATTATTTTACTTGCCAGCAGCATGGAAGGGCAGTAAAATTTGATGGTGCCTATCGATATTGGAATGTAAATACAGATGTATCATTTTACTGTATATACATACAGTATGGAGGAGCTGTTTTGTTTAGTTTTTAAAGCTGTTTCAATTTCAAACTTTGTCATAATTATTTAAAAGCTGGCGAATGTCACATTTGTGTCCTTTAATGTATTGAAAGGTCTTCGACAGTGATTTCATTTCTATAATAGCAGTTTTAATATTTCTAGTAAGGCCTTGGCATTTTCACAGCGTCCTCTTCGCTGAATCCATCTCTGTGGCATTTAGAAACCATTTCTCTATCTAAATTAACAGCTATAAAAGCTTGATCGTAAAACATGATTGTTATGAAGCAAATGCTTGCCTGTCTAATATATTAGTCATCACAGCGACACAAGGTTGCAGAAGGAATATATTTAGCTAAATCTGGCAATGTTTTACTGCACAACCACTGTCTGTTTCCAATCGTCTACAAGTACAAATCCAGTTTTATAACAACAAAATATATCAGCCACCGAATTAGTTTTGCACAGAACACCTTTGGCAAACATATTTGCATTTAGAGAAGAAAACCATCCACACTTATTTCAGTGGGCTGTGGAAGATAAATGCAGCTGGGGTTGAATATAATGTTAGAAATGCATTTGATTTTATTTTGCATAACTCCCAGCTACTACTACTTAATATTTACACCAATAAAGTCTCAAGTAAATGTGAGAATAACTTGATTTTTACCCCTGGGTGTCCATTGTTCATTTGTCCTTCCTGATCCATCATATTCCTGGAGATAGTGATTGAGGGAAGCTCCAGGCTCTGGGGTGGGAACTGTGGGATGTATGACCCGCGATGAGAGTTTGGGTGGTCGGGTAGCCCGGGGTAAGTTGAGTCCACCTCTTGGAGGCCCATGCCAGACTCCACCTCAGGGGGCGGGGTGATGGGGGGTATTTCAAACTCCTCATCACCAAGACTTGGAGTATGAAACGTCTAAGGAGAAAAGATGAAAAGTCATGAGCTAGCTGTAAAGCCATCTGTCATGCAGATGATTTTCTACAGTCACTGTGTATGCTCTTAATAATATGTACAAGGACAATAGCTGGAGAAAGTAAACACAGCCTGCTGATGATTTCTCATAAACTGGAAACACATTTAATCTCTGAGCTGTGAAATAACTTTTGACCCAAATAGAGAAGATAAGAAAACCCATTTAATTCTTGTACAAGAAAATGTTTATCATTTACAGTCTCCATGAAACATGATGTGAGGATAACAAATTAAATATTGTACAGCTATCACACAAGCAGAATGACATCATTTCCTCATTGCACAAAAGCAAACACAGCAGAACAATCTTTAAGCATATTATTGTTGTTCTTCTCCCTTTTAAGTGCAAATACTGGTACCCATTAGGTGAATTCAGACCACACAATAAACTGTAGGCCCACCTCTGGAAACCACACACGTACTTAAAGCACATTCAATGACAGCATGATGAGATCCAATAGAGGTTTAAGGCTAATAATAATCATCACCACTCCCCTTTTTCTCATTTTCTCTCCTTTTTTGCTTTTTATATGACTCCATTAACGTTCAGCACTATTTCCACAGCTGTGAGCAGCAGGTCTTGTAAAGGTAGTGACGTGTTGAACATAGTGAAAGCCAGGGGCTTGCAGCTCCTAACACATGTTCACATTACCTCCATTTAAAACCATTAGTGGCCAGCGCAGCTCTGTCTCCCAGTTCTCCATTAACACACAGCTACAAGCTCATTTTCCCTCCCTATGGCATAGCAGCAGTTAACTTTGTGTTAATCAAAACAGCAGCACTGAGGCATAAATAATAAAAACTATCATGAGAGAAGATCACTCCAGATATGATAGAGATGTAGATGATCAAGGGACAAAAAAGAATGAGATAAAAAGAAGGACATTGGTTGAATGAGTGAAAGGAGAGCAGAGCGATGCAGAGGGAGAAAGTGAAAGGTGCTCTTTTCATTTACTTTACTTCATGACCTTTCTCTATGAATAAGACATGCAGTCCCAGCATGTTCACTGTACAACACCACAGAGCAAAAGAAAGAAAGACCTAAATGCCCTAACAACATGGCTATACTGTAAAATCAGATACGACATTCAAAGATCAAATGTGAGGAAGAGTCTCTTTCTTCGTCTTTTTCACATCAGAACATAACTGAAATGACATTGACCTTTACAAATAACTAAACAAAACACTGAACACCTGACTGAACACAATGAGATGAGAGAGAGAAGGCAGATATTAAATTAACATCTGCTGTGGGAGATGGTGAGCGAGTCTGTGTGTAAATGAGAATTGAGATGTGTTTCTGGCCTGTCTGGTGTTCAGACACCGTCGGCCTGCAGTGTTGTGGGATGAGAACAGCAGCGGATGAAGAATATAAAGGTGGCTGCAGAGATTGTGTTATAAAGTGGATTTTATCCTAGATTCAGCTATATGTGAGAGGTTTGGAGCAGTTTGCAAGAATTGTGCAATGTGAAACGTAAGTTTGTACCACAACTAAAGATAGTAAAAAAGTTTGACTCCAATTTCAAGGTCAAATACAGCATGAATGCACAAAAAACTAAATTAGTTTTTTCTTGCTTTTTGGTTAAAGGCACAATATGTAGGATTTCACCACTAGAGTTAGCATTTTTTTAATAATAACAAAGGCAAACCTTAAAGGAATATTCAATTTTCTTAAAAGAAAAATCCAGATAATTTACTCAACACCATGTCATCCAAAATGTTGATGTCTTTCTTTGTTCAGTCGAGAAGAAATTATGTTTTTTGAGGAAAACATTGCAGGATTTTTCTCATTTTAATGGACTTTAATTGACACCAACACTTAACTCAACAGTTTTTTTCAACGGAGTTTCAAAGCACTATAAACGATCCCAAACGAGGCATAAGGGTCTTATCTAGCGAAACAATTGTCATTTTTAACAAGAAAATAAAAAATATGCACTTTTAAACCACAACTTTTCGTCTAGGTCCGGTCCAGCGCGACCTAACGTAAATGCGTAGTGACGTAGGGAGGTCACATGTTACATATATAAAACACACATTTGCGGACCATTTTAAACAGTAAACTGACACAAAGACATTAATTAGTATCAGTTGACATACAATAACGTAGGAACGGTCCTCTTTCACCACACTTGTAAACACTGGGGCGGAGTTTCGCATTCGTCCTCTGTGACCTCTTGACGTCATGACGTATTGCGTGGGGTCACGCTGGCACATCACGACCGGATCTAGACGAGAAGTTGTGGTTTAAAATGGTTTAAAAGTGCATATTTTTATTTTTTCTTGTCAAAAATGACAATTGTTTCGCTAGATAAGACCCTTATGCCTCGTTTCGGGACCTTTGAAACTCTGTTGAAAAAAACTGTTAAGTGTTGAGTTAAGTATTTAATGTTGGGCTCTATTAAAGTCCATTAAAATGAGAAAAATCCTGCAATGTTTTCCTCAAAAAAAATAATTTCTTCTCGACTGAACAAAGAAAGACATCAACATTTTGGATGACATGGTGGTGAGTAAATTATCTGGATTTTTTTTTTAAGAAAATGGACTATTCCTTTAAGTTATAAAGGATAGTGGAACTATAGGTGATGTCATTTTCACCATCTAGAGACGTATGGAATTTGCTAGTCATATTCACAGATGAGGTTATGAATATTTTTTTATTACCTATAGGTAATAATAGGTAATTATGATGGCTTTAAATAATACAATCAAATGTATATATACATTTGATTAAATTATTTAAAGCCATCATAATGAAGTAGCTGCAAGGCACACCAGCTGCATGCTAGATGCTGTATAACCACCACATTTGTCAACTCGTGTTGCCATAGTTTCTATAATGTAAGTACACAACTAGGGGTGGGCAATAGAGCTAAAATGTTTATCATCGATATAACGTGTTCGATTTATTCTATAGCGATATTTATTAATACATTTTATTAAGCTTCATTTCATTCATTTAACAACTGTATGTTTTATTTACACACTTCATTAAGGCAAACAATAAACTATTTTAGTTTAGCAGTACAAAAAAAGTATATATCTTACATAAAGATTAAATTGGTGTTAAATAAACTCTATAAATGCTCTCTCCGGAGCATTTTTGTCATCATAATGTTTGATTCCTGTTCTTTGTTTCTTGTTCTTTGTTCTAAACTTTGTTTGCAATGGTGGATCGGCTAATTTTCCTTTTTTAAGTTTTTTAATGTACTGTAAATGTCGCCAAATCAGTATGGCCTGATAGAGTAATAATTTGAATAAGAAATAATTTGTATTGTGTATTTGTCGAACACTGACATCTGTGTGTAGCCGCAGTAAGTATACTTTGAAGGCTGCGCTGACGCGGAAAAGAAGTACACCCGGTCCATAAGTATGTACAGCTATGTACACACAACATTGTTCCAATGATGGTCAGACGCAAATAAACAAAGAACTGCCACACTTGTGAGCTAACATTTCCTTTTGTTATTAACATTATGGCACGGTCCTTTATCAGGGCATATTATAGGCTGTTTAAGATCTAGGTGATGTAATATAGTCCAATGCAGTTCTAGCAGTGCATTAACAGACGTCATATCAAAGGTTTTTTTCCTACCGTTATCGATAAAGGTGTATCGATGATACATATCGATATCATTTTATCGCCCAGCCCTATACACATCTGCATTTAATTTATCACATTGTGCAAGTGGTTTTTGGATATTGCGTTACAAAAATCTTATATATTGTGGCTTTAATTCATAGCAGTCTGAATTTGGCTTTTAATGAAACATTGTTCAGTCACTGCTGACCGTTTTAATATAAACAATTCAAATGCTGGCTTTGTGCGTAGGTCTGTCCTATATGTCCTAACTGGCAGGAGTTTTTAATAGTCTAAATGTTCACCTAAGTATGAAATAGTATTTAAGAAAAGCCTTTACTGAAAAACCACATGACTTTCACATGTGCGAAAACACATGTAATTGCATGTGGGACATGTAAATCCCATTTTGTGTAAATCCCATGTAAATTAGATGTGCTTTACATGTGTCATCCTATAGGTTTTTACATAAAGGGAATTTGCATAGCCTTTACACAGAGATGTTCCAAAAGCCCACATATAAATATTCAGTCTTGATGCACCTATTTTTTTTTTCAACAGCACTATTATGCTAAACCTAATACAATAACCAGGATAAACCAATAGCACGGATTAAAAAACAATAAGCCTTTTCAGTTTGTAGATTTAGTCAACTGAAAAGACATAAGCAGCACTTGTTAAAAGGCAGTGCATCACAATTACTGAGCATGCTGGTTAGAAAAATCGATAAGGCAGAGCTCCTAATATCAGTCAAGCAAAGAAAGAGGCGCTACTCAGATGACAATGGCTCCCTCTCGGTATACCAGCCATTTCAAATCCATTTCTACATATATACAGTAGTGATTACATGCATGTAACGAGATTGCGTGTGATAAGTGATCTTGCTGAGTGGAACAGAATATGATAGTATCAGTTTCAGTTATAAAGCAGGAAGGGAGAGGTCACCTGATCGAGTACTGCCATATTCTGTTTCCATATCATGTTTCATTACAGAGTTAATGGCGTTTACATATATTATCGAAAGTTAAATCTGATTCATTTTACAAGATTAATGTCATGCAATATGTAGTATGAATCAGGATTGCCAGACTCGATCTTTTTTCAAGGTCTATTATTATTTTAAAAGATACATTGATATGTATTTGCTTCACAGGTTAACAGTAAAGCCTAATGTTAAATAAACATTCATACACAGATACGCACAGTATGAGACTCAGAATTGCTTAGCCTTTCTCACTTTTCTCTCTAGCCTAAAGATGACACATTAAGCAGATTAATGAAAGAGCTAAAGCTCATGGAAAACCCATCACACTGTGAAATTACAGTACTCACTAAGGTAAAGTCCCTTTAATTTCTTTTTAGCCTGTGTTTGATGTGACCAAAAAAAAAAAAACATTAATGCTGGTAATTTCATTGTGTCACATCCCATAAAGCCATCAATATAGTATGCATGAAAAAATATAGTCTATGTTTAAGGAAATTTCAAATTTTTCATCAAAACTCTTTTCCACTGTAGGTGAAAATCATAGAGATTGCAACCAACTCGATCACATGTGGTTATACAAGCTGTGCCCTTACTGCTCGCACTTCAAATAAAAAAGGTATGCGTAGCAAGTCAATGCACGTACACACACTATGAGAATAAACAAACATGCACAAATGGACTTCACATGCACAGACTCACGCATGAATTATCTTTGCTTAGCCAGCATGAGGCTATCAATGCCGTTGAGATGTTAAGGAGATGAAGATTTGCATTGGAAATGGGATGGAAATCAGGCAAGGGCAACACAAGAGTGTAACATGGAGCCAGAACATATATTGTTATATAAAGCAAGCAGAGACCAATCTGAGATATAAAATAAACTGTCATGCTGACATGCTGACAGAAGATAAAGATGACGGAAATTAAGAGTGACTTTAATAAAAAGGACACTTTCTCTCCTAGCTTAGTTGTATTGTAAAATAAGTATAGTAGATGTTTTACATGCCTACTTGACCTGACCTCTGGCCAATATCGAGCCAGTCACTCTTGTCCAGGTGTAACAATGTAAACACTGGTACATAAACACACCAGGTCCACTGGAACAATCATTCAGTCAGATTATAACAACACAAGTGAATGTGCATGAATAGATAGATAGCCGCTGGCATAACAAGCTTTAAGCTTTAAGAAAAATCCCATAGCAATTCAGGAAAGCATGTAAGAGGAAAATCATGTTTTATGTAAATATAGCAGCTGCGCACCTGCCACTGAAATGACTCTTTTTATTTAAACTTATAAAGGCATGCGAGCTGTTGGGACTTGGGTTTGCTTTAAAACAATAAATGGTTATGCATGGAAATGACTGTTTAGCAGTCCCAGTGATATAGCTCATGCCATTAGCTCGTAATAGTTTACCATCCATGGCAATGTAAAATGTTATCTGATATACTCACATCTCCCCCTGCTAATAGAGCTCCATTGGCATCAGCCATGTTCATGTAGTTGTTGTTATTCCCAAACTGCAAAAGAAACAAGAAGGAAAACACTAGTTATTTCAGTCCCTCTGTAGTCAGCTTTATGCAAAAAATAGCAACTGCACATAAATATCTGCAAACAAATGAACTAAAACGTTATTTTGGAGTATTAGGAAGCAGTACCACTGCTAAAAGTTTATTTATTTATTAGTTTATCATTCATGTTCCTACAGCACAATTGGTAGAACACAAAGCTAATAACTTTTATGTCAGGGTTCGATTCACAAGTAAAGCAAATCATCACAAAATGTGTAGCACTGTGTCTGAAAAAGGCTTTATTCTTTATTAAGAATGCATCAGGGGGAGAGATAGGTGTGGCTTGCTCTATAGTATGTTGGAGAAAATATCTTTGGAGTACAAAGGTGTGGTTGAATCATAAAAACATAACCATGTCTGTTAAATAAACGAAATTAGGAGATTGTTATATAGGTAGGGCAGGTTGGGACTATTCAATAAAAAATAAATAAATAAGAAAGGAAGTAGAGGTCTGAGAATTTGAAAATAGTATGCAAATAAAGGGTGAGCCGATGTGAGATAATGAAATCGTGCTGGTTTAAACTTCATCTTGTTTATTGCACAGGACATCAATGTAGTATTTTAGAGTTTTTGTTTTAAATTGAGCTTTTCTTATAATCCTTTATATAATCGTTATCCCTCTAAATCAAACACGATAGAAAATTGTTGAAATGGCAGCCATCCTATCTTTCTTCTGAGACACAAACACACTGACAGGTAGGAACAATGGGACTGCAAAATGAGGAATTATGGGTTAGCAGCTGGAGGGCCAGCACAGAGGGCCCTCTATAACCAGACAAATCATGCATACACACACACACACACACACACACACACACACACACACACACACACACACACACACACACACACACACACACACACACACACACACACACACACACATTTATATGCACACACACACACAAACAGTAACCAGAACAGCGAGAAAAAGTCATCTTCACAACAGCCTGAAGGCCATGATTCAACACTCATCCAACAGCAAGCTTTTGTCTGTTTATAACAAAGTGATTCCTTTAGATGTTACACAACCAGAATTGCCGAAATAAGAGGAAAAATAGCTTTCTTATCTTATTGTGGAGGGAAAACAATAGCAGAAGCAAATTAAGATCAGAGCAAAATGAGAAGAGCATTAATTTATTTTTCCTTTGCTTTGTTCTCTCTCTCTCCCCCTCATCTTTTTGTCTGAGTGGTTAGTATGCGAATGTAATTACAGAAGGAACTGTAGCTAATCAACTGAGAATGGTATCCATTAATTAGTCTATGCCCTGGAGAGAGAGAGAGAGAGAGAGAGAGAGAGGGAGAGAAAGAGAGAGAGATATTTTAAAAGTCTAACCAGCACGCGTACACATCTACCCATGCACAACGCAAACACACAAACACAGGCCTGCCGGCAGCTGCAGGTCTTGGAGAGCAGGTGTTTTGGGTTGAAGAAGCCTTTTGGAGTCCTCACCTGGTGCTATCTACAATAAAGCACACACGCTCCCTCATACAATACAGCACCATAATGTCAGCAGTATAATGTTTTTCTAAAAATAGAAACGGATTGAAAAAATGACCAAAACTACATGCTGTGTTTACTTCACTTTTTCTCAGAAATACACTGTTTGTTGTAAACCACTGTGATCATATCACACTGTATACCATACTGTATCCACACTGTATTCTCAGTGGTGCTGAGTCTCCTATTTCTATCCCTCCTAAGATGCATTTAATTTATGCATTTGTTTGTTTTTATTTGCTTGCTTTGCTTTTCTGCATTATGAAAAGCAAATACATGCTGCTATAGTCTTTTAGTATTCTGCCATTAGCAGATGAAAAACCAATAGGAAAAAGCCCTGTATTTTTTAGGGTGGCCGGTACTGACACCTCATTAAAGAAAAACAATTACAGCACCTCCTCTACCACCATAAAAATTGAGAAGAAGGAGAGAGAGAGGGAGAGAGAGAGAGAGAGAGAGAGAGAGAGAGAGAGAGAGAGAGAGAGAGAGAGAGAGAGAGAGAGAGAGAGATCAAAAGGGAGATTTTTAGAAAATGGAAAAAAGTTCAAGCCTCAATTCATCACTAATGTAAGTCTACATAATACAAACGGTAAGGGGATAGATTTGTGTGTGTGTGTGTGTGTGTGTGTGTGTGTGTGTGTGTGTGTGTGTGTGTGTAGTGTACCAGCCATGCTCAAGCCTTAAAGTTTCATTCACACCATTCACCCTGTTTAAAATCCCAATACCTGACTCTCTACCGAACATCACCACCACCACATGCAGATACAACTCATAAATATTAATTGAACAAGCATTTCCAATAACAGAGAGAGACAAGAACTGTGTTTTAAAAGACATTTCACCCAATCGTATTTTTATGAATATATATATATTCAAAATATAATCAGAAATATAATAAACAAGATAGCTTTTAGGAAACAGAAAAACTGTGAATAGAAATAGGATGCCAGGGTTCATGTCAAGGTGGAATTGAGCCAGAAATGATTTTACTTTTACTGACAAATATATTATGTAAAAGAGATGTGATTGTACTGTACTTATATGCATAAACCAAGGTTGTGTTTTATAAAACTACTGTAATGCATAAAATGTGTTTTTGGACAACAGTGTCCATAAGGGTTTTATAACCTTGGCGTTTTTTACATAATCTTATGCAAGTGTTTCCAAAGGGAAAATAAGCTATTATTACATCAGTGAATTCAATAACCCAAGGGAAAAAACTATATTGCAGAACTACGACCCGACACAGAGCAAACAGTAAATATCTGCTTGCGAAGACTGTGACCGTGGCCAGCAGTCTGTCTGAAGAATTACTGAGGTAATACAGTCATTATATGCGAGTGGGAGAGTTGGACAAACATAGCACAGCTTGACGCACTGGACAGTTTATTTTAGTATAAAAATATAACAGTTTCTGTTTTTACTAATTTAAAGAAGATGGCAAAGCTCAGGTTAGAGACCTCTATGATGCACAAATACATACACATACGACTAAATAAATAGTATACAGACAAATATAAGATGCATAACTATACACATCTCACAGGGAGGAAAATTTGTAAACTGACGTCTTTGCTTAGTAGGCTTACACAAAGAGCCTGAAGCAAAACTGTTCTTATCTACAGGAAGAATCGATCACTAGACGTCTGTATAGCTAAAATCATTACATGAAAGTACAGCACACAGAGAATACAATCATAATCTGCTTTAGACAGCCACCTCATTCTCTCTCACTCTTAAATGCTTTTTATTCTTCTAATACATTCAGCTAGATCCCCCTCAAATAAACAAGTGGCAGACATGGGTATACAAAGTAATGGATTATATACAAATTACAAGAATTTGCATTAGATTATATGCAATGGAGGCTGCCCTCACACCAGCTTTCACAAACATATCGGGAAGAGAAATACAAAGATGCCAGACACCATTGCCAAAATGAAGTTATATAGCTACAAGTGGCAACAATGAAATTTGAGAGCTACTCGAGATTTTTCCCACCAGGTAAGTGAAATGAAATGGATCCATAAAACAGTCCTTGATCCTCCACCCACTGAGCTTGTTGCACAGCAGGCATTATATCGCTATAATGACTAAAGAGGGATGACTAAAAGCAAATTATAAAAAGTAAATCTGATAATTAAATATGTGGGTTGACTTTTTCATTTGCTGAGTAAATTAATCTTGGGATTTGTTACAATGCTAATTACAGTCCTAATAATATGAATAGTAATGTATGACATCAAAGCAAAGACAACACTTTTATTTGTGTTTTGTTATGTGTTGATGTAAATGTTTTATGTGCTCAGCCCGATTCAATTCAGTCACACATATTACAGCATGTCAAACAGAAATGAGTCGTCATCTCCCTTTGCAGCAGCATCTGTTTCTGCTGTGTAAGAGACTTGGACCAGTAAGGCCATTTGGTCTTATCTGCATACCTCAGATAAATGACAGCCCCCCATGCCTTCCTGTGTTAAAGTAATAGACCAGCTATGCAATTTGAATCCTTACAGAAAACCTTTAAAGATGCATTGACTAGCTGAAGCTTCATCTTTGATCTCGCTGGGTACAGCACTTATGGCTTTCTGCCACAGAAAAGCTGGATATATAGTACTGAAACCCTGGATATGCTGCAGCTTCAGAGATTCCTTACTTACACAAACACACACACATGCACGCACGCATGCACACACACACACACACACACACACACATTCTGGTTTTCATGTTTGTGAGGACATTCCATAGACGTAATGGTTTTTATACTGTACAAACTGTATATTCAATTGCCTAACCCAAACCCTAACAATCACAGAAAACTTAAGATATTCAAAAAACATAATTCTGCTTGATTTATAAGCTTGCTTCCTCATGAGGACCTTAAAATGTCCTTAAGGTCCCCATGAGGAAACATATTCCCCATGAAGAAACATATTCCTATCTTTAGCTAAATTTTGACAGCATTTATTAATCTAGGCTAATTTATATCTATTTGTCTATTACTCTTCATTGTCAATACAAGTTATTTTATTTATTAACTATTTTAAAGGCATAGTTCACCCAAAAATGAAAATTCTGTCATAATTTACTCTCAAGTTGTTACAAACCTGTACACATTTTTTTTGTTCTGATGAAAACAAAAGAAGATATTTTAAGGAATATTTATAAATAAAATCAGAGGCCTCATTGACTTCTATAGTATTCCTTTTTCCTAGTGTGGAAGTCAATGGTGCCTCTGATCGGTTTATTTACAAACATTCCTCATATTATCATCCTTCGTGTTCATCATAACAAAGACATTTATACAGGTTTGAAACAAGAGTGAGAAAATGATGATAGAATTTTCATTTTTTGGAAATTGAAAAATGTGTATGTGGAAAAATGAAAACAGTAATTGACCATTAAACAATATTAATAAGTTAAATGTTGTAAAAGATTTTAATGTTCACGAACCTTACCAAAAAGTGCACCATATGAAAACATTACACAAAAATTCAGTCAGCAAAATATAGCACAGCAGTATTTTCTATTGTACTGCTTCTTTATTTTTGCAACATAAATTCAAGCAGCATTAGTTTGTGTGTTTAATCCCTATATACACACTGTATACGTTCTGTGTAGTTGTTTGCGGTAGATACATTGCACTGTTTCTCTAAGTCTGTGAAACACAAACTATTAAGAGGCGACTCGTACATCAGCTCATTATTCTACAGAATACTCCACCATATTAAACAAATGGATCAGCCTACAGCTGCAGAGAGGAGCCTGCGTGAGGGGCCAGAGGTTATTGTCTAATTTAAATCTTGGCTGTATTCCCAGGCCAGTGCCACATTCCAATTTGTGGCTGTGTAGCCTGGCGCCACTGACAGGAGCCTTTCTGAAAACACAGTTATGGCCGCCCTCCAGAAATGTGTCGAGAAACCGAGCAATCAACAGGTTGTGAAAGATTAACAGTGCAGTTGGTTTAAATTAGCTCGAATAATGAAAATGTTAAAATATTGATGACTAGTTTATAGGTTTTCTGCTTGTTGCATTTACACACCTCTGTATGGAAATACAGGTCCTGCGCTCAGAAACCGAGCATCAGGCTTCATGCAAAAAATAAAATGAACAGCTAGAGCCATTCAATTTTCAATACAAGCACAATTCCATCTGAATACTCTCCCATTATGTTTACACCTGAACTGTCATCTTACATTCTGCATTTCAAAGGAAAGCTAAGATTATCATGGCAGTGCTGCGGATATTACAATACCTAATCTTTCCTATTCACTTCTGGTCATTATGGTGACACTTTGAGAGCCCAGGAACAAAAGAGTACTAAGGATTTGCACAGATATGCCCTAAAATTATTCTACTCTTGAAGACAGGGTGACAGCACACAGATCAAAGAGAAACAGAAATAAAACTGGGAATTACTGGAAGCGTGCCATATCTTTTAAAGGGTTTCTTTGTGATGTGGATAGAGAGAACCGATCTTCAACAACAGAAGTTTTTAAGAGAAAGGAAGAGAGTGAAAATGATCATTTGTGAGGTGCTAAAACTACAACAACAAACATGTCTCAAACTGTCCGCCAATGTGCATCACTCAAGTCTCTACAAAGACACCTGTACAAACATCTGACCTCAGACAGCAATGTTTACTGTACACCAACATGCCTCATAATCGAAGAAGTACAAAAATAGCACAAAACATTTAAATATTTTGCCACATGGCATTTAACTCTTTCCCTGCAATTGACGAATATTTCCGGCTTTCCACAATACCGCTTTTATCCACCAGGTAGCGCTCTTTCGCAACTTATAAAACCCTGAAGTATCGCCCTAGGACAAACAGCTGTATGTCTGTGTAAGTTTTGAGGATCGCTAGTAATCTAATCTCTATCAAAAGTCCTTTACAAAAATGAAATTATCTCAAGAAGTGATAAAAAGAGAACTAATGAAGGTAGGGATGAATTCTTTTTAAGCAGAGGGTCTCTTCTTTTATTTGATATATTGCACGTTTATATATTTCAAGAAGAGCATTTTCTGGAAGCATTAAACTTTTGTAAACATTTTGAAAAATGCTGTCGCTGGCTGGCAACATTTAAAAAATGCTGGCGAGGAAAGAGTTAAATAAACAGCCTTCTTGTGGCTAATAAATGAAACGTATGTGTTTATTTGTAATTATGCAAAGTCCAACTTTTCTAGTGACTTAAGCAATTGTCTAAACTTTGGCGATGATTACGGTTCAGAAAGCTACAGTGTTTGAGTGCAGTGAGTCATTTTACCGCGTTTTACAGTAAGAACCCTTAAAATGGGGTCAACACAAATCCTTTATTTGAGTTGACCTCTGTTATAGGCCAAACAGGAGAAGCACTGCACTAAAATAACACTGTGTGCAAAGCATTCCACAGGCTGACTATCATTCACAACACATGTAGACACTGTCCACCTCCATCTGTCTTCATTAGGTCAGTGTTTGACCCGTTTCTCTGCATCTGAGAGGTCTTTGGGGACCTCCCGTGTACTCCTAACACTGTTCGCTTGGATATTTTAAAAGCATCAACCTTACAACAGCATGGCTAGCCAATTTACCACAACAGCAGGTCCAGCATAGACAATTGTGAGCAGCTAATCCGGGGCTAAAAGCAAAGAGATGATCTGGCATGGAATGAAGCTGAGGATGCTGGGAAAAAAAGAGATTGACGGAGTTCGCTGTCTCTTGGAGTGGGGTGCTAAAGAGATGCTGTTTACTCGTGTATTTACACATAAAGGATAGTCTTGTTTTCTGGCAGATCAAACCCGGAGGTCCGGTGTTTTGGATGGAGATCATGCCGGTCTTTGACTCTAAAGCATTTTCTAAAGATATCCACTGTTACACTTATTAATCCTTAACCCCTAAATTTCCAATGAACTCAAAAACAAAAAGCTAAACATGTCACATATCTTTGAAAAGCTGCGATTCTTGTGATTCAGGAATGCTAAGGGGTAAACTAATGTTTATCCAGGAACACTTACTTAAAGGAGGGGCTAAGCCAAGATAAACATCTGTATATTTGAACTTTAATTTATGTCATTTTACCCGCTGCAAACAAGACAACATTTTTCAATTACAAGGATAATTGCACAGGATGGTTTATTGCTTCTTTACTTTGTAAATCACAGATTTTAATTCCAAGCAGTTTGTTTGTGGTGAGCATATTCTCCAGACACAGAAACTCTTAAAACCTCCAAATCGACAACGCTAAAGATGCAAGCAGTTTTATTTTCATTCACGTCTCCCACTCATCTTGTGACTTTCCAATTAAAATCAGAGTGGCTGATTGAGTATAATCGTAGCCAGAGGCATGACGTTTAAACACTGGCAGATTTGCTGTCAGTGTGGACTTGTCATGTACAACAAAGCATGTTTAAAGCATAATTGAGGCCAGATGGCTGAATCGGGTGCCAAGACAGGCAGGCAGTCCATATGCATGTCCACAGAGTATCAGTATGACTGTAATCAAGAATCGCACAAGTGTCTGTCAGGCAAGACTTTTTTTACTTGAGGTACTGTTTCTTTAAGGCAGCACACGAGATTCATTGCATCTCATAGATAATTTAGACTTATAGTCTTTTCGTTTTTTTATCAACATGCTCTTGAACTAGCATAAAGCGGCTTTCACATAGAACGCGGTGTGCGCTGCGCTATGAAACCCATTCATTTCAATGGCTTGCGCCGTGCGAGGGCGGTTTGTTGTTGCGTCGAGCAAAGCGCTAGCGCAAAGTTCAAAATAGTTACGTTTAACTTTTGCGCTGCGCTCTGCGACGATTACCCACGCGCCCAATAGAAACTGTTCATCCAAACAAAATGAACAAAAAGCTTATACTCGGAATTCCCGGAGCTCCTAATGAGACATCGGAAGGAAAGCTGTGTCATAGAAACACGTAGCTATTCAAGTTGGCATGTCAGGTGAGTTTTTAAGCCAAGTAGTTCGTTGTAGGTAGGCAGCTTAAAGTTACGCGAAATGGAGACGGGGAACATCAGTCTCTGTATTCCTCATCCACCATTAAACCCCAATATAAAGCAGAGCACAAATCGCATAGCTGCGCTGAACCCAGCGGCGAGCGCAGCGCACACCGCATCCTATGTGAAAGCCGCATTAAGCGTCTGTTTGTGAGAGCACAGCACTGCTTTCAGATTAAACTAATAAATCTTCTTCCTGTAAGTATCGACAATGCTTGTGATCTGTCAGTCATAATCGGTTACTATAAGTCCCATGTTAAAGTCTTCGGAAAATAACAGTATGGCAAAAAAATCCAGCAAGGAATGACGATGAACGATCGAGTTACGCAGCAATTTTCCATCAATAGTCTAAAACGAAATGACCACAAATACGTTGGTAGAATTTTCCGCCAAGTTCCCTGAATTATGACTGACGTCGCAGCAAAACATTAAGCATCCCTTCATATTATTCTGTGACAAGAATAATATTATAAACACCCTCGTAAAATCCAAATAGTCCACGTAATCCCATCTGGGTAATTTTGCAGTGAACACTCTGGCATCGTTTCAGTAAACTTTTCAGCCAGTAACAGCAATCTTTGCATTAATCTTTCTCATCCAATCGACAGGACCGGCAGAACATCTGGCCGAGTGCCTTCGCCATCACACTTTATGAATTACACAGAAATAGGATATAACATCGCGCGTGGTCCAAAACATACAGGCAATGCTCTAGGGTCTAATTTATCATTGTTATTCAAGTGCTTGCTCACCTCACACTTAAAACAAAATCCTTCTAGATTCTAATTAAGCTCTAAGGTACCTCCCAAGGGTTCTGCTTTGGCAAAGAAAAGCACTTTGATTTATGTAGCACTTTGTTGTTAGCGCTTCAGGCCTGCCTGTTGCGAGCACGCCGGTGATAAATATGAGCATAGACCAATTACTCATATTTGTTAATTAACTCCTGCTAACAATGTTTTCCTCCACAATGTAATGAAAACACAGCAGATTGAACACAAATATGCCCCATTATTTCATGTCTCCACCTACATGCAATTAAGATGAAAATAATTTGCTGCCACGGAGCCCTCGCTGCGAGGGGAAATTTCCACGGCATACCAAATAAAGGCCGTTTAGCCGGCACGAGCGGCAATCATATGGAACTGATAGGTTTTAAATGCTGTAATTAGCTCTCAACCTTATGGCTGTCCGACTGCATCCGCTAATGTGTGAATGCGTGCGCTTGTGAATTACTCCAAATATCACAGCTCCCATTTGTAGTCTTTTAGCTTGAGTTAGATGAAAGCCACACGTTCTCGCTTGCTCTCATACAATCTGAGGAATCTTTATAAGAAACGATGTATTAATTGATAGCATTCTGCAGGACTACTGGATTAAGAACAAAGATGTTGACATAAAGGTCTCGCATGCCAAGGCTGAGAGCTCTGGTGTAACCTATAAGGCTATATCAGATCCTTATATGAACACAGCTTGTCGTTTTCATAGACTTAGCAGCCTGGAATATTACTATACTGAAGAGATATTGTTTATGTGCGCATTCAACAAAGATAAAACTGATCATAATTCTCTTTCTCTCTCTCTCGCGCAAATAAGAAATCGTAGAACAAAATGGCTGTCCGAGTTTGGCTAGGACTTCACCCTATCGACTAATTAGTAGCAATCATAGCCGTCTTTTACACAGCGGTGGTCGTTGAAGCTCGCTGAGCTCGGTAATACACTGAGCTCCTGTGTAAACAGAGCTTTAGAGATACCAGTCTCCAGTGCACTGACATGTGGCTTAAGAGAGCATTGGGAGATGAATGCTTTCATACAAGGTTTATCAGGGTGAGTGAGAGGGGTAATGATCCTAAAACAATATACCATTGAGGATTTACCAAAGGGTTTTATAGTGTGCAGGACTCAGAGTTTACTGTCCAGCAGTCCAATCCGACAGATGCTAACGCTGCAGCAACATCTGGTGACCCAGTGCATAAGTGGACAGAATGTATTCTTATATGATACGCACACAAAAGCACACATGCAAACATAAAATGCATGAAACAACAGAATGGATGTTTATCCACAAAGAGCACAGATGCAAAGACGCTAAACACCACCTCTGTCAAAAATGAGATAATGATATTATCCGAATTCTCTCAGAGCATATTAAACGTTTATCAGACACTTTCGCTTCAAATCCACTTAATCCCAGCCTTAGGCCCTTCAGAAATACAGCTTTGTTGGCAGAATCCATTAAATGCAATGGTTCCTTATTTTACAGCAAAGTCCTGGCAAGAGGAATTGAATGAACAACGACACGCATATGTCATGGTGGTGCAACTTTTTTACCCGGGTAAAGGAGGTTTACTGAGTATATTTGGACTTTCTAGGACATTTTTCTATCTACTTAGATGGTTTTGCAGTGAAAAACAGTCAACATTGTTAAATACCAATTCAATGACTAAAGTGACATTGTAAATTAAAGAATATTTTGATACAGGTTTCCCAAAAACCTGCCATTGATCTGATGAACAGGTAGTCTCACCCAAAACCCACGTAATCTGTCAAATGCTGCTATATTGGACCACTCAGAAAGCAGAATACAACAAAAACAATAAAAACATGATGACATAATAATAAACATGTTTTGACACAGAAATTAAAATCTCGTTTTGGAAACAAACTCTTCAAATCTACCAACAAATTGCGCACCTAGTCTTTCAAGTTTTATCGGTCAAATACTTAATTATACACAGTACGACATCCAGAATTAAATGCTTGGTGTGACTGGTATAGGATAAAGTTTTATAACGTAAGAAAGGTCACATCACATCTTACCATAAGAAAATGTCAGTTATATGTGACTGTTTAGTAGGGTTTTGAAACAGAAATGCTACTTGTCACAACAAACCTGTAAACCATTCAGCCGGTTTTATTGAAAATGATCAGTAATAAAACAGGGTCTATTCTAAAACTGATCTATTATCCAAGTTTCACTCTGGGGGATATGAAAAACTCATCCCAACACTGAGCACAGCACTATTCGCTTGACTATATCAACATCTTTATTAGTTGTTACCTTTCAACCATTCTGGTCTAATGCACTAACCTTACTTATACCCAGGGATTAAAGTGAAAAAAATTCTTCTGACTGAAATTTTTTTCAGGCCAAGTCATATTCCTTTAACTTACACTTTATGTAGGCGAGACCAATAACATTTTAAGGGGAGATTTTTTTGCCATTAATTCCATATTAAAGTCTCCTGTAGTATATAGGTAGCTGTAGTTTACAGGGAATTTCAGATTAAGGCGAAACAGCTAAATAACTCACTATATAAAAAGAAAACATGAATATCACCACCTTTAATGAATCTTTTATTAATTATTAATTAATTAACTGTAAATGTATTAATTTGAGCACTTACTAATATTTTTTTTAAATCAAAGTTGAAACTGTTAACATTAGTGAATGCACCATGAACTACCGTCAATTACTGTAATGACATAAACAAGAATGCTTATATACTCTATATTTTCATTGTTTGTTCATGTTATATAATGCATTTACTAATGTAAACAAATACAACTTTTTCATATCATATTATTCAGTACACAAACAAATAATCCAGGGTCTGTTCTGTTCACAAAACAGCTTACAGTCACAACTCTTATACAGTAACGTTATGTATGAATATAAATCCTAAACGAGTAACTCGAGTCAAACTCGTGTACAATAAGCACAGGATGTCTGTAACCATAGTGAAAGATGTAAAATGAATGACTGTACCTTTATCAACAAATTATTATGTTACAATAGCAGCGCTGATGTGCTATTTTGTGCGCAATGTTTCTGCTGTTTACTTTCTCCTAAGACCTAAATGGCCGTGTTTATATGAGGATATTTGCAAAGACTGGATTTTTGACGCATGTGTTTATTTAAGGCCAATAAAGCGGCAAAAATACTCACACAATGAGTAGCGAATGCGCGACTTTGCGTGCCCATCTGACACAGAAACAGCGGCCACTGTTGTTTGACTTTGAATGGCTTAAATCACTTGTTTTTAAACTGTGGTGCTTAAATATGTGTACAAATGTTAAGTTTTTGTGACCACACGCAAATGCAACTGCAAGAACCGACATGTGCTTGACATCAAAGTCCCGCGAGAGCATTTCGGAAGCAGTCTCCTCTTATGATTCCTCGAATCGCTCTCACGGGATTTGGATGTCATCTGCCTCCTGGTTCTTGTGGCGCCACATGAAGTTTACCCACGAGTTTAACAAACCCGTTGTATCAGCCACTGGTTAGATCAGCAGTCAAAAACGGGACGCGGGTGATCACGTACGGGGGAAATCATTTACCCCCAAAATACAGCACCCCTAGTCATACTGTGCAAAGACACGCAAGTTACCTGGCTTTTTGGTTTTCTTAGCCCACGAACTGAAAGCCTTGCCAATCTTCATCATTTCGCTAAGTCAATCTCCAGGTCTTTTACACCTTTATCGATCTCCAAAACATCGGAGCCTTCCTGCATTATAAGTTTGTCCATGCTAGCTGAAATAAAGTTTTACCTCAGCTTAACGTGATACAGCCAGAAAACCCGGAGTGGATCCGGTGCGTGGTGGTTACAGAACGCTTACAGTGGAGAGAGGAACGTGATTTGGCTCCACTCCAGGCTTTGATCACATCCCACTTAAAAAGGTGAATAGCCTACACGTCGTCTTTATGAAAAGTGAATTTAATAATTTTTCAATTGACGGAAATCCGTCTAGCGACGGAAAACTTTAATCCATGTATACCACGGGCCTGTTGAATGCTTTATTCTGATTGGCTGAAAAATGTTAATCTTGGTATAAGCAAAATCATTCTCCAGTCCTTTGAATTATTTGAAAATAATGTGGTGTAACGGCACGATGCATTAACTGTGTGCATTATTTTCTTATAATTCAACGACCCGTCGTCAATTATTCCTTACGTGACACCTTATAATAATTTTTTTCATTGTTCACTTCTCAGCTAATGGAGAGAGAATGAGAGACGCAGTAGATAAAGAGGTGTGATGATTGAGAGGAGAAGACGGCTTCAATTTACATCATGGACCGAACAAAGGACGAGCCGGTGAGAGTGAATATTGTGTGACAGCAGATTAGCAGTAATAAAAGAATCAAAATGTTCATGTGATGAGTTACATACCACACAGTCCTCCTTAAAACCCTGTGATCTCTTCACTTCACGGGTAGTTGAAGGCTGTCACAGGTATTCACATCTGAGAAGCTAAAAGCGCTGCTTCTTTTCACTGAACATAATTTTTGAGGATGCTGTGCAGAAGTGAATATCAAGTTTAAACTTAAATCCGAGAGGAAAAATATCCCCAACTATACTGTAACTTCCAAATATTTTGATTTAACAAGTCAGGTAGCACAACATTATTATCTTGTTTAGGCAAACAGCATATCTGAGCTACTGTTAACCAAAATATTCCTCCTCTGGTCCTATAAGTGAAAGGGAAATATTTGCCAATGTATGGTAACCCATACTGTCTGCATTTAACCCATTCACTCCACCCATCGAGCAATGGCCACAAGTTGCTCAAGGGCACCTCAGTCGCAACCATGAGCCTCAAACCAGCAATTCTTAGATTACAACCCCGACTCGCTAACCACTAGGCTACGACTGCCCTGTTAGCGTCAGTCAAAGTCAGTGCTCAATTTTATTTCTCCCTAAATGTACTTAAATAGAAGTTTCTTAAACCTCCAAAACACACTGGCATTAATACTCTTTCTGCACACTCCAGATGGAGGCCAGCTGCTGAAGTCTCCAACAGAACTTTATTAGAGGCTAAACGCAACATTCAATCACACTTTAGAAGAGACTGCAGACTGGTGTTTCTCTCCAGGATTCCTCCGAGGCTTATAAAAGATCCATCAGCAATGAAGCAATCACTGTACAATTTCTGGAAAGTGTATACAAAGCATTCACTCTCCAGTTTTAATATGCATATGAAATAAATATCATCAGCTGGCTCAGCAGTGAGAAAAACCATATGGTTGGTGGGTCTAAAGAAAAAACGAACACAGCTACACAGTTTTTCTCCTTTTCGGTTTTCTTCTTCATTCTTTTCTCTTGTGGGACCTTATCTTTTACAAGCGTCAAACGTAGAACAGGTGTCGTAACAAGTGCCAACAAATGAACGTCCACCGCACCATCTTAATATGAGGAAAAGCTCTTCTGCACAGTGCAAATCCGTATGACTTTTATTGCAAGAGAAAATACGCTGTCACGGGCATGATAACAATTTCATGGTTGGTGAATCGGATAGGAAGAGCAAAACGTGTGAGAGGTCCTTTTCTCTCTCCTCTGTCTGTGATACAGCATCATTCCACATGCTAGTCAAATGATTAATTGCCCTGGGTTGTTCTGTCAAGCACAATTTAAACGAGTCGACATGTCAGCACAAGCTTCCAGCCTTTGGAAAGCAATATAATGCTATAGAACAAAGCTACGTTCCTGTACTGCCTCAGGCATGGGAGACAATGACGGGTCTTTTGCTTAAACCAAGTCCAAAATAAACAGCAGAGAATAATATTTAGAATCTTATTTCGATGATGTGCTAATGTAAACATACGCATCAAATCCAATCACGATGATAAAGAGATGGCAAAGTGAGAAAAAGTAGAGAGATCAGGCATGCTGTAGTAGAGCGAACAAGGCCTGACGTTTTATTTAACATAAATTACAGAGAATTACATTCCCATGCAAAACAAAGAGTCTTTTTTCTTATCAGTCTAATGCCCCCATATAAATGATCCAATTAAAATTCAGTGAAAAAGAAAGACAGAGAAAGAGAGAGAATGTGTGCTTTTTCAATGATTTAAAGACATTTGTAAGGTCCCTAGCATATGCGAGCATGGGGGAGGTGTTACCTGTAGTATCACTAACCGATGACCTTTTTAAACTGATAGCAAACATACATCGTCCTCTGATTTCCATAACACTGTCAGCAGGTGCATTTCATCACCTTTGGGTATCGATATCCAACAGAATGTGAAGAACAAAGAGAGAGAGAGAGAGAGAGAGAGAGAGAGAGAGAGAGAGAGAGAGAGAAACAGAGAGAGAGAGAGAGAGAGAGAGAGAGAGAGAGAGAGAGAGAGAGAGAGAGAGAGAGAGAGCATTGAATCTTATGTCTGTTGTTACCCCTACCAGTCATTTCAATATGTGTTCTGTTTGCTCATTCAAATGAGTCTTTTGTTTACCCCCACTATCTGAACTCTTTGCTCAGTGAGCTTTACTAGTATTTGCACACCTGCTGTCTTTGTCAGTTCATACAGGACAACCTGGAGCCACAGAGCATTGTGGGTACGTGTGGTGCAACACCGCCAACCTGACAAAGAAATTACAGAAGCAAAGAAGTACTATATTTGGTTTAAACATAGCGGGTTAAGATGTAAACTGTACTTTTTTAATTAATAAAAAGGGATGTAATAATTGCTAGTTTTGATTATTGGAGATTACCATCTAGGAAACTTAGCCCCTGTATCAAACACAGTCTCAAAGACCTCATTCTTCAGTTATAATAATGGGATCCTCCCTCTTTCTGTTCCTCTTTTTTGCCACTGTTTGGTGAAACATGGAACTTGAGAACAGATTGAATAGTCAAATAAGGTGAGATGAGTGATTAACTGACTTGTTTACTGGTTTAAAAGATGCATGAAGAGCGAGCGAGAGAGAGAGGTACATCAGTGAGACTCTTTAAATTAAATTCATATGTAGAGAGTCATGTTACATTAAGTTTAAGAAACAACAATCAAAGGTCTTTTAGCCTTTTAAAAAGATCTTAAAGGGATAGTTCACCTTAAAATGAAAATTCTGTCATCATTTACTCATCCTCATGTTGTTCTAAACCTGTATGAATTTCTTTTTTCTGATGAACACAAAAGAAATGATGGTAAACACACAGCAGATAGTGATGAAGAAAATAATTTGATAAATGATGTTAAGCACACAGTTGAAGGTACCTATTAAATTCCATAATTTTCTTATTCCTACTATGTAAGTCAATGGTCACTATCTGCTGTGTTTACCATCATTTCTCAAAATATCTTCTTTTGTGTTCATCAGAAAAAATAAATTCATACAGGTTTAGATCAACATTAGGATGAGTAAATGATGACAGAATTTTCATTTTAAGGTGAACGATCCCTTTAAGATGGCCTGGATTTGTCTGATGAAAGATCTAAAAAAAAAACACTTAAAAAGCAAGAAAACATTTACTGCGCTGAACACTTATTGTATCACATACTCTGAGAGCGTCGAGTGGATCTTTGGAAACAGCTTGATTCAGAGCAAAAGCTGTTTTTAGGTCACTGAAAATATCCCAGCAATAAGCCTGAGAGGTCGATAACTTCAGAGAAGCAGGACAAAGCTTGTGAGAGCTTTGAGAGACTAAAATATACTTTATAGAGCCGCGAACACACACTTTCAGACTGTGTTTCCTCTACTTCCTTTATAACTATAATGATGTATGAAAGGTCAAAGGAAATGAGAGCAATCATTAGTCCAATTACAATCTCAGAAAAATAACACTTGAAGAGCCATATAAAGCAATATAAAATTCAGACAGATATACTCCCTTGGTTTAGAGAAAATCTCATTTGCAATTTAAATAAAGTACATACGCAGTCAAGCACTAAACAAAACAGTCACACCTGGCAACAGCTCTGTATTAAAATAATAATATATGTCATCAGTAAGTATTCCCCGCCTGTAATCATTTATCTCCAGTTTAATGTAGCAATACTAACGCTTTCCTTTTTATCATGACGAAGATTTTTGGTGACCTCACAGACATATGTGACCCTCTCAAAGCAAAACAATGTATGGAAAAGTTTGCATTCTCTCTTATCGTGAACTATTGTCATAACTGGAATATCTTTTGACTGATCAGCATTCCAGATTGGCACCCTTTGTTTTGAAACAATACTATTTGTGAAGTGTTTTGGAACAGGATGAGAATCTGAATTTCAGCTTAGCTCATAACAAAAGAAAGAGGACATGCTAAACTCTCGCCACATAGCTCACTGGCATCAGCACAATGTAATGTCAGAAGCGCTGTGTCCCTAGCATGGGGCACATTCCTGTCTTGAAGAGCAGCCATCAAACCTTTGTTCAACAAAATCTCAGGGGAAGATTTGGTGACAGTTTTCTGCAGCCTGGGATCAATGTTGCCTTTCTTTCTCTCTTGTCTTACTTTCTCCCGATCAACATACACAGTTATACACACAAGCAAATACTTAAAGAAATGTGCCCTACTACATCGCCCCGGGTTGCATTTATTATTTTACTTACTTTATTCTACTACTTAACTCTCAAACACAAATAAAAAATAGGTTTACATTAGAAATCAACATGAGGCATGTGTGCAATATTGAGATAAGCAGCATTTACAGTAAGCAGCATATTATAGACATGATTTATAGAGCATGATCTGGCCTGGCTAATGTTGTGTGTCAGCTACAAATTTACATATTCGCCCAGCCACGCAGCATCATATCAACCAGCTACTAAATCAATCACAGCGACTATTAAGGAGTCTGATGATAGGGGTTAGTGGAAATGAGCTCTTGAGCCTCGGGTTTGTACTGGCACGGTTACCTTCCTTCCATCAATCACTTATGCATCTGAAATGACCATTGGTCAAACAGTAGTTAGATGTGGAGGATTACAGTACATTACGATCTTTTCACCGTGATCTAGTACGTTCCCATGCTTTGAATAGAATACAGCACGTAGGTTGCACTAAGGCTGACTTCTTGTTCTGGAGGCAAAATCCCATTAAGTGTAAGTTTACTTGAAGAAATGGATCAATAAAAGATAATGGAGAGAGAGAGAAAATAGAAGCACAGAGGAGACCATGCGAAAGAGAGAGAGAGAGATCAGTACTTCAGCAACAACATAAATGAAGAGTACACATTGTGACTGGTGTATCGTACAAGATCTGAACATTCAGTAGCAGATTACACGTACCCTGCCACGTACACAACAGGTCCAAATAACAACCTTCACATGTGTCTGCCATTTTAGGACAAAATACTGCTGATATCATATTCAAATGAAAGCTTTTCAGATTCAATAGATACATCAGTATTCCTGGCAGTGAAAAAGTGACAGAACACTTGCATCTGCTCCTGCTCTCTAAATGCTATGCTGTCTGAATCAAGGTGGCATATGAAACTGTATCATTTACAGCGTTCGCATTTCACCCAACAGTTGCTATTTTCTTCAGCTGTCAGTCGGGCAGTTAATACTTCCTTTCCATCAAATATTGTGCTTGGGGATGTGATGGGGAGTTTTATCTTACGCAAACGCCTATAGACTTCCGAATGCAAACCTTTTTTTTTTCGTGACGCTAAGTGATGTTTGACAAAAAAATCTCTACTGTCAGACAGAATCCATTAAGAAAGAACATGAAACCAGAATCTTTACAAACACACCTCAACTTCTCCTACAAAAGACGACTGTGTTACATCAATTCAAATGTATTAATCCTGGACTTTGCTTCTTGTGTATTGTGTATAATGGCACATGCTGTGTACACTGTAAACAGATGTTTAAAATGTAATTTAACCCGAAGTCTATGTGTGGGTGTTTACAAGCATCTGAATGTTGTATCCTCTCCACTGTAATTTGCCATCTCCAGTTTCTGTCACCTCATTTCCTCTGGTCTTTGTCTGTAATGCAGGGCCATGAAACAGCTGCTTCTACAGGCTCTTCATTCACATCATGCATTGTCTTACCAGAACACCCTTTAGATGAACTCCATAGAGTTCAATCTCTGAGGCAGCAACTCATTCATTGGCATCCACTGACTCCTGCAAATCAGATCAGTGCCCACTCAATTTAAGTGTTTTGTGTAAAAGTCAAAGTTACAAAGTTAGTGTCTCTATTGAAGTATTACAGTACTCAGTCCATAATATTGTTAAGAAGAGGAAATCAAAGCAAATTTTCACTGAAAACTCAAACCCTGATCCAATAGCATCAACCTTTCCAAAGACTGTAAGAGGACTCTACTAGACTTCTGCCAGACTTTTTACTTTTCACTTTGACATCTATAAATATGTTATTCATTTGCATGTAATTAAATGGTATGAAAATCTTCCTTTTTCCATATTCAAGTGCTATAATTGGATTCCCAGTGCTGCTATCAACCTAGAAAATGTGAAAAAGATCAACCCAGTAACTTAGTTTTGGTAAAACATTTCTTTGCAAGCAAGTGAAAAATTAGGTCCTTGAAATTTGGCTCTCCTTATGATGTCATAAGGAGATCTTATTATAATAATACCGCCCCTTAATCTGCACTATCCAACCACGGCACAGCCATTTAGTGTAGAGAGAAAGAGAGAGAGAGAAAATAATTCACAGCACAACTGAGTTTCAATTGCAACAAACCACCATCATTGCGATCAGTGTTTGAATTTCATCAGCTCATTTGCATTTTAAAGGACACACCCAAAACGCCACATTTTTGCTCACACCTAAAAATTGTCAATTTTAACATGTTATAATAAATTATCTATTTTAAACTAAAACTTCACATGTGTACTCTGGGAACACCAAAGATTTATTTTACATCTTAAAAAAGTATTGTGACATGGCGAAATGGGGATAAGTGACAATTTAAGTTCTTTTGGATATTATTATATTCTACTTTATTCAGGTTATTACAAGTGAATGTTGTAAGTTGGCTAGCAAAGTAAAATAAATGCTATTTGAAACTTAGTAGGTCAAAAAACCACCTCTGATTTATTCTATAAACTATTTTCGTAAACCCACACAACCTGTCATTAGGAGGTTGTATAGTCAAAGTTTTGAATATAAAAAGCTTTTATGGTTTTGGTGTTATTTTTGTGTCTTTCTACATTTAATTACCATAATAACTTATACGTATTTGGTGTATGTAAAACTTTCCAAAAGTTCCAGTGTATACAAACTTTAAAATACATACAGACAAACAAACAAACAAACATTTCCAGGACAACAGGAAAAAGAGAATCATCCATCTCTTGTATAAGTGAATGGTGCCTTTCATTGGAAGTGGCAAAAGGGAGAGAGAGAGAGAGAGAGAGAGAGAGAGAGAGAGAGAGAGAGAGAGAGAGAGAGAGAGAGAGAGAGAGAGAGAGAGAGAGAGAGAGAGAGAGAGAGAGAGAGGGAGAAAGTGAGTGAATAGGGTTAGGAATGCTGACATCTACCAAAATAAAGTCAGACTCGAATAAACATTCCCTGCCAAAAAAGTCTCATTATCAATGTAATCATTATACTACTAGCTCCTTTGCAACAGCATCAAATGTTTTCTGTCTAAATGTGCAGTCAAATGTTATGTCTTTGCATAATAAAAAAAGCTTCCTTTCATTACCATTACACATCTGAAAGTGATCTGAGTAAATACAATTCACCTCCGATGCAAATTACTCCTACCTGACATTATGTAAAAACGACCACAAAGCGATTACATTACATATAAAGCGAGTAGAGAGTTTGGTTTAGTGTGACATACTTGTCAGTTCTGTTGATTAATATCAAAAACAAAACACAAACAGCTCAAATTTAAATGCGCCATCCAAATTCTACAAAACTCTTACAAGAACCCTAAACCGAAAAAACAAAGTAACATTACATCCTACAAAATGTATCCATTGGTTTATTTAAGCCATCAGGAACACTTTTCTAGTAAATTTCACTGACTACTACCACATGTGCTCTCTTCATAAACCCAATGCTCCTGCAGAAACCACACTCATTACCCAGAATTCACCGCATAGAGTGTGGCTGCAGACACAAATCAAGACCCCGTATAGCTGCCTCAAGGGCCCAGGCCTTTAACTTGTTATTTCAAAGTTAAGTTTAAGAACTTACAGCCCCAAACAAAGATTTGTCTGTATCTCATTAATGCACTAAAATGTTTTTTGTTTTTCGTTCAGTTGTGAATAAAATAAAAGCATCCCACTGTATTTCTCATTTCATCTGCCACTGTCTTCTACTACCATCCTCATAAAGTTGATAAATACAGGACCTAATTGTGTTTATGTCATCCTTATGACTTTACTGTAGATATAAGTCTTTATAAAGTATATACAAACTGCTAATAAAGCAAATTAAAGGGCTGCATTATACGTTACTGTAAGTCTTTATAGAGTGATATTACAGACTTGTATTAAATTAAACTTTTAGAAAAAAGATACAAGGCTATGTAAAGGCTGAGATGGGTGGGTGAAACTTCTCATAAACCTGCTGTATGTTGATACCAAGTGATACAACATGTGACTGCACTAAGGAGAGCAAAACAATATGTATTTTGCTTTTAAAGTCTATAAAACTTAACTCTTGACAATTACTACTAGATTTAAACAAAGAATGGCT
The DNA here is from genome assembly GCF_030506205.2 of Paramisgurnus dabryanus. Classification (NCBI taxonomy): domain Eukaryota; kingdom Metazoa; phylum Chordata; class Actinopteri; order Cypriniformes; family Cobitidae; genus Paramisgurnus; species Paramisgurnus dabryanus. The sequence continues at coordinate 33,058,712 of NC_133338.1, read as the reverse complement.
GGGGAAAATGTGTGTGTTGTTTACAATAAAGCCACTCTGCAATCCGATCCTGTATTACTAAACACAATTTATCAACGTCAAAGTAGTTTAGTCTCTGCTGTGTAAACGAGATTTTATAACTTAATACAGTTTTAATGCACATAATCGCTTCCATGTTTGACATCGTGACATGTTATTTCATAGTTCTGTGAATTACTGATCGACATTTGCAAAGAGAGCTGAAAATCACACAACTGTTCCCACAGGAGCACATAAAAACATTCCTGTCATATCGAGCACAATCTGTAAGGCAGCACAATTCACTCATTGTCCCGTAACACTGACAGTCCTTTGTCTGAAAGTCCTTTAACTGTTTATTTGTATCTCTCTGCAGAGACATTACTGAATTTATACGAGACATGCCCGTAGGGCTTTGTACCTAGCCTACTTTTACTATAGACAGCCGGGAAGGGGACCTATAGACAAAGTTGTCAAGTAACTAAAGCGTGCTTAAATTTGGGTTTCGACCTTTAAAAATGCCATGACTAAAAAGCGATGTTTAAGCTAAGGAACACATCAGAGAGGACTCGGGGAGAGTGTTTTTGGCAGTCTCTCTCTTCCACCTGCTCTGTACGATGGTGCTGAAAGTAAAACATCATGCGCAATGCATCAAGACCCTTGCAAAAGTTTAAGTTTCTTCCCTGAACTGGATAAAAAACAAATGTGTGGCAAGTACAGCTAAAACAAAAACCTTTAAAGAAGTGCTTCCTAAAAAAACTAATATTTCCTTACTCAAAACGACAACAAAAGGAAGAAATCAACTTTGCGTCCTAGTTTCACTAGCTCGAGGGTTCAAATAACGTCTCTTACCTTGTTATAGTTGTAGTATCCCAAGCAGTGGGAAAAATCCAGGTTCTGTGGATCACCGGGAATAGCATTCCCTCCGGCAGACGGATAAAATACATCCATGTTTCCTCTCGCTGAAGCGCTGCTCGGTGAAAAAAAGGCGCAATTTCTCTTTACTTGTCCTTCAACTATCCAGGCGCGAATGAGAGAGCGCACGGGAAAAGCACAGAGAAAGGGTGATGTTGGAGGTATTAGTAATCCTCTTCTATAAGCAGTGTTCGCTAGCCATAGTTTTGGGATGTTGAGAAACGTTTGGCGATGTTCAAACTGCTCCTGCGCTGCGAGGTTCAAGCATGCTTGCAGAGTAACACAAAGAAGGATACGCGAGCCGGCAAACAGCAACTCCGCTATGAGAGAAGATACACACTTACAAAAACACACAGTTACTGAATTGAAACACAATTTTGCTCTCAGCGTTTCCAAAACGCCACAATCAATCCACACTTTGCGCTTAAAATGAAGCAATGCAGGTCAGCTGGAGATCTGGGCACACTTTGCCCCGCAAAGCTTGGATAAGTACATCAAACGAACCCCTCCAGACACATGGATAACAATCTCCGTTAGGACGTCTCAGAAACTTAGAAAGCGGTGTTTACATATTCATTATACTCTGAACAGCCAATGGTCTTCTGTTTGCTCCAACCAACATCAAGCTGTGATGGCAGGGGTATGAAGAAGGGGAGAGTGGGGCTCATTGCGACCACTCCCCATCTGACATCGTCACTCCCCTATCAGAGTCAGAAAGAAAAAGCCTGCAGAGTTATGTTCATAACAGATTTCATCTTGTATCTCATTCAATAGTCACACTGGCATCACTTTACCATAGAAAATATATAATCTCGATCGGTAGGTTTTGACAGGGTGAGTTGGTGTATGGACTGATTATCCAGAAAGTATTTGCATGTGAATGGGAAACTTCTTATGATAGCTTCAATGGTAAACTTTTAAACAGGTAAGCTTGTGTAAGGAGCAGCTGAAGAGACAGAAGACAGTGAGATCTTAAACCATTTATGTGCTTGTAGCCAATTCAAACATGCTCTAAGCTGGACAGCTTTCCCAAATGTGACCACCAGGGGCTATAAACTACAGATGATAGACACATTGGGGGTATTTAGCAAAGGTTAACTACTTACCAAAACATACCGGTTATACAATGCAATTACAAGTAAATGAAGTTTGTTTGACAATCCATTTTAAATGTTTAGGTTATAATGGAGAAGATGTATAGTGTAACAAATAATCACAATTACGTTGTATAAATACACCCTGAAAGGCTGTTGAGAATTCACAGATTATTCATCACAGTGTTTTTATTTATAATGTGCCTCTTATCTTGAGAATGCGGTGGATGTATATTATCGGTTGTGATGAGTTCTGTAATCCCTTGGGTTTAAATCAGAGAGATACAGATGAAAGCAACTTGACCAGCAAAGCAGAGGCTCAGCTGAAAGATAAAATCATGACTAACATGATTTGTTTACATTTCCTACATACAGTACATGTCATAGAGGAGATTGAGGCTAGTTGTCACATATGTAGGGAAGTTATAACTATGTCAAAGATTATAAGGTCTTGAGTCAGAAGTAAAGTGCATTTCACAATTTTTTAATTGTTTCAAAGCAGTTTTACATTAATAGATGCAGGAGAAAACACAGAAAAATCAATGTACAACATAAGCAGCAAAATACAGCGGCTACGATTAAACTGTACTAGGGAGCGTAGTAATAATGTAACGCATAGAAAAGGGTGCTAAGTTAAGCCAATGTCAGCTGACTCCCCAGGGGTTGAAAAAACCCTACATCATTTATGTAAATGAAACCAGGCAAAATGCAAAATGTAGTGTGCTGGGTCAACATTGTTTAATGATTTTTTAATATATATATTTTCATGGCCACAACTGCCTATAGAGATTTGCTTCTAAAAATATGTCCTATCCCAAGAAATATTTACTGGATTAGACAACTTATACAAAAAATCCCTTTCTGCAAGACTCATACAATAAACAGGCATAAATAGACAGACAAACACAAAAACACAAATGCATCTACGCATATCAGATAAAAAGGGTGTTTCACATTGCACAGTTATTGCATTTGATATGCTTGGTGATGAACACAGCCAAACTGATGTGCGCATGAGCATCTTTGATACGCTGTTATTATTTATTTGTGTGTGTAATGTTGTTTGCTGGTGTGGCAGGAGGGAAACTGAATTAATTTCCTCTCTGTGGGTTTGGTGTCACTGTTTGAGCATGGATGAATTATGCTGCACTCACACTTCATGTCATTTCCTCTACACCCGGTAACACCGTCACCATTTGGTAACCTGAAAACAAATTATCCCTCTCTGGCGCAAGTTCAAATTCAATTATAGCAGCCCAGAGTAATTATGTGGAGGTATAAAAAGAATAATAATTGCAAAATAATGAATTAACCTAATAATCTTTATTTATGCGGCCCTCATATTAAGCATGTGATCTCTCCATTGTGACAGTGAGCTCTAAATTAGGCTGAACAGCTGTGAACGCAAAAGAAGAGGTATCGGTGCCATCAATAATATTCATATCTCAATTCTCTTGTGCTTATTACAAAACAAGGACGAATAATTCACACAGCGCTCATCTTTCATGGCTTTATTTTTATGTAGGCCAAAATAACGTATGATGTGAAAATCACATTTGAATAAAAAACAAATTGCCTCCGATGATAAGTCCTTTCATAACATAAACAAATTCAGTCATGGGGCTGCAGTCTCATAACAGCATACGCATCATCATATTGCATTTGTTAACTATGACTTTTGTCTTATGGGCCCTTAGACCTTTGACCCACAGCATTACTTTTAAACCCAGAGCTCTAAATTATGCTCTGCTGTAAGTCTGAACAAGAGCATTTTCATTGCACTGACCTTGGCAAACTGACAAATCAGCTTTGCTCCATTATGCATAGATAGGAAAGATTCAGCTATAGCATCTTCCTAGAGATAAAGTATTCTACCCAGATTTATGTAGTAACATTCTCAGACCATTTTGGTCTGCATGATTGGCTCAGCCCTCAATTTCTTATTATCAGCCACTGAGGTCTTTGATGTCTCTTCCCTTTCAAATGCAATGAAGTTGAATTGTCATCGAAAAAAATTGTTTGACTGATCACACGTTTTTAAGAGGGTCTGACATCTGTCACCATCATTGTTGCTAATGATGAACATCTAATTCCGAAATGTTTTCATTTGCGCAGTTATTTGCTGTAATCTGAAAATGTTATTAGATATATTTTGATGTAGTAATTTAGATATGAACAATTTAATATTTTATTATTTTATAAGGTCACATCATTGTGTAAGAATCTAAGAAAGGTAACTGTGTACTAATGTAATTACTATATATATGTCATAAGCAACTCTACCTTGGTGCGTAAGTATCTGAATAGCCCATAATAATACAACAATGGGTTATTTTGGATAAGAGGGTACATTTGAAACATTTCTCCTACAAATTATGTTTTCATGAGATTTAATACTCCCACACCTCTCTTTCTCACTCCCCTCCACCCACCATCATGGCTGATACTGCAGTATGCAGCGTGCAGTGTGGTTATGCTGTCTTTGCATTTTATGTAGAACCCTCAGGGGCCATCGTCTCTATTACAGCATTCAGTAATGATGAGCGAGATAAAAGATAAAAGTGCTTTCTTTATCTCACAGCCCCCCTTTACTAATCTCTCTCTCTCTCTCTCTCTCTCTCTCTCTCTCTCTCTCTCTCTCTCTCTCTCTCTCTCTCTCTCTCTCTCTCTCTCTCTCTCTCTGTGCCACCACAGTGCTGTTTGTACTTTGAAAATGAAGGAGATATTTTAATGCAACGGTTAATTGTTGGGATATGATGGGATTTGTCTATACTGACTATACAAATAAGGCAACGTCGCTTCAAATGTGCTATTGCATTATATAGAATGTATGTTTAGAAAATCTCAATACACAAATCTCAATAATAAATCATTACTATAAGCTTTCCTTTTTAACGAAAAACGGGTGCAGAACGGATTGCACCTGTAACGTGTCAAATGAGAACTTACCCTGCCAGGTTGGCATCTCACAACTTGCCCTGCCAGCCTGGCATCTCACACAAACAATAATTTTTTTTTAAATAGCAGCAATACATATAGTGTAGAACACATTCTACTCTATATTTATTATGAATTTCATAATTTTTCTGTTTTTTGTTTGTATTTTCTTTTTCGTGTAAAGTAGCTTTAAAACAATGCTACATTGGAAAATAATGTATGTAATATTATACACTATTCTATAAACTATAAATACATTTGAATTTAAATTGAAAATTGTTAAGTGAAAACATTGACCTCTTATTTTAATAAGTTCCTCTGCTATTTTAATTTAAACATTAAAAAAATATTAAAATAAGTTTAAATGGTAACACTTTACTTGATGGGGTGTTCATAAGACTGAGATAACACCTTCATAATCATGACATGACACATGCATGAACATGAAGGAGATTTTCTAAACGTTTATGACAACTGTCATTAAGTGTCATTCATTCAATTATGTCATTTTTAATGCAAAGATGACATTGTTTGATATGTCTTTGTTATGACAACTTGACAGTAGTCAATACATTATAACTTGTCATGACAACTTGACATTACCAAGACAACATAACTGACCACTTTTTACCAGTGATACAAATTGAATTTGTAATTAAGTGTTAATACTCCGTCATATAGTTTTATAACATTGTCATAAATATTTTTCTTGACCTCAAGTACCGTGGTACAAGTATACTTAGTCATTAAAATGTCATAAATGTTGTAATACTATGTCAAATAGTTTTATAACAATGTCATTAATATTATTTAGTTCTATTTTTCTTTTACGTTTCCTCCATGTGTTTAAAAAATAAAATCAATCATACAATAATAATAATAAAATTGATACAATTATATTTAATTAATTGCATTTGGAGACCAATTAACCTATAATTAAATGAAAACAGTACTGCCCTACAAAGGCAAAAGGCAGTAACTTCGTTTTTGGTCAAAAATTAGTTATTCATATTTTTGAAACATTCAAGACCTCCTTTATTATGTGCATAAGTAGAGTCAATTTTGTTGTTTTTCGAGGAAATAAACAAAGAAGAAATTAACTGACAACTGAAAGTCACTAAAAAGTCTAAACTTTAAAGTAATTTTTCTCAGTTTCACACTCTAGCGAGTTAAAGTATTTTGCCTTTGTAGGGCAGAGTACAATAATGGGTTAAGCCATGCAGTGTAGGGTCCATATCGCTGGGAAAACAGTTACTGTAATTACATTAAATTAAATTGATTAAATGTTTTGTTAGTTTTTTCTCCGAAAATTTCAGAACCTTTGTGAGGAAGAACAAGTTCTGTTTGTTGTCAGCTTTTTATGTATTGTGGACATACATAAAGTATAATATTTTGAAGTGTCTGTTGCATTTTGTTATAGTATTTAAAATTATTTGACATAGTATAAACACTTAATTACTTTTAAATGGTAGTTTAATGTAATATTATTATCCATATTAACCCATAAAGCTAGGTAGTTTGATAATTATTCTGCAATGTCATGATTATGACAGATTTATAACAAGTCATGATGTATTGGTTTATGTCAAGTTGTCATAAAAAATACATCTCAAACAATGTAATCTTTGCATTAAAAATGACATAATCGAACAAATGATACTTAATGACAGTGGTCATAAATGTGCATAAAATCTCTTCATGTTCATGACACGTGTCGTGTCATGTCATGATTATGAAGATGTCATGTCAGTCTCATAAACACCCCTTCAAATATACTGTTACCATATAAATTTTGCTACATTTTAAGTTGCAATCCTATATATCGCCATCTCTGTTAGAACTATAAAATTCCAGTTATTTGCCGGCTTTAAAGTCATTTCTGTACGTGCATTGTGCTTTGCCCCGTTACTCAAATACTTATTGAATCAGAGCAATCTGTCATTATACATCAACTTGACACTTAGAAGTACATCCTGAAAGTTTTATATCCAAAATCTAAACAAGTATCTGCAATGCTTGTTCTGGCCATCTCTGTATTTAAGCCCTTCAAATATTGAAAAGCCCTGCTCATAATAACTTTTGTTTTAGCACAAGCTCTGTCATATTCCCATTTTCCGCAGTATGAGCTATTACTGCTTTAACAAAAGATGATTCCCCATGTAAGAACGTAACAAATTGACATCTTTACATGGCATTTCTTAGATGATCGTTGTTTAAAACTTTACAGGTTAAACTCCGCCATCTAGATAACAAGTTTCAACTCTAACCAACTGTTATATAAACAAGCTACAAACTCTTCCCCATCCAGAGCACATACGTGTGAAGAAGCCATGAAGTCTTTTTTCTGTTTACGGATGTGACGTAATCACGCAAATAAGAATGACTTTTTCAAACTCATGTGAAAACAGACACAGATACTCAAAATATAAATCATAATTAAAAGCTTACTATTGTGAACACGGGGTTAAGGTAGGGAAATAAATATGAACAGATTTTATTTTCATTTTTAACAGAAAAAAGTTACAAAAAACACTTAGGGGTTGTGTACACCAAAACTTTTACGCCCGCGGTCGGCGCATGTTTTCAATTGTTTCCAATGGAAGCTCGGCGTTTTTCAAATAAGCCAGCAGCTAGCGGGTTTTTCCGCGCTGAAAACCGGCGCTCGGTGGTTTTTCTGCGCTCGGCGCTGAGCGTCGAGAGTTGAAAGAGATTCAACTTGGGGAGAAAAGCTCCGCTCGTCAATGTCAGTTCTCACATGGCCGCCCAATCACAGTGGAGGAGGGGCGGGACATTACCACAGCAACCAACCGGCTCGCAGCTGAAGTATCACAGCTACCAAAGCGCTCAGCTGAAGAAAGCTGGCACTCAGCTGAAAAACAGCTGGCATTCGGCGTCCTCAAGGCGTTTTCAGCCGCGTTTAAAAGTTTTGGTGTGTCCAGCCCCTTACTACTCATTTTAAAGTCGCAATGAAATTGAAATGAAAAACTATATATGTATTTTTAATAGTGTGGTATTATTAACAAATTACTTATCTGTGAGCTTCATTATTTTTTAAAAATTCGTGTGTGCTCATAATCTTTAATCAAAAATGCAAATCTCCTCCCCTCCTCAAAACGATCTCTCTTCACTTCCGGTCAAAAGTATGGCAGGTGGGCGGGGTCCGGGAGAAGATCGCAGTGATTAGCAATTAGCAACACGACCCAACTTCAAACGATCCAATCAGATCTCGATGGACAAATTCAAATCCAGCCCTGCCTTATTTCATCTCAAAAGCCGTTTCATTCGGATATACGTCACCACGGGGAAAATAAGGCAATCGCTACTTCCGTTTCATGGCGACTTTAAATCAGAGTAGATCCCAAACAGTTATGTTATTATGTTATGCTCCGGATTTCACTATCTTCCTGAAACACACAGTTTTGAAAAGCTCTGTATCACTGATTGGCCAGCTAATCTGTACGTTGAGATTGGTCTGAATACCTCTGACGTCAGCTGGAAATGTGACACTAATTACCATGTTTGAAAGATTCGCTTACAACGCAATGCTAACAGGAGTTAACTTACAGGCCGTGAGTCCGAAGCAAAGGAATTATGATAATGTCGGTCTTGTCTACATCACCAATCCCAGGAAGTAAACTGTTGCCTACAATCTGTGTTTGTAGTAGTCCAAGAAAAGAAATTTACGTTGGAGACGATAACTAGCGTCATCATTTACTTTGGGGTTTGTTCCTTTTGCATATCGTTAACATGTACTAATACACACTTACACACCAAATGATATATTACTTCAGTATTTTTATCAATTACTATAAGCTACAAAGGTAAATAAAGTGAGCAGTTCAAATTAATTGTATATTCGATAATTGTTGATTAAATGCAGCCTATGCATTGAAGAAAACTAAGAAAATCACCTTGAATTTACTTACTGACAAATGCAGAGTCATTATCACAACACTGGTAATGACTTAATTAGTAATCTACTTATCTTCTAATTCTGTTAACCACCATATTGTAAAATGTGTATGTCACCTTACTCAGAAATGTCACTGTAATTATCTTACATCAATTACAGCAAAGAAACTTTCTTGGTCCAAAAATGTACAGGAAATAAAATGGTCTATGGCAACATTAGTCTGATAAGCAATTAGCGTGTGGCTTTGATGAATTTGAGGGATAGAGCATTATATTATTCTCAATTAAAACCTGTCCTCCACAGCATTACTCATTTTAACGCTCCTCGTTCATACTAATTAGCAGAAGCCTTCATTGCCTCTGAGCTGAGAGGACATTTCAATATCCCATTAAAGCATAAGCAGATAGTGACGTGATTGACACACTGTGAAAGTTGGGAAGTAATTACATTATATGCCTCAGTGTGCCTTCTATCAGCATATAATGACACGTTTCAGTCTGTCATTACTTTTTCTTTCTCTCTTTTGCATTTAACTTTGATTTCATCCCTCTCTTCTGCATACGTGTGTAATACGGCCCTATACGAATTAAATTAAGTCAATTGACAGACAGACAGATGAAGAAAAACATGACAAAAATCATAAAAGAAAACCTAAATGAGTTGATTGGTCTAAAAATTCACTTTGATTTTGAAATGAACACAAGTGCTGGTCGTACCCTCACCCCTTATCTTGACCTTTTGAGAAAGCGACTACATGATGTAGATGTTTTGCCCTTTTCTTTCATAGATGTGGTGTGTATGTGTGTGTGTTGTTTCCGAATAGTGCTTTTGGAAATCCCATCAGATAAGAAGGGAAATGGCCATGTTAGATGTAGCTGCATTAATGTTAGCACAGCGAATAAACAGTATGAGAAGAGGAAGTATGGCTCTGAATTCTGTTCTTCTGAATTCTGCTTCATAAACATGTCATAAATCTTTCAAATGACCTTGTGTTTATTTTACACTGCAGTATCCCTGTGCAGGACTGTGAGAACTGGGGCAGTGCTCAATAAACATTGCAGTCAGATGTGCTCAAATCTACTCTAGGGGAGATCACATTCACTATAAATCAAACCGTTAAATGTACAGTATCTCTCATTTGTGGACTCACTGAAATTCATTTGCAATTCAGAATCTGGTTTCCATTTATAAATCACTGCTGTTTAATGCATTTAAACACAAGAGCAGTTAATTAAACTGTAAATCTTGACTTGATGAATGTAAGATGCATTAGTATACAATAATTAGAGACAGACAATGATGCTTTCTGACCGCTGTCTCTGAAAAGTTTTAGGGACATTTTAAGGGCAATAAAACATCAAGGTATAAACCCAATACCCCTCTACTAACACACACACACACACACACACACACACACACACACACACACACACACACACACACACACACACACACACACACACACACACACACACACACACACACACACACACAGGTTTCCATGTTTTGTGGGGAAATTCCATAGACGTAATGCATTTTATACCATACAAACTGTATATTCTCTTCCCTTCCCCAAACCCTAACCCCAACCATCACAGAAAACTTTATTGTACCTAAGATTTTCAAGAAACATCATTCTGTTTGATTTATAAGCTTGTTTCCGCATGGGGACCTCAAAATGTCCCCACAATGGTCACACATTTACTGGTATTCCTATCTTTGTGGGGACATTTGATAATTCCCAGGTACACACACACACACACACACACACACACACACACACACACACACACACACACACACACACACACACACACACACACACACACACACTTAAATATGTAAAATATGAATAAACTAAAACCTTAAATTTTAAGGGATACCTTATACCCTAAATTTCCTAATGATGGCTCTATTCTTTGGTTTTTAGAGTATAATGATGACAGATGGCCATCATACGGAGACCTAGGTTTTTTCCTTTCTGGTGTTTCCTCTCCAGACCTCAACCGTATCAAGCTAATTTGGGGCGAGTTGGAACATAAACTGCATTTTGTATATTCAAAGTAAAGCCTTTGGCTTGAGTTGCAGATGGCATGGGGAAAATATATGGAGTAAATATATTGACACTATGCCAGAGAGATACAGTGCTGCTGTAATTGCTGGAAAAGGTGGACATACCAAATATTAAAGTGCATATAAACAGTACGATTCACTTCATTTGAAATGCGTTGTGCTCAGAGCCACATCATTATGAAATGAAATCCAGCTATATATGGGGGCAAAAAGTGGCCATCATTGTATATCATGTGTGCACTGTTTGTAGGGGTGTCACGATTCTCCAAATCCTCAATTCCATTACATTTTCGATTCTAAGGTCACAATTCGATTCTCGATTTTAACTTTTTTTTGAAAGCACAAAAAATGCCATGCAATTTTTAGACTACACTATATAGTTTATGACATTGAACCCGGAGATGCCCTGCCATGTTAGTTGTGCTGCCAGTGGAAAAATGTGACCCGTCACGGAAAGTAGGGACACAAGTCGGATCTGGGGCATTTTGAGTTATTCATAGATTCTGAAAGTGCAGTTTCTAAGCTTTCTAACGATGTGTAACACATGGAAATCTGATAAGATTTGGAGAAGTTGTGGCCATTTGAATGTAACACATTCAAGAAGGAGAATGCTGAGAAATTTGAGAAAGAAAAAAGTTAACACTTTCCCTTTTCCCTGGCTGGAGAGACAATAGGGCTCATTTACATCTCATTTAGCTAAGACATACCCCCTGTAAAGCCGTTTTGAGATAGCCTACAGATGTTTTAGCATCATATCTAGTATTTTATTACAGAAGTCCGAATGAACAACATGCAAAAATAAACAGGACTTTTACCTTTGTGGGGATCACAAGTCGAATCCAGTCTGTTTCAAATGTTTGAATCATCCAATGATTTTTGTCCACAAATATAATAGTCTATTAGTACATCAGATTTCGCATGAACTTCTGGTAATACAATATAATATACAATTTGAGGACTATTTACATCGTAACATGTAAGGGTATATCAGATTACAGTCCGGTATTTGCGTTCCGTTAAACACATGAACCCGCCTTCAAATTTTGTATTTAAAATAGGGTCTCTGTGTAACTTATGAGTTTGACTTCATGCTGCGCTGCAAGACGTCAAAGTACCGCGAGAGCGAGTCGAAATTAAACTACTCCGTAAGATTTCTTGAAGAGCTCTCGCGGTACTTTGACGTCATCCGACTGCGGCGCCCCATAAAGTCAGTGACGCGGCTGACGTACGATGAGGCTGACTGTTATTTGTTCCGCCCCAGCTTCTTTTATCTTTCTTTTGTTTTGAGCGCCCGAGCTTCATTTACAGTCTGGGGAGACGCACACTATAAGTTTGAATAAAATATATAAAACTAAGCAAACATGTCTGAGGAACAGGGCAGCCGCGTCACTACAAGTCACAAGACTTCACGCTCGAGCCGGAAGAGAAGACAATGCTGAATAAAGTCGTAATTCTTGCTATTTTGGACCAAACTGTATTGTCGATGCTTCACCACAATCTCACTGACCCACTGATGTCACATGGACTATTTGATGTTTTTATTACTTTTCTGGACATGGAAACCGTACATAGATTTTCAATGGAGGAAACAGAAAGCTCTCGGACTAAATCTAACAATAAAACATTTTAAACTGTGTTCCGAAGATGAACGGAGGTCTTCCGAGTTTAGAACGACATACGGGTAAGTCATTAATGACATTATGTCACGGTAGGAAAATCCAGTGTTTTCCTCCGTGTCATGTTTGTGTGTGTGTGTGTTGTTCACTTACCCCTGCCATGTGCTCGTTAGAGCAATCCCTTTCACCTGTGTGTTGATTGTCTCGCTCCAGCTGTTCATCATTACATCATCTCCATATATACTCACCTGACTTTCTGTTCCCTGCCAGATTCAATTGTTTGCTCAGTCTCCGTGTTGCTTGGTTGTTTCGTGCTCTCTGGATTACGTGTTACTGTTGGATGTTTATTGTCGTCGTCGTCTTCGTGTGGATGTTCCGTGTCAGCCTGGATTTCACCACTGTTCACTACTCCACCAACGCCGCACTCAAAGCACCAACTTCCCCGTAGTCATCGTCGCCATTGCCTTCAACAACACCGGACTGGATTACTTCCGCATTACCTCTGAATACTCTCTCTTTGTTTACATTTAATAAACATTGTTATATTGTTCACCTGCGTTTGCTTCCGTCTTTTACAAGTCATTACAGAAGAATCTGGCCAACATGGAAGCAGCAGGTGGTCAACCAATCTCCACGTTGGAGGAGTTTCTCCAACGATCGCTGGCTCGTATGGATCATCAGGATCAAGCCATCGAAGATATGCGGAAGGCCGTCCAGGTAATGGTGGCGAAGGTTTCCGAGCTCTCTCAGCGACCTCCGGACATCACGCCTCCCACTGCGCCACCCATGCCGCCCGCACCATCTTCACCTCCAGGGGGTAGTTTTATCCAGGAACCGAGACTACCTATCCCGGAGAAATATGCCGGTGAGCCCAACTATTGCCGTACTTTTCTCTCTCATTGTTCTCTACATTTCGCCCAACAGCCCCGGACATTCTTCCTCGAGGAGACAAAGGTGGCGTTTACGCTCTCGCTTCTCTCCGGCAAGGCTGCCCTCTGGGGGACGGCGGTATGGGAAAACAAGGACAGCTGTTGTTCCTCGTTCACCTCGCTTGCAGAGGAGATGAAGAGGGTTTTCGACCGCTCCGTCGCCGGGAGGGAGGCCGCCCGTCTCCTCACGGATCTCCAGCAGGGGGAGCGGTCGGTCTCGGACTATGCCATCGAGTTCCGTACCCTGGCGGCGGAGTGCAGGTGGAACGAGGAAGCGCAGTGGGATCATTTCCTGCATGGGTTGGCGGATCGGATCCATCGAGAGATCATCACGGTGGAATTACCTAAGTCGCTCAACGGGTTGGTGGACTTGGCGATCCGGGTTGACGCACGCCTCTCCACCGCTGCCAGAAGGAAGACTCGAGGTCCGTCCCTACGTCAGGCAGAGTCCATGGATCAGCCCATCGAAGTTTCCACCGGTGGTCTCTCAGATCCGGAACCCATGCAGGTGGGTCGAGCTCGGTTACCCCGGGAGGAGAGGAAGCGGCGGAGATCCTTGGGTCTTTGCATGTACTGTGGCGAGTCGGGTCACCAATGCCAGAGGTGCCCGGTAAAAGACCAAGCCCGATAGTAAAACAGAGGCTACTATCGGGCAGGATCTCCGCACAGAAGACCTCTACTACATCTACTCTCCTTCCGGTGAGACTACGGTGGTCCACTATGTCACACTCAGGGCACGCACTGCTGGATTCGGGGGCGGAGGGCAACTTCATCGACAGCTCACTAGCACGTAAGCTCAAGTTACCCTTCACGTCACTCACCCACCAGATTGCGCCCTTCGCCCTCAATGGACATCAGTTACCCACTATCAAGTACACCACAGCACCTATCACACTCATCACTTCCGGCAACCACACAGAGACTATTTCATTTTTTATTACTGACACTGCTCTCTCCCCCATAGTTCTTGGACATCCTTGGCTGCATTCCCATAACCCAAGAATTGACTGGAAACTGGGTTCTGTTACCAGCTGGAGCGAGGAGTGTCATAAGTCCTGTCTTGTCTCTGCTTGTGTTTCTGTTTCTGAGTCTGTGTTTCAGGGGAAGGCGGTGGATTTATCTACCGTGCCCGCGGAGTACCACGACCTGAAGGAGGTGTTCAGTAAGTCGCGGGCTGATTCTCTTCCTCCTCATCGTCCCTATGACTGTGCGATAGACTTATTGCCAGGTACGTTTCCGCCTAAGGGCAAGTTATACTCTCTGTCCGTTCCGGAGATGGAGGCCATGGAGAAATATATTTCTGATTCTCTGGTAACGGGGTTCATTCGCCCTTCCTCATCTCCAGCGGGGGCGGGGTTCTTTTTTGTGGGTAAGAAGGACGGATCCTTGCGGCCTTGTATTGACTACCGAGGGTTGAACAACATCACGGTAAAGAATACCTATCCTTTGCCGTTGATGTCTTCAGCCTTCGAGAGGTTGCAGGGAGCGTCCGTCTTCACTAAATTGGACTTACGTAACGCATATCATTTGGTTCGCATCAGGAAGGGGGATGAATGGAAGACTGCGTTTAACACCCCTCGTGGCCATTTTGAGTACTGCGTGATGCCTTTCGGGCTAACGAACTCGCCGGCAGTCTTCCAAGCACTCGTTAATGACGTGTTGCGAGACATGGTAGATCAGTTCATATATGTTTACCTGGATGACATATTGATTTTTTCTTCGTCTCTCCAGGAACATTTGCAACACGTACGACGAGTGCTTCTGCGGTTGCTAGAGAATGGGCTTTTTGTCAAGGCGGAGAAATGCGTTTTTCATGCACAGTCGGTTTCTTTTTTAGGACACATCATTTCGACTGAGGGTGTTCGCATGGATCCTGAGAAAGTTAAGGCTGTGGTAGATTGGCCATCCCCAGAGTCTCGCAAGGCCCTGCAGAGATTTCTGGGGTTCGCCAATTTTTACCGGCGTTTTATTCGCAATTTCAGCCAACTAGCCGCACCTCTGACCGCTTTGACCTCCCCTGGTTTGACGTTCAGGTGGTCAGACGCAGCTGAGGCTGCGTTTGCCAAACTGAAAAGCTGCTTTGTTTCAGCTCCCATTCTCGTTACCCCTGATCGTTCACGTCAATTCATAGTGGAGGTCGACGCGTCAGAGGTGGGGGTAGGAGCAGTGTTGTCCCAGCGCGCATCCTCAGATGGAAAGGTTCATCCTTGCGCGTATTATTCCCATCGTTTATCTCCTGCGGAGGTTAACTATGACATTGGCAATCGAGAGTTGTTGGCGGTCAAGCTAGCACTGGAAGAATGGCGTCACTGGCTTGAAGGGTCGGGTGTACCGTTCATTGTGTGGACGGACCATAAGAATCTCGAATACATTAGAACTGCCAAAAGACTTAATTCCAGGCAGGCTCGGTGGGCGTTGTTTTTCGGTCGTTTCGATTTTACACTTTCTTACCGGCCGGGTTCCAAAAACATCAAACCCGATGCTTTATCCCGTCTTTTTGAGCGTTCCGATCGTACTGCTACTCCCGAGCCCATTTTACCGGAGAGAATCATTATCTCCGCGCTCAGATGGGAGGTCGAATCGAAGGTTTTGACAGCCTTAGAAGGGGTAACGCCCCCGGCTCGCTGCCCACCGAACCGTTTATTTGTGCCGGAAGGGTTACGGTCAGACGTCCTCCAGTGGGGTCATGGTTCCAGTGTTGCTTGTCACCCAGGGGTTAGTAGAACTAGGTTTCTAGTCAAGCAACGATTTTGGTGGCCTGGTATGGCTCGTGACGTCCACGACTTCGTCTTGGCTTGTTCGGTTTGTGCCGTTGGTAAGACTTCCAATCGTCCTCCGGATGGGTTACTTTTACCGCTGTCTGTCCCTTCGAGACCCTGGTCCCACATTTCGCTAGATTTTATTACCGCCCTCCCACCCTCTAAGGGGAATACGGTGATTTTGACCGTAGTGGACCGGTTCTCGAAGGCGACTCATTTCGTTCCCTTGCCCAAATTACCATCAGCCAAGGAAACAGCGGTAGCTGTCATTGACCACGTCTTCCGAATACATGGCCTCCCGACAGACGTGGTCTCTGACAGGGGTCCCCAGTTTGTGTCCAAATTTTGGCGAGAGTTCTGCAAATTGCTAGGGGCGACTGTTAGTCTTTCGTCCGGGTTTCATCCCCAGAGCAACGGTCAAACCGAGCGAGCCAATCAGGACGTCGAAAGGGTGTTGCGATGTCTGGTTTCCAAGAATCCTTCGTCCTGGTGTCAGCAACTCTCAATTGTGGAGTACGCACACAATTCACTGCCGGTGTCATCTACGGGCATGTCTCCATTTAAGTGTAGTTTAGGGTACCAACCACCTAATTTTGTCAGTACTGAATCCGAGGTGTCGGTTCCCTCCGCAAACGCACTAGTCCAGAGGTGCCACCGCACCTGGACCAGAGCTCGCAGAGCTCTGCTCCAGGCAAGGTCACGCACCAAGGCCAAGGCCGATCGCCACCGGTCGAAGCCTCCCCGATACGTCGTCGGTCAAAGAGTGTGGCTTTCAACCCAGAATATTCCGATGCGTTCCGTCTCGAATAAACTTGCTCCCAAATTTATTGGCCCGTTTTCTGTTACCAAAATCATTAATCCGGTAACAGTGCGTCTTAGTCTTCCTCCTGCGTACAGGAGGGTTCACCCCGTCTTCCACGTTTCCAAAATTAAACCGGTTATTTTTTCCCGTCTTAATCCGCCTGCCCCGGTTCCCCCTCCGCCTCGTATCGTTAATGGGGAGACCACATATTCGGTTAACCGTATTCTGGACTCCAGACGGAGGGGACGCGGATTTCAGTACTTGGTGGATTGGGAAGGTTACGGTCCGGAGGAGAGAAGGTGGGTTCCTGCTCGGGACATACTGGATCACCGCCTTATTGATGAATTCAATCAACAGGTAAAGCAGGCTGGGAACGCCGAGGGGCGTTCCTAGGGGAGGGGGTACTGTCACGGTAGGAAAATCCAGTGTTTTCCTCCGTGTCATGTTTGTGTGTGTGTGTGTTGTTCACTTACCCCTGCCATGTGCTCGTTAGAGCAATCCCTTTCACCTGTGTGTTGATTGTCTCGCTCCAGCTGTTCATCATTACATCATCTCCATATATACTCACCTGACTTTCTGTTCCCTGCCAGATTCAATTGTTTGCTCAGTCTCCGTGTTGCTTGGTTGTTTCGTGCTCTCTGGATTACGTGTTACTGTTGGATGTTTATTGTCGTCGTCGTCTTCGTGTGGATGTTCCGTGTCAGCCTGGATTTCACCACTGTTCACTACTCCACCAACGCCGCACTCAAAGCACCAACTTCCCCGTAGTCATCGTCGCCATTGCCTTCAACAACACCGGACTGGATTACTTCCGCATTACCTCTGAATACTCTCTCTTTGTTTACATTTAATAAACATTGTTATATTGTTCACCTGCGTTTGCTTCCGTCTTTTACAAGTCATTACACATTATTGTTTTGGGCGAACTATCCTTATTCAGTAGTCACGCTGTTCCCTGTGGGGGCGGAGGCAAAAACACAAGCTTATACAGTATGTAAATATACACACAGACAATGACGCCCCCCGCTGCACGCTAGAATCTCTGGAAAAACAAGCGTATTTCAACCGCAAAATGTACGCTTTTAAATATACATAAACTGCTATCTCAAACATGGAGAGGCTTCTTCGTGATCTCAACTAACAGATTCTGTAATAAAACGAAAATCACAAATTAAAAAAAAAAAAAATTTGATTCTCATTTTCTCGAAACTTGTGCTGCCGACTTGTGCCCCTGGTTTCCGTGACGGGTCACAAATATGGTACACACACATACCTGATAAAACGTAACTTTCTGTCAGATGAACATTCCTGTCAGTACTTTGCACCTTGTCATTTAAACGCGAGCGGGAGTAATGACGAGTTTATATTGACGCAAACTAATTTTATGTCAGAGTCCGCTGCTTGTGTTATAAGTAAACGTGCTGCACAGTGTTTTGTACATACATATGTTAGAGCTTTCTCTGAATTTTCAGCGCAATTGATGAAATAAGATCGCACAACTTTCACATGCTTGCAAAATGAAACTGTGGAGATCAGCCGATTTATCAATGAAAGGCTAAAAATAGCGCTGCACACTGTGTGTTTGTGCCAGATGTCAGAAAAGACGAAAAACATTGTGTTCAGTACTTCATATTAGATAAATGGGCAGAGAGAAGGCTATTACCTGTGGCTGTTCGAACATATTCAACAACATGTGCGTTTACACTACAAAAGCTTGGCAAGCCGACTGGATGTGACATGGGGGCGTGGCAGCATCGACGATTTTTTTCGACCAATTTCGAAATCGTGACACCCTTAACTGTTTGTACAAAAAAATAGAAAAGAGGATTCAAATTTACTTCTTTATTTTTTGGGAGTACAAAGTACAATTTGGAAAAAATGTATTTGATTCTATGCAACCCTAACATTTCAAAAGTTAGAGTTTCAAAAGTCCTTAAAGGCGCTCTAAGCGAATTGACGCGTTTTAGACCATAAAAATTTTTTTCTTACATACAGCAAACATCTCCTCACTATCTGCTTTCTGCCTGTCCGCTGATCAAACTGTAAAAAAACGCGATCTCTGTAGACAGCCCAGGCTTCACAAACGGCAATATCAACATAGTGGCCAAACCTAGCACCACAAAACAAAACAAAGTATTCCAGCCAATAAACGACAAAAAGGATTTTGGGGTGGGGACTGGGCGCGTTCATGAAAGCACGGAAGGGAGGGGGAGGAGTTAGCTACGCTCCGTCTGTTTGAAAACAGTTTAAACGTCAACATAAACTATTTGTTGAGTCCATGTTCCTTAAACCACACACCAAACCTTGCTTATTGTTTTTCCAGTACTGTTTTGTAGTATGTTTCAACTATTTGTAAGAAGTGGTTCTGTTGTTCAAAACCTCTGTAACAATTCTGTCACCCTCCCACCAGTAAGTAGCAGAAATGAACAAATCCTCAAGCCTGCATGTTACTGGCCGAGTGCCAGGCAGTGCTGTCAGTCTGTGGATCTGCAGTAAAACCAGCCTGGAGACTACTTTCTGTAGAAACAGATCCACCACACACTGTATGCAAACTACATTCTATAGCATTTACTGTTTCATTTTCTTTCTTTCTTTCTTTCTTTCTTTTTTTGTTCTTTCGTTCATGGTTCTTCTACTTGTGCTCCATTTGATGTCTTTCCTGTAAAATTTTCCTACAATCTGCCCTACATCTCATTTAGTCCACTGTTCCACTTTGTGGTGGGAACATAACTACAGTATGTATTTGCAGGTTGCTATTTTTAAATGTACAGCACTGAATGCTGTTGTCTCTTACTAAGAGGCTGTACGAACTGTTTGTGTCCACCCCCCCCCACACACACACACACAATCACAAACGTAATGCAATATCAATGTAGTCTTGTCTCCTACCACACTTTAAACCTTCTTACAAATAGAAATGCTGTAGGTTATTTATTTTGATAGTTCAAGGCTGAAGAGCTGGAGGGGAAACAAAACAAAACACAACACACTTAAAAAAAATAATAAGGGGAAAGAAAAAGAAGAGAGAGATAGGAAAACAAAGCCGCAGGATAGAGGCTCTGTCTCTTTTTCTGCCTGCACTGGCAGAGAATACCTGTGTTCAGAGTTATTTGGAGTGATCAGGTGCAGCGAGGTGGGTCGGCGATGGTGCACACAGACACATGTTTCTGCGCAGTTTGACATAATTGCCATTCTCTCTCCCATTTGGCATCTCGCTAACATCAGTCAGAGAGAAGCAGGCCTGTCACAACTGTCTGACTGCAGGGAGAGGAGAGATAGAAGTCAGATAAGGAAGAAAAAGAGGGACAGCAGATATTATACTGTGTGTATATCACTCACCCAAAAACAGTACCCGACATTGGTCCTGGATGAACAGAAAATTAATTCAGACACGTCCTTAATTACTTCATTGAAATACGTTGTAATACATTGATGTAATTCTTATTAAAATATAATTGCTCTATATATGCATAAAATATACATATGAAGAGCTTAAATTCAAAAGCTGCTAAATGCCAACTCCGGATTAACTTTAAAACCGCTTAATCCCAGCCTCAGGCCATTCAGAAATGTTTGTTGGCAGAATCCGTTAAACGGCAGCATATTTCTCAGCAAAGAACTCTAAGTGCATGTGGAAGCCACAACCCGAATGTGGCAGCCACATGCATAACAGTGACCCCTAATGTAAAGTCAGTTTCTTAATTTTCACCGTGGAGGATGTTGTCAGCCCCACTCCTGAACCAGGACCCAGCAAGCCATTACCCCGTTGCATGGTACTGCTAAGGCCTAACACAGGTGGAGAGCCAGAGCCTGGCGCAACAGAGAAGCCAGTGCTGAGTAGTGCATCTGAGCCCAATATCGCCCTGGCGCCCGAGCCTCTTACGTCTGACTGCATGTGAGATCCAGCAACATCGCCCACACCATCACCGCTGATACTGCTGGATACTGGGATTATAGACCTTATAAATCATAATGTTTGCTGTCTGCTGCTATCTACACTGGCCCATCCAGCTCACCTTCATCTCCACTGGTCCCACCCAGCCTACCTTTACCTCCTCCTCTGTCTACGGTAGCCACATCGCCAATCCTGGGTCTGCTGTCTCCATGGGGGTTGGGTCGGGGATGCTTAGGGATCTCCAGCTGGCAGCTACCTCTGGGTTAGAGGATCCCTTGTCCCCCTCTCCAGCTGTCAAGACCCTGACTTCACATCGGCCCTTTGGCCCATCAGCTACACCTTGGCTTCTAGCTCCCTCAACTCCGTCGTGGCCCATCATCCCACCAGCTCCACTTGGCTCATCCACCGCCTCTGGGCTCCAATCCTCTGGTTGTGCCTTGTCACTCTTCCCCCACAGCTCTGTCAGGATCCCCCTTCCCTCCAGCTCCACCTTCATCCTAAATGGCACTGGTTCCGCCGCTGTCCTCCAGACCCCTAGCCTGGCTCCGCCCTCCTAAGTGCTTCCGCTTAATTTTCATTTCGCTTCAGTACTATGTCTGGGACTGCTGTGTAGAGTTTCGTTTTCTCCTGCAAAAATCTGCAGGTCCAATCAGCGAACAGATGGGGGTGGCTAAGAACGATGACGTTGAGGTTGTGCATCAGTTTGAGTTGTAGTTCAGTAATGGCAGCGGAGAAAGACGTGAGAAAAGCTATTCGGTCCGTTGTTGCAAAACTGCCGAATATAAAGAAGTTAAAGCCGGAGCAAGAACAATGTTTGCTAAGGTTTGTTGCTCTGATCATTCAGACTTGTTGTTTCCGGCCAGTTTCGGCGCATGATATACATCACGAGCACACATTAGCGATTGGCTATGCAGATCCTGAGTGACTCTGGGCAGATCCAATATTTTAAACTTCAACAGAGGACCCTCCTTAACGGAAGTAATGCTTTGCAATGGAGCGTGGCCAGACTCTCTGTACAAATGAAACAAATGTACGAGAGTCTGGTTGGACCAGGCTACCAGACCCTTGCCTCTGCCCAGGTGCTAAAGCCTTCGGCTCCACCTTGGCCCTCCGGAACCTCTTTTCCACCCTGTCTCTCTGTCTGTTCGGCTCCATCTCGGGCTCCTCCTCAACCGTCTGCAGCTCCATGGCCGTCAGTCAGTTCCCCGTGCCTCCTCCTCCATCCTCATGCTGTCTGAGGTCTGGGCCGCCCTGCTCAAGGCCCCATCCTGGACTGTCTCTGTCTTCCTCTTCCTGGTTATCCGTCCACCTCCAGAACCCCCTCCTTCTTCACATCTCTCTCCATGGCACGAGGTGGCACCTTGCTGGGGGGAAAAGACCTGCAACATATTCCCTGTCATCTGCCTTAACTCACCGGACTGCACTACCCATAATCCTTTGCACCGTCATCCACCATCTTTTATTACCATCTTCTTCACCGGTTCACAATTACCAGAACTCTATATATAGTCACTATTGTCTATTGTTCATAGTCGGTTCTTGTTAATGTTATTTGTATTATTGACTGTCATCGTTCCTTTATAGTTTTATGTTAATTGTTACCTGTCGTCCTCCTCATTTATTCGTACACATCTTGTCACAATATTTATATACACAAACACAATTTAATGTTAATTTCATCTCCCGAAGCCACTGAAATTGTCTAAACAACAGATAATCCAAGCAAACAGACTGAAATGCTGCAGATTTTTGGTGAGTGTGTGAACATATTTGGGTAAAATGACTGTTTGGAGGCAATATTTCAGCATCTGAAAGGTTAGAGAAAAGTGAGGAGTGCGGGGGCTTTTAGAATTGAGGAAATTCAATGTGACATGCTGAGAATGAATTGCTCAGTCAAGCTGAAATATCCCTCATTCTAATGGCTTGAGACAGTCATTGGTTTATTTTCTCTCCCAATATCTCAGTCTCTTTCGGTCTCTTCATTCTTTCTTTCTTTCTTTTTTGCCAACAATAATCACTGATACAAGATGAACTGTTATCTTGATTTTTTCCTAGTACAGCTAATTGTATTGTACCTAATAAAATAAACATAAAAATGCAATAAAGTAGCCCACACTCGCCAGTTCATCACTATCTACTTTAAAGATGATATCCAAGTAAATATCTAAGAATTCTATTAGACTTCTAGACATCTCCATTATATATATATATATATATATATATATAGCGACAAGCTGGCCTGGGGATGAGAATGAAAGAGTTATTATTCTGTGTACAGAACTGCTCGATCAGATTTCTTACTCCTACTGACTGCTGATCTAAAGGCTAACAAGCCAAAAGATTCTGAGCAAGGAGCAAAGCACTGGTGAACTATTGCACATGAAAGAGAAATCCCTGCAGTTGCATCATGCTAAAAATGTATACACACTGTAAAAAATTCTTAGCCGACTTTTTTTGTTTAATCAACTCAGATTTACAAGTCATTTCAACTTTAACTTAACAAGAGATGAGTTGCTACAACTTATAAAATATAGTTAAAATTTGTCAACTTCATTTTCTAAGTTATAACAACTCATCTTTAGTCTAGATAATAGTATGTTAAAATGACTTGTAAATCTGAGTTGATTAAACAAAAAAAATAGGGCAGCAAATAATTTTTTAGACTGCAGTAAATGTAACAATAGCAGATCCCCTTTTGATGCTATATAGAACCCTTTTTTTAGACTGTTTGATGTAGAACCTCAGTGGGAAAAATAAGCTTCAATTTACCAGCTGTTAGGAGGGTTATTTTTGTTATTTATCCATTTTTATTTGCAGCACTTTATAAGGTTAACAATAAAAAACAACAAGACATCAGATAAATACTTTTTTTCCCTTTTTATTACATGAGATGACATACAAAAATAAATATGTGTATTAAGTCAAACACATTAAAAAGTAAAAAACCTACATCAAAATAAATATATTAATTATTGTGCAAATACAACAAATAATTTCTTAAATGAGCTATGGATGTTAAATAACAGTTTCAATATTAAATACATTACCAAAAGAATATGGCAAAAACAATCATTGTAAATGGACATCAAATATAAAATCATAAAAATCATGAAATATGCCAAATCAAAATATATTTATGACAATAAATACTGAACATTAACACATTGTTTAGGGGGTAAATTTATAACATGACATAATTGTGGAATTTACAATCAGCTGTGTGCTTTACCATCATTTATCAAAATATCTTCTTTTGTGTTCATCAGAAAAAAGATATTCATACAGGTTTAGAACAACATGAGGATGAGATAATGATGCCAGAATTTACATTTTTGTGTGAACTATCCCTTTATAGCAGATTTCCATAAACTATATTGCACAAAAACACTATGTAGCTTATCTGTAATAAAGGTAATGAAGCATACTATACAGTATAAAGCTTACCTGTTATGTGTCATAGGAAACACACAAAATATCACTTTTCAAAATGCTTTTAATAGTAAATGACAGCTATATTACCTGTTTGTGTTGTTAGTCTGCAGGCGGTACAGCAGGACTGTTGATTTAGGGCTTTTGCAGGTGAAACAAATCAGGAGGCAGTTTAACTGACTAAATTTAAATAAAAAGGCGGGAATTAAAGAACCCGTTTGCCAAGACAAAGAACCATTTCAGCACAAAAGGGTTCTTCAGTAAGCTATGTAAGGAATAGTTGACGACGGGCCGTCTTATTATTGAATTATGCATTGTGCCGCATTACCACCTTCAGAGTCAATTATTTCTGTTTATACCACGGTTACCACATACATTGCTCTAGTGGTTATTTTAAGACCTTTGACAGGTCAGGTGTGTGTTTTACAGAAAAAAAATCAACACCTGTGGAACATTTCTCAACCAATCAGAACAAAGCATTCAACAGCCCCATGGTATAAGAACCTAATAATTTTAAGAACCTTTCGACATATTTTTTTAGAGCGTAGCAAGTAAAACATTTTATTTCTGACCACATTTTCCAATTTTATAAAGCATAAACTATTTCTTTAACAGGGTGCAGAATTTTGGGTAAGCAATTTTATGTTGAGCTATTACTTTGAAATCTAAGAATGATGCTGTAAAAGTAAGGCAATAAATGTTGGTTACGAGAACTTGAAGTAATGTCTTAGAAAATGGTGTGATGGATGTACTCATTGTTTCGCCAACGCATGCACATACTTACACAATTCCTGGAATTTAAGCAGGAAACCAGGGCCGGATTTACGAAAACATTAAGACAAAAAAATGAGAATGTTCTTAAGATAAATTATAAGAAGTTCGTAAAAAATGTTCCTAAGTGCAATTCTTACATCTTACAAGCTTGTCTTAAAGGAATATTCCATTTTCTTAAAAGAAAAATCCAGATAATTTACTCACCACCATGTCATCCAAAATGTTGATGTCTTTCTTTGTTCAGTCGAGAAGAAATTATGTTTTTTGAGGAAAACATTGCACGATTTTTCTAATTTTAATGGACTTTAATGGACATCACCACGTAACACTTAACTTAACACTTAACATTTTTTTTCAACGGAGTTTCAAAGTACTATAAATGATCCCAAACGAGGCATAATGGTCTTATCTAGCGAAACGATTGTCATTTTTGACAATAAAAATAACAAATATACACTTTTAAACCGCAACTTCTCGTCTAGATCCCGTCCTGAAAGCGTCAGCGTGACCTCACGCAATACGTCATGACGTCAAGAGGTCACAGAGGACAAACGCGAAACTCCGCCCCAGTGTTTACAAGTGTGTTGAAAGAGGACCGTTCCGACATTGTTGTATGTGGAATTATACTAATTAATGTCTTTGTGTCAGTTTATTGTTTACAAGGGTCCGCAAATGTGCGTTTTATATATGTAACACGTGACCTCCCTACGTCACTACCATTTACGTTAGGTCGCGCTGGACCGGACCTAGACGAAAAGTTTGTGGTTTAAAAGTGTATATTTGTTATTTTTATTGTCAAAAATGACAACCGTTTTGCTAGATAAGACCCTTATGCCTCGTTTGGGATCGTTTAGAGTCCTTTGAAACTCCGTTGAAAAAAACTGTTAAGTGTTGAGTTAAGTATTGTGTCCATTAAAGTCCATTAAAATGAGAAAAATCCTGCAATGTTTTCCTAAAAAAAAAAACATAACTTCTTCTGGACTGAACAAAGAAAGACATCAAAATTTTGGATGACATGGTGGTGAGTAAATTATCTGGATTTTTCTTTTAAGAAAATTGACTATTCCTTTAAGAATAAAATGACAAGCTTTAAAATAAATTATTGTACTCTGCTCATGAGGTTATTCGTCCATTAATCTTTTACCATCATTTCCTAATCCCAATTGGTCCATCATGCAGACGAGCGCTCTGGGCCCTTGCTTGCTTTACTCTACGTGCCCGGCTTCATCTTACACACACACACACGACCGCAGGACAGAGACGGTGAAGTGTACACGGGCTTTCAGAGCGCTCGACTTACATGGCGGACTGATTGACGTTCAACTCCGCTTAAAGCATCTTTGAGGAGAGTTGTCATTCAACTAAAAACAATCAATTTAACTTAGAAAACATCTAACATTTTGAGATTTAAGACTGTGAGGTTATCCTAACATCAAGATGTTATTTAAGATTTATTTTTCAAGAATTTTAATTTTTCTTAGGTTTTCCTTAAGAACATCCTTAAGGAAAAAAAGAACTCGCTTAAGATTCTTTGAGAATACAAAATATTCCTAACTTCCTAAGTTTGAATTAAAGATAAAAATGGCATTTAAGAAGATTTTTCTTCTGTGAACAAGACTGTGAATCCTGCCCCAGAATAATAAAGTAGCACTCTGGGAGCACCTTTGTGTGTGTGTGTGTGTGTGTGTGTGTGTGTGTACCTGGTAATCACGTAGTTTGTCCCCACAAAGATAGGAATACCAGTATTTTTGTGACCTTGTGGGAACATTTTGATGTCTCCATGAGGAAACAAGCTAATAAATCAAACAAAATGATGTTTCTTGAAAATGTGCAGTAGGAGAAGGGTTTCTGTGATGGGTTAGGGACTGGGGTAGGTAAGGGGTATAGAATATACAGTTTTGTATAAAATGCATTACGTCTATGGAATGTTCCCAAAAAACATGGAAACCAGAATGTGTGTGTGTGTGTGTGTGTGTGTGTGTGTACCTGGTAATTATCACGTTGTGGGGACCAATTGTCCCCACAAAGATAGGAATACCAGTGTTTTTGTGACCTTGTGGGGACATTTTGATGTCCCCATGAGGAAACAAGCTTATAAATCAAACAAGATGATGTTTATTGAAAATCTAAGGTACAAGAAAGGTTTTTGTGATGGTTGGGGTTAGGGAATGGGGCAGGTAAGGGGAATAGAATATACAGTTTGTATGGTATAAAATGCATTACGTCTATGGAATGTCCCCACAAAACATGGAAACCAGAATGTGTGTGTGTGTGTGTGTGTGTGTGTGTGTGTGTGTGTGTGTGTGTGTGTGTGTGTAGTTTTCATTGTTTATTTATTTTGTTTCATGTATACAGTATAATAATGCATGCCAGATTCTGAAAAAAATTCTCACATTTTATTGGATCACACATACAGTACAGTACATGTTGCAAAACATATAATTATACATGATAATTATAGCTCTGTCTTCCATAAATTAAGTTACAGAACCTTGGAAATCTTCACACTGTTGTGCATTTATACCATGGTTTCACTGCTGATCATTCTAACATGCTTTTATGCACAAGTAAAACCCAAAAATAATGGCCACTAACCCAAAGACACACACACACACACACATTTACATACAAACACAAAGAGAAACAGACAGATAGAGAGAGAAATGGAGAGACCGGTAGCACTTACACCCCATTAGCAAAATCTCCCTCTTTTCGGCAGAGAGAGAAAAAAGGTGCATGCATAAATTTTACACATTTATTTCCATGGTTACCATTCACCGTGTCATTCACATGTCAAAGTGAATCAAGGGAGATTAGGGGCATTCTCTCTCACTCACTCTCTCTCTCTCCATCACTTTCACACATAAAGAGTTTCTCTTACATGTGCTTAATAGAGAGAATCACATGATCACAAAGAGGAAGAAAGAGAGGGGATAAAATATAGCAAAATGTAATTTTTAAATTTTTGAGGAATTTTCATACATGCCAAATCAAATACATGACCATAATGTTTTGATTATATGATTATTTAGGTTGGAATTATTGTTATTAAAAGCAGGTGCTGACAGTGTCAGGTATATGTTAATAGTGATGTGACTATTGTTGTGCTATGGATAGGGGGTCATCACTGACTTTCAAACAGAAGTCATTCATCTTACTCAGTGTTCCCTAAAGACCGATTCTCTTTCCCATACTTCTCATCTAGACATTTTGAGGTTCTACACTGTGAGGCTTGAAAGAACTGCGAAATGAAAAACAGACTTTCCATCAGACATCACAAAAATTGCTGCAGAAGCAAAGAGACACGTAATTTATCATGATCCTCCCATCAAAACAGTCAGCGAGTCATTCACGCTGTTACAGCAAATACCGTAAAATTATCTCACCAAGAGTCTATGAATAGTCTTTCGAATACAATTTGTACATTAGCTAATGCACTTGTTTGTTGATGTGCTTTCAGCCATGGGGGCACAACTGATGCAGTAAAAACAACCACAGATGCTGAATAAATGTGCAGATGGATATTTGCAAGGTCATTTGTTATTTCGACCTGTCAGTCTTATCATCAGTGGGCCTTACCGATGCACATACAGTATTAACCTATTCCATATTGTTAATCAGAACACATACAGTATCTCACTGTAAACAAAATGTCATATCAATATAAGTTTTTTGTTTGTACTTAAGGTGCCATATAATAATAAACTGAATTTACCTAGGCATAGACTCTGTACATGGTAATGACATATGGTGAGCCTAAAATGCATTAGTTTCCCCATTTTTATGCAAACCTTGTGCAATCTCAACATAACACCGACTGTGATGTCACAGTCCAGATGTACGCCCCATGTAATGTAAATTATACATTAATTACTAAGTTGTTAAAATGCTAAAAACAAAGTTGTGACTGCTATATGCTAGCGTTTAGGCTGGTTACGTTTTGCAGGTCCATACTGAAGAAAACCCACAAACTTACCACTCAGAAATGTCCATTAACAATCTCCAAACAATTAATTATTCCTCAAATGTGTATTTTCGTCTGATACAGGCTCAAACATATAAGGTCTGTTTACTAATGTGAGCTACCGGCATGAGCCTCAGAGCAGAGCTCAACATTATTATTCATGACCCTTATGAATAGGGCAAAAATAGACAATTTCATCCAAAAGGACAAATCTAAGGGTTGTAAATGGACATGTAAAAATGTTTCTGGTTCATTTTTCACACTTGCAGTGTTTAAACTGCATGATTTTCAAAGTAGACGGGTCACAGATCTTTCACACTGCATGACTATCTGGAGTAGTGTTTAGTCGCTGCTGTGTTAACACTGATCGGCCACAGGGGGTTTCATACTGCATGACTTTACCATAAGAATCGCCAACAACGTTGTCCCGGTCTGCAAACTACGTCTCACAACCAAACACATATGAGAAGTGACAAGGAAACAACGTAAGGTCACGCGTGCAAACCGCACGGTTCTTATGTGAGACTGAGATTATTATTAAAAATGGTATAAGAAGCTTGCAATACAAATTGCACGTGTGCTCATGTGCAGCGAATAAAATCTAAAGAAAAAAGATTATGAAGGAGGAAAGGGTTGGAGAGACTCCTCCCCGAACTTAAAGCTGCCCTGAATGCTGCCCTCTCTCATTGGTTGTAGGTCATTGCGATGTTTTTCAGTCAGAACACATTTCATACGGCATGATTTTGAATCACCGACATGCCAAATATCTCACGGGTGTCGGCGACTAGTTGGCGAATCTCTCAGATCGCGTCTTTGATAGTTCAGAATGTTTTTTGTCACTCGCGTGAATGATCACATTTTGGCATTTGTCTGCGATTTCTCAAAACCTGTCAGCAAGTCAAAATCAGGGCTAAAATCGTGCAGTTTGAACTCTGCATTACATACCTTCTATGTAAATATCAAATAGCAATTTAACGTTATTTCAATGCATTCTTTTAATAAATTATATTAAATAATTTTGACTCATTTTATAAGTTATGTAAACTCATCACTAGTCAAAAACTTTTCATGCTGTTATATTTATTTTGGTGTGCAAGTGTGTGTTAGTACATGTCTACGATGACGCAAGCTTTCGTCTCCAACTAAAATCTCTTTTCTTGGACTACAATGAACGCAAGGATTGTAGGCAACAGTTTACTTCCGCAGCTTGTTGACGTGGACACGATGGTCATTATCATTATAAACACCCACTTCTGACTCACAGCCTGTTCTATGTTTTTCATATTTAAAGAATTTTCTGACTATTCAAACTTTTTGAGCAGTGTAGAGTAGCACTTATTGTTTGTTGTTTCTACGATCACAAATGCTGACATGGTTTTATGTTTAAGTATTCTTACCTTACCATTCTGTTACGTTTTGGTTAAGCCGTGCTGGCAAAGTTAATCAATCAGCTTGCTCATCTGCATTTTCTGGATCAGATTAGGGCTCATATTGATATGGTAGTAAATACTCCAAAGACATCTCCTGTTGGGAGCTGAGCTTCCAAATATGGTGAGGAGAGTCACATTTCCATCACTCGCTTAAGGTGTTCGGCCAATCTAACTGGCCAATCGAACAACCCTGCACTTTCTCAAAACAATAAGCTTTGTAAAAATCTACGTGCTTCAGAAAGGCGAGGGATAGAGGAGCAACAATAATGTACGGCATGTGGAAAAGAATGTGTTTTTTAACCATAAACCACAATGTATTACACCAAATACACAAAATAACATTATTATAGCAACGTAATAGGGGCTCTTTAAAATAGTAGGGTTTATTGACTTGCATACCAAATTTAATTAAACTTGCATGCAGCATTACAGCAGTTTTTTTTTTTTTTTTTACAGTAGATCACACTTAAGAAAGGCAAGATGGCCTGCCTAAATGTAAACACACAAACACAATGTCTTGCACGCGCTGTATTGCCTGATACATACTGATTTTGGTCTTCTTGAGCCCTTATGGAGTTTAATCAATACACATCAGCTTGAATACACTGTACAATAATGAAGCCAGTATATATCCAGGCTACTGTCAATTTACACTATTTCCATCCATTTGATTTAGCCTCCACTGCTGCCTAATTGAATGGACAAATGCATAATCCATGCATGAAGTGCTAGTCAATACTGGATGAAGACGTGTGCAATATGATATTTCTAAACAAAAATGAATGCTTTGTTTTTTTTGTATTCACACGGATTCACACTAACCTTTGTGTTGGTAAAGCACCATTAACACATTTTTATATTTGTTGGGCCAGATATGGCCGTAAGAAAAATAATCAACTGTGGGATCTGTTGTGCTGGCCAAAAACAAATTTAAGCTGCTGTTTTATATTAACAAAACACATTTGGTGTGATATCAAATAATATCATAAAATATATTAATGATGCAGAGAATTGCTCTATTTTTGCTTGTAGCAACTGGAGCCTCTAATGAATTCATTTCACGGGGGGTTGGGAGCAGAGAGAGAGAGCGAGAAAGAGCGAGAGAGAGAAAGAGAGAGAGAGTGATTTCTCCCTAACCATCACATCTGCTTCAGTTGCACGATGAGTCTTTACTGATGATAAACTCAGCAGAATATAACAAGTTTATTTCAGCGTATTAAATGTGAAACCAAGCACTGCAGTTGTGGGCTGTTGGCGCTTTTTTGCGTATTCAAAGAAACAAACTATAACCGATGGGCTGCTGCATTGCCAGTGGTTTCTATAAAACTCTATTGAAAACAGCGAGGGAATGTAATCCAATCAGAAATGTACTTTTATATGCAGCATATGTTATACAGCTTGCGGCAATGGATTCTCAACATGCGTTTGTTGTTTAAAAACACGGTGGAAAAGATGTTTTGTTCTGCTGCAGTTCTGGAAAATTAACATCATTACACAGTCTTGCTTTTATTCATGAATGTGTTAAAGTGTTAGGTGCCTGGTGCTGCAGAATCAGATAATGCACTTTACACCATGAATTACACAACCACACAACAACAATTCCCATTATACTCAAGCTATTTTTTGCACAGTTTGGTGGGCAGAAGGATGAATGGGGTAAGTTGTCGATTAATGTTGTCTTAATCTAATTAAAGTTATGCTAGATCCAGCTTTTCTGTATGAAAAAGAAATGAATGAGATAACATTGTATTAAGTGTAATTCAGTTATCAGTTCAGTCACATAAGTGTTCATTTAGTTTATTAAGAGAACAACACGTATGAAGCTAAATGTCATTGGTGTTTTTCCATGTCTCATTTAACCCTTACAATTTAAATGTCATTTAACAACTCAGATTTGAAATGGTAATCATTTCCCAGAGTAAACCAATGAGCTGGTGACTTTGTTTGACCTCTTTAATAATGACCCGAGTGTGAGAAAATGGTAAACAAAAGTTCACAGTTTTAAGTGACTAAACAATTTCTAAGCGCTTTGAGGTCTGTGTAGGAGTTGTGGGTAAAAGGATTTAAGCACAGTGTCCCACCCGCTTACCCAGCTGGTCTAAACTCTAATGAGGCTTTAACCAGGATGTGGGATGGCTTTCTTCATACAACCTACAGGTCAGCGGCACACAATGAGGGCCATAACAAAGACTCCGTAAACCTATTGGTTCAAACTGCCATTTTAACTAAATTGTGTGGTCAGCAATTCTCCCGAATAGAGTCGAACCATATAACATTCATCACATGTGAAAAGACACTTCATAGACTTTGACAACTGATTTTACTTTTTAAGTTAAGTCGTTTTGTTGTTGAGCGCCAAACTGCTGTTCTTGATAATGTTTTGTGTAGTCAGAATGTAAAGAAAGCTTATTTTAATCGAGAATTGGTGCCTGTGGAATCAGTTAGTGACAATATTTAGTACCTGATTATTGCAAAAAATGATCAAACTTTGAATCTTAAGTATTTGACAAGCATAACAATACTACATATAGCAACATTAACAAAGTAAAGAAGTTAGTATTTTTGTTTAAAATGGCACTAATATTTGGTAGAAATATAAAGAGACATTTATATTACATAAACCACACAAGGAAATTCTTGCAAGATTATATCATGTCCTGTGATTATAATAAGATTTAATGGGATACTGGATTTAAGTCAAGTATGAGTGTCCTTCAGTACATTTACCAGAGGAAGCACATGCCAAGACTCTGCTGATGAGTCACAAAAGTGAATCACACACATTTATATTCTTTTCAAAGCTTAATCTTAATGTTATTTTCAAATGCCACTTTTCAACAAATTTAAGACTGCTACATTACACAGATTATTTTAAAAGGAATAACTATCAACATGCATAAAAGAAAGCAATGAAAACGGCATGAAATAAATTAGATAGTTATATTCTTCTTAACATTTTCAAACATGATTAGACTTCATCCTATAAATCACCACAGCCTTAGTGAATCTGTTATGTAACACATCCTCATTTATGCCCTCTATGCACTGCCATGAGATTTTTCATAAAAACTGTTTTGTGATTGTTTGACTATTTTTACATTCCCATAATAAACATTATCATCACTAATACCTCTGTGGTAGATTTAACCCCTTACTTACTAGATTTAATCTAAACAATAATTTTTTTACTCCACTTCTAAACCTTACTTACCCTTTCTCCATTAAAATGTCATAAGAAATTAATTTTTTATTGCCTTATGCTTGGGATGAGACGAAAAAATCCTCAAAAAGGCTTTAAGTCCCATTGTACCTGCTCTTTAGTTGTTTTAGTGCAGATTGCATGAGAGTACAAGCTCAGTAATTCTTTTGGTTCCCAGTCATAAAAGGTTTAAAGACACGAAAGGTTAATTAAAGTGGAGAGAGAAGGCATCGCCAGGAACTGATTCATCCAACATCAGAGCCTTTTCTGTCTAGTATTGTGTGTTCTTTTCATATCTGTGATCTAACCATTTACTAAGGCCAGGCTCACAGGCTCACAAAATCCTGGCCGATTATGAAATCTGGTTGGAGCATACAAATTACAGATTTTCTTTTCTTAAATCGTAAACATGCTTATACTACAAGATTTAAAAATCATGGCACATTACACACCAGTGACTACAGGATATTATTAAAGTCGCCGTGGTGACGTGTATCAGAGTAAAACCGGCCTCTGAAATTAAATAAGGCAGGGCTGGATTTGAATTTGTCCATCGAGATCTGATTGGATCATTTGAAGTTGGGTCATGTTGCTAATTGCTAATCGCAGCGATATTCTCCCGGACCCCGCCCACCTGCCATACATTATGACCGGAAGTACAGAGAGATCGTTTTTAGGAGGGGAGGAGATTTGCATTTTTGATTAAAGATTATGAGGGCACATGAATTTTTAAAAATTAATGAAGCTCACAGATAAATCATTTGTAAAAAATAGCACAATATTACAAAACAAATTACAGTTTTTTATTTTACTTTTCATTGCGACTTTAAGATTATCCTGCCAGAGTAAGCACTTCACATCACCTCACAGGGAAGTGAATACAAATGAAGATTGTGACACATTTATTATTATTTTAATGTCTACATTCACAA
This sequence comes from Paramisgurnus dabryanus, assembly GCF_030506205.2. Classification (NCBI taxonomy): domain Eukaryota; kingdom Metazoa; phylum Chordata; class Actinopteri; order Cypriniformes; family Cobitidae; genus Paramisgurnus; species Paramisgurnus dabryanus. The sequence continues at coordinate 33,024,054 of NC_133338.1, read as the reverse complement.
GCTAGTATTATAGCAGCTTTTTTACAATCATCTGGTGTGTTTAAAACTGAGGCGATTTCTGCTCAGTTTTGTTTTTGAAGGCAACAATCATTATATGGTTGCATAGACGTGTTATTCAAGCAGTCGTATTGGTTCCACACTCCCACAAGCAGTTACTCTTTGCTATCTACCGGACCCTTGTTTCACCGATGCCATTTCAAAAGGTCTGCCATTCACCTCCCTCTCTCATTGGCTATTGTGAAAGTAATGATGTGAGCATGTATCACATTTTTATATAGGCTACTATAACATATACTTTTAACAGTTTATAGACTGTTTATGGATTTGGTGTTTTAGGAAAGATAAACTCATTGTTAGTCCTAAAGTAAGTTTCACAAGTAATTAAAGGGTTAAATCACAAGCTAGTATTATAGCAGCTTTTTTACAATCATCTGGTGTGTTTAAAACTGAGGCAATTTCTGCTCAGTTTTGTTTTTGAGGCAACGATCATAATATGTTTGCATAGACGTGTTATTCAAGCAGTCGTATTGTTTCCACACTCCCACAAGCAGTTACTCTTTGCTATCTACCGGACCCTTGTTTCACCGATGCTATTTCAAAAGCCATTCACCTCCCTCTCTCATTGGCTATTGTGAAAGTAATGATGTGAGCATCTCGATATCCCGGAGCAATCCTAAATATCAAACATGTTTGATATAATCGGGGCGGCGGCAATTTACTTTTGAGCACATCGGGACGACGGGACGTGTAAGATTTGTTCAGTGAATGTCACACATTACACAATAATTTGAACCAAAGATCGGAACAGATCAAGGTCCAGGACCCGATTTTCTCTCTGACCTGGAAGATAATCCTGTAGTGTGAGCCTGGCTTTACTAATATCTGCACATATATAAATAAATACTAAGATGTCTTTCAAAATTGTAGATTTTTTAAATGGTGGTAACATACAACAAAAATAGGCACTTTTACCTTCCTCTTAGTTGACTCATGGGTTATAAATGTGCAACAACCCTTTAACAGAAAACTGCTACAAAACAGCACAGTGTGAAACATGAACTTAATAAGGAACCAAAAATCTAATGAACATAAATTTGGGAACATGACCCTGCTGGTTCAAAAAAAAAAAAAAAAAACTGATAACACTAATATATTAGGGTTAATTACCAGAACAATTGACAATGGAAGTGGAAGAAAAGTTTGGGCTGTATACTGTATATTTTAACAGTAACCACAGAAGACATTACAAATAGAAACAAGAAGCCATTTTGCTTTACTGCTTTTTATTCCCTTTTTCAATGCACTTAGCCAAATACCAGAGAAAGAGAAATATGTTGTCAGTCTAAAGAAAAGCATTGGATTCATGGGAAAAATCATCAGTGGCAATGATGTTAAGCAGTTGCTTTCTTTTTATCTTGTTTTCTGTGCGTTTGTGTGAAGTGTTTTGATATTTTAATCAAAGCATCTGCCCATCAAATCTGTCAAGCTATGTTTTTCTCATCCCTTTGTATTTCGCATGTCTGAACTCATTTTGGTTTAGAGGGGGTGGGTCACATTTTACAGCAAATCTTGCTATTGATCTAAAAAAGCTTTGCACCATATGTTGCTGAACCATAAAAGCAAATTCAGACACACTGAATCTTTAAATTAGAAAATCCCGCAAGTGCCTTTATGAACCTTTAAAAAGGTAAAAAAATTCAAACACATTAAAATATTGTGTTTAATAATGAATTTTGTATAAAAAATTTATATATGAAAAAACGCTAAATGCTACCTCAGTCAAAAATTATATTAATGATATTAACTGAATGCCCTCTGCACTTATTATAC